>NC_141823.1:15729470-16040541 GCF_982586985.1 Callionymus lyra
GTTAATTACCAATCAAATCAAGCTAATTCCGATGCTAAATCCATCTTAATTTTGCACGATTAAGTCAGGATCGGCTCCTTTAAACGTCTTGGCAGTTCATTATCGCGGCGATGATTGTTTGGTGCGGCTCCGTCATACTTTTGTTTTTTCGTTGTAATTGCACTAAGTGATCAGTTTGTAGTTGTAGGAAGGATGGACTGTCTTGTCTTTTTTGCTCCCCCTGCGTCCTTTCCTCCCTCCATCTCTCATCCTCAGGAAAGAGGCCCTGAGAGAGATTGTCAGAGATGAGAGGAGATGAGGGGGAGGGGAGATCTGCTTTACACCTCTGCAAAGGAGGGATTGCTTTTTTGTTGTTTGTTAGGGGGGAAATCAATTCTGTTCACATCATCACGTTTTGACAAGGCGAGGCATTAAGTGCAGATATTGAGAAACGACAGGAGCGGTTTACAGCCCATCCTTCATCTCCTCTGCTCTCTTTTCTTTCATCTGTCTTTTTTTTTTTTACACAACAAAAATCAGAGCATATTGTCTTGCTTATTCCTTTTTTTTTTCCGCTCCCTCAATCTGTGTATCTCTTCTCCTCTCACTCTCCCTGTTTTTCACTTGTCTGAAAAGGTAGAGAATGATCCGCTTCACTTACCAGCTGACACCACATAAGCTCGCTCGTCCTTGGAGACACAAGCCTTTTGTTTTCGTGTGCATTATGATAATTATGAAGGGCCACAGCTCCTCTCCATTTTCATCACACTCCTAATGATACTCGCGTTTTTTTCTGTGTGTGTGTCAGGAGCAACCACGAGCATCACTCCTCCTTTTTATCTCATGAAGTAATCAATTTTTTTCCACCCTAACCTGACATTTAAAAGGTGACGGCTAAAGTGAAGGAGCACAGGCTTGTCACGGCAATTAAACGTTGCGGGGAAATAACAGTTTTTTTGCCGCCCGAGACGTACGGAACCCTTAGCCATCTTATCGCTCGAAGACGACTTCCTGTAGGTGGCATTAAAGTCCCCTTCGATTATTTGGCCCTTGGGCGTCCGGCCCCTCACCTTGTAAGGAGAGGGCACTTGCAGGACCTTTGACCTCCCTCGTAATTACACAACTGCCATCTTTCTTTTTTTTTTTCCTCCACTGCAGCAGTCATGGCCGCCCAAGTCCGATGGCACACCAGCCTCCTCCCTGTGGACTGCAGCAGGTTTTCTTGTCATCCGTGCCTCTCGCTCTCCCCTCACTCTCCCTCTCTCTTGTCAGTGTTGCTCCTGGCGAAAGGCTGATACTTGATATTCAGAGGATAGCAGCTTTTGTCTCAGAGATTTAATCAGTGGCTCTGCTCCCACTGCAGAGGAGGGAGGGAGGGTGGCAGCGGGGTGGTTGGAGAGAGGGAAGGAAAGGGAGATGGAGGCAGGGACTGTTTATGTGTAATGACACAATAACAAAGCCTGCCTGTAAAACACAATCTGCAAACTGTGCTTTTGAAGGGGATTTTCAGTCCGGGATTAGTGTCAGGGAGAGGGATATGTGAAACGAGAAGACGGCAGAACAGTCAGGTTGACACGATAGACCAAGAAGGTGATTTTTATTTTCCCGTGTGTGTGTGTGCGTGCGCGCCCATGTGGGTAAACGCGTGTATTTTTTCTCAATGTTTATCTGCCTGCACAAGTTGGCAAGTGTGTTGGGGAAACGTCACTGTGTTGTTTCCACTCGTAAGCAAACGGGGATTAAAGGAATCGTGGGTAAAAAATATTTGGCCGCCGAGTGGCCAGTGTTTTCTTGTAGGTATTTCTGCCGCCGGTTGCTTGACAATGGCTGGCATGGCAACTTGATGAGACTAATGATGGAGAGCCGCTGCATTAGTTAATGCATCCATCACCTAAAAGCCTCGCTGTTTAGTTAAAGCCCAAACACGAGTGTGAGGAAAAAAGGCCTGACAGAGCTTTTTGGCTCAGGTCATTTTAACATCATGGAACATCACGTTTCCTTCTTCTTTTTTTCTTTTCAATCTTGACCCCTGTTTCAATCTGCCTCTCAAGATTGTCCAAATGTCTTTTAATCCGACTCCTTAAAGATGCTTTTCCTCTCTCCTGCCTTTGCACAGAATCAATAGAGTCTGGGGACCATTGGGCATGTCTAAATAGAAATATTGTTCAGGGGAAGTGAGATGTGAAAGGAAAAGTGTCAGGTTGTGTGTGTGTTTGTGAGTGTGTAGATGTGTGTCCGACCGACTAGACTGTGCAGGGGTAACACTCGTGCGTGTGTGTTTTAGGAGTGTGTACTACTTCAGTATTGTAACCCTGCTGATTGGATTGTGTTTGACAGATATGGAGTCTGGAGAGCGGCTGGCCTCCCCAGCGCCCACCCTGTCTGCTGCTCGCACCTCCTCCCCTGCGGCCTCTTCCTCCTCCTCTTCTTCCTCGTCGTCCCCTGCTCCCCACACTAAAAGCAGTTTGGCCCCGAGCCCCTCAGCACTGGGATCCTCCATCAGCACCTCTGGTAAGAAGAACGTTCTCTGCCTTCCCGTCAGCCCTGTCCATCACAAACAAACGCAGGAACACGCCGCAGACAGCAGTTTCCATGTTTGCATATCCGGTGTCAAATATGGTCACCTTCATGTGTTGATAGGATTCATAGGAATATTAATTATTCTCCGTGCACCTCCGGCCCCGCTACCAGGTTTCATTCCTGACAGCTTGGGTTGCAATTGAAAAGCTGCTGCATTAATGAATCCCAAACAATTAGGGGCCTCTTTTGTGTGAGAAACACACACATGCTTCGCCACGTCTCCTGACAACCTTCAGCTCTGTGGCTCCAGCTGCCTCAGAGTCAGGGCTCAGCACGACACTTGTGTGCGTGAGTGTGTGTGAGTGTGTGTGTGTGTCTCGGCGAGACACTGAGTGAGACCCCTCTGCCTGCATGATTTAACATTCTCTCAGCCTCTCGGTGTCTCGTCCCAAAATGTGTCTAAATCTTATGGTTTATATTTCATAAGCAAGTGTGTGTTAAGTGTTCTTCAAATATCTTCGGCTAAAGAAGATGGTTTTTGCTCGCACATACTTCTCTCTCATCTCTTCATGTCTGCCACTCTCTCAGTCCCACGTTCAATGACGTGTTCGCTCGTACCGGAACAAGGAAGAAGCAAAGCATCAAACGACACCTTGTGTTTTATCCTTCGTTTCCTTAGGAGTTCCCCCTAAAAGATCAGCCATTAGAAGCATCTCCAGCTTATGCATTATACATTCTGCCAATCCCTCTGTGCCATTACATACACACAGGGCTTCAAGATATGCAGTTGCATGAAACATGAGTCTTTCATCTGCCTAAATACTTTTGCTGCATCACATGCATGAGAGTTCAATATCTCTTACGACGACACTGCATTATGAGAAGAAGAATAAAGATTGTGAAAGTGCTGCCAGATATTATGGGCTGCTGCTGGATGATGTCATTCCATACTTGAAAGTGTTGCGGAGAGGTTGAAAATTCAATTTTAACAGGAGCAAATGTCCAGCCAAAAGCGATCTTCTCGGTTCACTACTCGGCAAGTTACCGAGTTTCTTAGCTAGAAGTGAAGTATAAACTCAACTACTGGAACAAGGTTCACGGTCCGAGGGGCTTCTTTTCCTCCAGACAGCAGTTTATTACTCTAGTTAATTAAATGCATTCTAATCATCACTTTCTTATCAAGACCTTCAATGTAAATGCATATGATAAATGTTTAAACTATGGCTTACACAACATTAGCCTAGTGTGTGATACATGCAGGAGGCAAAGCAGGTGGAAGGAAAGTGAAGTTGAATCGGATTATTACGACTGTTAACTACAACCAGGACTACTTTTCCTGTCATCAATAGTTTGAGCGATAATGAAATGTTGACAGAAGTCAGATCCCCATGTGAAGTAACTGTGATTAAATGTCTCTGTGTGAGCTGTGAACCCAGTGAACCCCTCTTTCATCCAATCTCACATATTGTCAGGTACACAGTAGCAATCTAGGTTGTATTAGTTGCTGTGCACCTGAGAAAATGGATCTAAAAAAATAATTTAGTCAAAAATATAACACTTTTCACAAGCTTTCTTTCATGATTAGCAGGGATGCAACAGGATGAGAACCCCGGGACTTGTTTGTAAAATAAGAGTACGAGGACAAGGGGCTTATTTAAGAGAAGATATTCTAAGTGTAAAGCCCCCATAGAGGAGCAAATGTAATGCTAAACTAAAAGTAAAGAACACATTTTAACCTGACTGTCATTCTCTATGTAAAAAAGATTATGACCAGTTATCTGCTAACAATTTCTATCTACTGTTTCATATGTTGATACAAGTTAGAAAACCTGTAATCTTCTTTTTGGTGTTTATACTGTATCTTACCTATTAAACAATACATATTGGTGACTAGAAACCACTGAGCAACAGCTAAGTATCCAGATTTGGACTAAGCCTTCTGGTGAGGTTGATACAGTTGAATTCCTGCGTCATCAAATCTCTAGCTAGTCTTAGCTTGCAATTTCAAATAAACAAAAAGAACATATTTTGTCACCTTAGTAACATCTTGAACACTTTTCGGGTTTTCAGGTTTTCATTTTGGCCGGGTGCTAAAACGGTAGCACTGATGAGTCACATAAATGACAGACGAAACCTTCCTTGAGCCAGACTAGATGTATAACAAAAACACATTTGTGTAAATAAACTAACATTGTCATGGATTCTACACGGTGCTTGAAGCAAGGTTTGAGGAAATATTCAGTACTGGTTAGAAATGGACATTTACTTTCTGAGTCATAATGTTTACAAACAAACAAACACCAGTGAAAACATGACACCCCCCTATTCCTTGGCAGAGGTAAACATCAGTTTGTTGAATTAAATAGGACTTCAGAGGAGCTCCGGCTCTCCATGAAGAAGTTCGACAGCAACCCTGAACAAGTTCCCGTTCCGTTTCAGGGCTCATATAGGCAGATACAATTACATGCCCTTATATCTGTATGTTTTGTGCTGGTGAGAAGAAACCTGTGCGCTCACATGTACACTGGGACTGTATCAGAAGAAAGAAGGCATGGATAAAAAAACAAACCTTAATTTTGCAAATTAAATCTGGATTTACATAATATTGAGGCAAATTCTGAGTAACTAACTGCAATATATCCTACATCATTTTATGATTTTTAATATAAATCTATCAATGCATGAAGAGTTTCTTTTCAACTGGTAAATATAAAAAACAACAATACAAGTCATATTTGCAAAGATACATTTTATAAAAGGAATTGCTTTTGGAATCATAATAAAGTTAAAAATAAATGCACAAACTCTACATAACATAGTTTCTGAAGAAAATGACTTGGTGATATAACATTTAAGATTGAAACTATAGCATTTGGTAGAAGAATTATCCCATAAAATTGAAAATTATGTGGTTGACTGTTTACATTTATACATGACCAAGTTTTTATAGTTTCAATTTGACTTAAATAGGGCAGCATGAATACATGGAAGGGACTATACATAGCCCTCTTCTGCACTTTCCACCAGGTCCAGCACAGGATTGAGAGTAAAGTTGGGCCCTTTCTGTTGCCTGGAGATGATTTTTTTTTTTTTTTTTGTCAAGCAAAAGTTGTGTCTTCATGCATGCAGATGTGTCATCGATGAGGTTATCACTTGGAGAATAAAACTCGATTGTTGCACATACCACTCTCCTCCTGGGATCAACTCACGGATGCAATTAACTTAAATCTGTCTGTGGAAATTTGATTGACTGCAACAAACAACAAATTAATCCCCCTTCGGCAGCATCCAAACATGAAAAAAGCAGGCGGTGCAGTTTGTCACAGTGAGAAAGGATTGAAACAGCATGAGAAAGAGGGCGAAGGGGAGTGGGAGACACACTGAGAGGAAGAGAGTCAGTAATCCTAGGTATGTCACTGCTGCGCTTCGTTCTCGCCTCACATTTCCAGATTTAATTATTTGCCTTCCACAAGCACACATTAATATTGAAAAGGCATTTGCAGATGTCACTTTCTGTTGCTTGGAAGACGGGCGGGGCGGCGTTGGGAGAGGTGGGCACCCGAGGCACACGCAGATGCTGTGGCTGGCCTTTCCAAGGGTTGCGATGCAGTCGTTTATCTTTATTCCCGCTCGCTTGCCAAGTAGGGTCTACATATTCAGCATTCCTCACGTCATTAAAAAAAAAAAGTGGATTTTGCTGTCTTGTCGTAAAGCGAGGCTCGAGGCCGGCTTGTTGTGTCGAGGTCTAGAAACGTCACACGCTTGCATACTTGATGGAGCTTTGTTCCGTGTCACTCGCCCACTGATATATTTTAATTCCTAAATATCTTGAAGATGCTTCGTTATGACAGGGTTCTATTTTCGGCGTCTCCAGTCAAAGAGATTTGCACAACAGGACCGACTGCATAAAGTCTCTATCTGAATAATTAGATTTCAGACTGCATTAATTCTTGTTGCTCTGTTTTACATTTCTTTTGTGTGGAAGTGTATAGCAGTGTCCCATTTTGTCTGCTCCGTGCTCAACACTTTCCTTTTCTCCAGTCATCACTTTTTATGCATGTGTATTACCTGACTTGTGCAGAGGCATCAAGCTGGCTTGCACTCTTTTTTTTTTTTTTCTACTGGGATAGAAATTGAATTTGCATGAAATATGCTCACACCAAATTGCATCTGACTCTGGGAGGAGGTAATACGTGGCAGTCGCCCCTGCCAGAAATGATTGTGCTCAGGAAAACGTTAGACGATGATGATGTTGATGAGGTATTTTTCTTTGCTGGAATTGAGTACCAGAAGGATAGGAAGGGCTTTTTACATTTTTTTTTTTTTTGGCACTTTTTTTTTTCCCTGCAACACTGACAATATCTTTCACGGGGAAGAAATACTGACACACAAATCATTCACTGCTAAAATTGGATTACGAGGAAATGCTCTATATTCAGTCTGATATTGTATCTGTCTAGACTTCTCTGTCCTGCTGAAGTAAATGCTGAACATTATCAAAAGTCTGTGGAGTAATGTATAGATAACCTCCGGATATCAATACTTGACTGAGTGATCAGTTAACACATGTTATAAAGGTCATCCCTTTTATCTCAAATATTATCACAAACCAGTGTTAGATGGAATTAAAAAAAAGTCTGTTTAAGGAAGGTTTTAATTTATAAACCAGCGTAACAACTTTTTACAGAATTTTCTTTTTTTAACACATCCCAAAACATTAACATTATTTTCTTTTTGACCTTGTAGACTCAAGAATACTCTCTCAACACAGCCAACTTTAAACACAAAATGAAATAATTTCTTGTCTCTTTTTAGTAGAGAAAGGACATTTAAGCATAGATTTTTTTCCTCATCTTTTGTGTCATGTCTAGTTTTCTTAATACGGAAAAACAAATTATTTTCTCACAATTAATTTCCAGAATGAGGGCCATCATGATCTTAGAAATATTCATTTTGAAATGAATTTCATGATGCTAAAGTTTATCCAGGTTTCTAAATTTCCTCTCAGAGCCTGATCACAGCAACATTTTTTATAAATTCTAACAAAGATTTCTCATGACTGAATTATAAAAAGGCTTTAGTAGCGAAATGGTTCCTCTTTGAAAAGGCGTTTTGAAATGTCCTCCAGGAAAAGGATTAAGTCAGAAGCGGAGAACATTTATTTCCTCTATCATGTTTTGCAAATAAAAATGCTGTCCGCTTGTGTTGGATCTCTCCCAGGCCGTCTGTTCGGAGCAGCAGGAGAGCAGCCCTTCATCGGCTCCACGTTGTCAAGTGCCTTTCCACTGGTCAGCCATCCAGCCTTCGGAGCCCTCTACTCTGCTGGAGTAGGCCGGCCTGAGTTTGGAGGCCTCGGCTCCCTGGGTATGTCTGCGGCTCTGGCTGCTCACCCCCAGCTAGGAGCCCTGTCAGGTAACATGAGACAAACTCTGATGATTTCCTCTCTTTGATTCTCTCATTTTATTCATCCGACTATTCTCTCCAACAGAGTGGTGGCGAGCTGCCGAAGCTCATGGACGAGGAGCAGCCGCTTTTCTTCCCTCCTTTATTGGTTTCCCTCCTTACTTTACTCCACATATACAGCCCAACCACAGCTCCAGTCCTGTCCCGATCCGGATGCCCACTAAGAACAGCCACTCGTCTCCTAAAGGTGAGATGTCATGTTAAATATATTAACAAGATATTTTAGTTTTAGTTATATGTTATCATTTATCTCAGCCCATTAATAAGTTTATATATATATTATCAGATATTTTTTCACCAACTGTCATCTTTGTGTCTGGGCCTTCATATCTAACTTGTATGAAAAGCATCGACATCTGCATTACCTCTGCCAAAGAGGTTCATTTCTCTGTTGTTTTTGTCTTTCTAAATACTGTTGAAATAAATTAAACAGTCAATGATCTATTTCCATCGGATTACCATCTGGATCCTGTAGATTCTTGCACACACGTCCACCAACTTTTTATAATTGCCAATTTGACCAGGAAGTTCCAAAATGTTACCAATTGCTGTACATTTAAACTAATTTAAATCTACTTATTAATGATTTGAGTGATCTTTCAGTTGCAAAAATACTATCCAATTAATGAAAAATATACATGTATTTTATCATTTTTAGTTCCAGGAAGTGTAATTTTTAAAATTGTGTTACCAAGTCTGAAGAAGAATAACTCTACTGTATGTGCTCGCCTTTGGGTTTTTCCCAACAAGTTTAGCAAACTCTCAAACAAAGCAACTTACAATAGATTAGCATGTAGCGCTAAGGATTTCATCCGAGCGCCCACACTGTGTTTGTATTAGTGGAATTCAAACCCACAGCAACATTCCTCATTTGTTACTACCCATTTAGCTAGCAAGACATGTTTCCATGCATCTATAACAAAAACATATCTTGATGTTTTTCTTACACTTATTCAAACCAACCCGTTTGGCAAACCATTTCCACAGAAGTTAAAGCTGGTTGTATAAAATGCGTTTTCACTTTGTGTTTTTAGGAGTAAATGGGGCGGTAAATGGCAGTTCTGTTTATCCCTCGACGACACAATCTGGGAGTTTCCCTGAAAGTCAGACCACTGTTCAGACTAAGACAGCCAAGACTACAGACCTCTCCAATAGTCACCGTAGCAGCCCACAGAGCAACGCTGTAGAGCCATCAGAGAAGCTGATCCAGAAGCCGAAAGAGAAGGTCGGTGCTTGATGACGACTCGACAAAACCCGAATGAATTATATTTTTGTGTAAGGGATCTGAACAATACATTTGTTTCTCTCCTTTTGAATCAGAAACCACGTAAGAAACCAGCAAACAGTCTTGCAGGGATCAACAGTGAATCGGGCACATCTTCAGACAGCTCCAGTGATGGCTCCATCAGCAGTGACTTAGAGGACCTCCCTGAGGATGATGAGGAGGATGAGGACGATGATGAAGATGACGAGGAGGACGACAAACAGAATGAGTTGTCTGACACTGAGAAGCGGGCGAAGAAGAAAGCAAAGGTATAAAGTGTTCCTGTCACCCGTAATTGTTCTGCTTTTGTGTCGGCTTAATAAAGTTGTTTTGTTGGTAAACTAGGTCAAAACTAGGGTCTTATAGTTGGGCTTAATGATTTACTAAAGGATTGAATCAACATCTTTAATTAAAGGTTTTATTCGTAACACATTTGAATTGTTTTCCTCTCTAGGTCTTGACACAATCCACTGGTACCACAAAGACTGATAAACACACTGGTTTGTCCATGATGGATGGCAGGAAAGTCCCCAAGATCCAGAGGGTCTCATCAGACCCTCCAACCCTACTTCCCCAAACCTGCTCTGTTTCCCCCCCAGCCATGTCCCAGACCTCACCGCTGGCCCTGCAGGTCTCCAGAGCCCGGACAGAGGGTCCGCAGAAGCATTTTAGTGTCATCCAGTCCACTGGCCTGGCTGCCAACTCAAAACCACTTGCTCTCCTGGTTCAGCCCACTAGGGAGTCCTCGCGCACACCTCCCATTTCCCTGACCACGTCCCCCAACCAACGGTCCAGCTCAGCCTCTCCAAAACCTCCCAAACTGCTGCCCCCATCCCCTCCCCAGCACCTGCCTCTCTCCCTGTGCTCGTCCCCCAAGCCCATGTCGGTGCCCTCTCCGCCGTGCTCAAATCTCCCGATGTCTACCTCCCCGAAACCTTTCGGCATGACCTCATCCGTAACAAGCCCCCAGAAGTCCTCGACCAAGGCAGCTCAGTACACTGCGCCCACGTCTGCCAAAGCCAACAGAAGGAAACTGTTGGAAGCCTCACTGGCGCAAATCAGTGAATTCAGACTGAAACAGGTAAGAGATCGTTTTATGACTCTACGTGTACCACTTTTTAGGGATGTCAGAAAATTAAAATCTCTTATGAGTGGAGTTAGATTGACTTGTTACGATATATAACTCAGCTTTAGCAGTTGAGAGGACACCCACCTGTTTCGATCCAATCCAAGCATAGTGTTTTTAGTTTTTTTTAGTCTGATTTTTGCAGCAATTGAAGCAGAAACGACAGTTTCAGATTGTGGTAAACTGGATGTTACGGTAGTTCTATGAGTACATATGAAGCCCTTAATACGTTTTGCTATTGTTTTGTTTGTTTTTCTTTTGGGGTCAACCAGTAGCAAAGGCCAATAGTAGCTGGAAGAGAGTGATTCACCCTACAAAACAAACACTCACACAGATCATTTGACATTGTTCAAATTTCCTCAGTTTTTCAAATGTAGGTTTTCCTGCTGTTCTGTGTTAAATTGCGCCAAAGCGCTACTCAAGTACTCGGCAGAATACTAAAATGGTCTTGTAGAATAAGTTTCACTATTATTATTTGTCCATTATTTAAAAACTGCTAATACGTTGCTTTTCAAAAGTTCAGCGCCATTGATGCACTTGTTCCCCCTTTTTTTCGACGCAGTGTTCTGCTCCACTGTTCAACATTGTAGTTTTGTCACCTGCTCAAACAATCAACATTGATCCAAACTGACAGCGAGTGCAACTCCACTTTGTCCCATTTCTTTTTTTTTTTCCTCTCCCGCAAACCGTCATTGTTCCGGGTCTTTTTCTTCTCTCTCACCACTGCTCGTCTGCGTCCCCCTTGTTTACTCCCCCTTCTCTCCTTCTGTATTCCCAGACTCTCATGTCCCAGGGGCAGACCTTTCCAGTTGAGCTAAAGAAGCAGCAGCAGGGGCCAAACAAGTCTCCGAAGAGGAAGTCGCCACCACTACCGCCCGTGACTCCGCCTCAGAACAATCACTCCAACCTTTTCCTCTCCAGCGCTCTGCTGGGACTCCCCGAACCCCATCACCCCAACGGAGTCATCCAAAGCACCACTCAGGACGCACCTTTGGCCCTCATCACCAAATCAAGAAAAGAATCTGCCTCTCAAAGCAAGTCCCCGGAACCCGACTCTGACGCAGGATCCATGCCTGTGAACCTGAGCACAGGGACCAGCAGGACGCACACACCTGCCCAGTCTGGGCCTCCCTCACAGCCTCCCACTACCTCACCACATACTGCAGGCTGTGGACCCAGGAAGAGCAAAACCCCGAAAAACAAAGTGCAGACACCTCATTTGGGTCAAGTACCGGAACAGACGGCCCATTTGGCTGCCTGGAAAGGCTTCTCTCAGAACCACCTAGTGCAGTCGTTAGTGGACTTGTTTCGAAGCGGAGAGTCTGGCATGGGGATTCCTGGTGTCGGGATCCCCGGGGTGGGAATTCCGGGGGTCGGCATTCCGGGAACCTGTAATCCAGCAGCCGGACTCCCGGCAAACAAAGAGTCTGACGACTCCGGAGATGACGATGACGAGGACGACGACGATCTGGAAGAGGAAGAGGACGAAGAGGACTCGGATGATAGTCTGTCAGGTTGGTGACGTGTTGACAAGATCATAAATGTATGAAAACTTGTGTATAATTTAGCTGTTTAACATCCATTACATGCTTTGTTTTGAGATAAAAACATATCGTTATTGGTTTTCCAGAGTCCGACAGCAACTCTGACAGCGACATCTCCGGGAAGAAGGCAAAGGAACTCAAGCATCTCGAGTCGGATTCTTCCAAAAAAGAGAGTCAACGTAGGCAAACCAAAGGCGCAGAACTACTGAACACCTCAACCAATCACACGGCCACCAGCTGCTCCCCGCTCAACCTCCAGGTCATCAAGAGTCCCACCATCGTCACCAGCTCCAGTGCCTTGGCCTACCACAGCTCACCAGGGTCTTCCTCCTACAGCCTCGCCTCACCCTTAGGTGAGAATATATGATGAGAAACGTTAAATGTTTTTTAAACAGATTCAACAATTAGACCCTCATGAAGTGACCTTGTTTAGAGCTAGCATATTCGCTTTGAAACAATTAAACACTACTGGCAAAAGTATCAAACAGTTTAAGGAATAATTGCTTTAAACTTCGCCAATGTATCTCTGGACTTGGGAGAATTGATTCCACTTTTACCTTTAGTTATTCACATGTTCTTCTTCTTCTTAAATTCTTTAAATTATTTCTATTCATAATCTGCTATTTCCTGAAGCATAGTATAGACTTATTTTATTCTTGTCTGATAAAGAAGTAGTATTTTTAAACACAGACTCTTTTCTAATCCATGGTTTGCTGTTATTGCAGTTAATAACAAACGGTTCTGGAGTGGAGTCGATGTTTCTGCTGTCATTGTAGCCATAGAGTCATCTTCACTGCAGAGTCAAATTGTTTTTTTAGTGGCATCAGGAAGGCATCTTGTTTTCCTGGCCTAAGCAGATCTCAGATGTCCTGTAGAGGCATGCCTATGAGCCCTGACAACACTTTTGGCACAGCGCTATCTCTGAGATTACCCAGATCAGAGAAAATAGGACATGTTATTTGCAGCTTGCCAGGAATGTGCCAGCAGACGTTCCAGTCCCTCCTCTGCTCTGGTCTTTTTTTTTTTTCTGCACTCTTTTTTTTTTTTTTTTTCAAAGTGTTTCGAATTCCAGATATGGAATAAAAAACATGTTGGCCTTAGCAATTTACACTTCACTTTATTTTTCAACAGTACTGAGTAATCAGTACTATTGAAACATCAGTACTTCCATTATATTCTAAGCTCCATTTCCCCATTGCTTCCTTTCAGATCATGATTATTTTTGTATTCGTCCCCTGGTATACCTTTCACACAGAATCATGGAATAAAAAAAAGGACTGAATAAAAATACTCTATTGCCTATGCTAAACTTTATCACCCTCTATTAAAGTATGTATACTTGTGGTTGTATTGGAAATAAAAAGCTATACTTTTTCTCAAGATTTAAGAGAACATGCCAGTTAAAAATGTATTTTGTCTTCTTTAAATCAACCCATTTATATATAATTATATATATATATATAATTAAATATATATACTGTATATATTCAAGAGTTTAAATCATTTTAATTTAATTGAAATTACACTAGTTTATTGGACATTAGATACTTAATACTTGCAGCTTAATAACGGATAATTGTGGATGCTGTTCTAAGTATGTTAGTGTATGGCCTTTCTCTCACTTTGTACTGTAATATTTTGATATTAATGTGTATTAAATGTGTCTGTAATGACACGATCATTTATTGTTATGTTTAGTGTCCGTGGTTGTCGCTCTAATATCTGCATCTTTGTCAGGTTTAGGAAAGAGAAAGCGAGTCATGGATGAGAAGGATTTGATGACGCCCCTGGAGCTGGGGTACGTGCAACGGCAACGTTCGCCTCCAATCGACGCTGTGCGTCAGTTTTCATGAAGACTCGTGTTTGCTCTTTCACCAGGTGGCGCAGAGAAACAAAAATCAAATCAGTGGCAGGGCGTCCGCAGGGCGACGTGGCCTACTACTCCCCGTGTGGCAAGAAGCTGCGACAGTATCCAGACGTCATGAAGGTACACGTGTGTGCTCAACGCTGTTAAAGCTACGATACACAGGCAGGTGCTTGAAGCCAGAAACTGAAGCAGCAGATTCATCCGGACTGATACAGAAAAAAAAAATCTTAAAACACTGCTCAGTTCTGTTGCTCCAACAAAGGCCTCTGTATTACCCCATTAATTACCCCCACCCTCTCACCCCCTGTTTCGTGTGACCCTAATAGTGAAGCTGATGTTTGTAGATTCACCCTTTCTGCTTCTTTTCCATCCCCTCCAAAAAAGATTTGTGGTTAGTGTTGGGATGCACATCTTTGGCCCATTTGTGCAACACATTACAGAAAGTGTGTAATCTTCTTTGTTGAGGTCATACATTAATTGCAGCTGCCAGCTTTTGAGTGCAGTCTCCAAACGAAAAAAAAAAATACTAATCCATATCAATGACCTACTGCCAGTCAGTCAGCAGGCAGTGAAAAGAGAAGCACAGCCGCAGATAAATAAAAAAGGGCCTGAATGTGCACCCCAAGGTCGCAACAGTGTCTTTTTTTTCTGAGAGCACTACATTTTTTTTGTGTCCTGTGGCTTTTATCATGATTAGCAGGATTGCAAGAGATTTGCACTGTAACCTCCGACTCCCTCCAATCCACCCCCTCCTAGTTGCTTTTCAATGTCATTTTTGTTCCTGCCTAAACCAACGCCATTATTATTTTCTCTTCTGTAGTATCTATCCAGAAATGGAATAAGTGGCATCACTCGTGATAATTTTAGCTTCAGTGCAAAGATCAGGGTTGGTGACTTCTATGAAGCCAGAGAAGGACCCCAGGTGACTGCTTTTCATCTCTCTCTCTCTATCATTCACTCGATCCCTGTTCATCCAGCAGCAGGTAGAGAATCATGTGGCGGGTAGAGAATCATGCAGCGGTTTAGTGTATTCATTAGCTGTCATGACTTCCACAGGTGACGTCTAAGTGATGTAAATATTTGTAATGTTTCTTATCTTAAATGTTCTACCATTGATGATAAGTTCTAGTTCTTGAATACATTAACGTCTGTTAAAAAGTACAGTGTTTGTCTATATTGCCCTGATGTGATAAAATGATACTTGGAGCGAGTTATTAAAACGCTCTTTCAAACTTGTCGTTGCTCCTGTCAGGGATTACAGTGGAGCCTTTTAAAGGAGGAGGATGTCATTCCTCGTATTTTGGCCATGGAAGGTCGCAGGGGTCGCCAGGCCAACTCTGAGCGTCACTTATCAGCGGAGGCCAAAGCTAAAAGGAGAAAGGGACGACCTCCAAATGTTGGGGACCCCCTCATGCCAGAGGGGCCGAGTCCGAGTGAGGTTAAACTGCTTCGCAAACTGGAGGCACAAGGTGAGTAAAGTCCGAGGTTTGTCTGGATGTAACGTGAGATAAAAATATCTGAGGATGCTCACATGTGGCCCTTGGCCTGTATTTATGTGGCCCTTGTGATGGTCAGAGGGGAACAATAAAGTTGACCGTGAAGCAATATCTCTGATGCCTCCAAGTACATTATTATTCTTGTATAAATGACATTGTTTAATTAAAATGTTGTTTTCATGGCTTTCTGCATGAAAATGCAGAAAAAAAAGTTTGAAAATTGCATTCCCTTTAAAAAAAAAACAAAAAAAAACAGAAAATATTTATTTTTAAATGTTTTTATTTCTCTCTAAGATACTGAACGCTTGATTAGAAAATAAGTATTAATTGTTTACCATAATAATATTTTGTTAAAATGTCAAAGTATTTTCCTTATATTAATTAAGTATTTCCCCTCATTTTAAAATCATTTTACATTTAAATATATATTCAATCTTTAAGCTTCTTTCATTCATTCAGTTACAGGAGTATATCAATTGAATAATGAAGGAAAATGATTCACTACTTACAGTACTTGCGGTACAAGTAAACCAGCACTCACCATGAATCTGTAATTAAAGTAAAAACTACTTGCTACTCCTTATTTAGCTCTTTTTACTTGTATTGCCTACAAGCAGAAAGAAGTTATTTCGGCTCGGCTGCTCTGCTCTTCAGCATTTTTTCAAACCTACAATTGGTGTCAAACATGCTCAGTCAGAGTCTTCATCAGCATCCAGGGATCCTTCCTAAAATTTCTCTCTGACAATGACTTTTTTTATTCTCCACAGAAATCGCTCGCCAAGCAGCCCAGATGAAACTGATGAGAAAACTGGAAAAGCAGGCGCTGGCCCGGGCAGCCAAGGAAGCTCGGAAACAGCAGGGTAAACACAATTCTACTGCTGTGTACATGTAGTCCAGGCAGCCGCGGAGAATTGTGTCACGGTTGTTTTCATCCGTGATTTTATGGAGAGGTGGTTAAAAAGATGTTTGTCATTTGGTTTGTGGTTTAACTATCGTGGTGGCTGAAGTTGATTTTCATGATGGGTCACACTCTTGATCTTTATTCTTATATTGATGGTCATTGTTGGATGACTTGCTTAATAGTCTCTTGGACAACTGCTGAACAACTATAGTATGAAAGTATATCGGTGTCATCAGAATATTGAATGATTTGAATTAAAATTTCAAATGTTTAACCTTTTTTTTTATTGTAATGTTATTGTAAACATGTAATTATATCTTGTAATAATTTGATCTCCATTTGTTTTCAATGATTAATTAAAATAAATAATTTAGATATTTTTTTTAAATTTAATTTTCTTTTCGCACAGTGATTCTAATCCTAAGAAGAGATAATGCGATTAGAAAATCGTTTTTCAATTAAAGTAATTAGAATATCAAACTTTTTAAATAAATAATAAATATATTCTAAATACTATATTTATTCTTAGAATTACAATATCAAACTGTGTGGGGAAAAATTCATTTGGGAAAAAAAATCAGATTTTTAATTTAATTCAATAATGTAAAAGAAAGAAAATATATGTTTAAAAACATTTGAAATGTTAAATTGAACCATTCAATGTTCTGATGACACTGTTAAACGTTAACTGTTTAACTGTTCTATCTGGAACACCTCATTAAGAAGCCATTCTACCAACTAACCTCATCTACCTTGACAGCAGTGAGTCGATTTCATCAATGACAACATTAACTTGTTCTTCCAGCGATCATGGCGGCGGAGGAGAGGAGGAAGCAGAAAGAGCAGATCAAGATCCTCAAGCAGCAGGTGTGTGGACGCCTGTACGCCGAGCAATAAAGCTCTCACACGCCCCGCTCATCTACAGTGACACGTAGTAGATTTGTCCGGTAGTGCTCTTGTGGTGCTTTTTAGTCGTGAGTCATCGCAGCCGCAGCAGCAGTAGACCTTAGTCGGACTTCTTTTTGCCCTTCACGACATGAACAGAGTGATTTTTATCTCCCCATGTTATCCAATTTCTCAAACATTAAGAGGTTTTGCTCTTCTTTCTAACAGGAAAAGATCAAGCGTATTCAGCAGATTCGAATGGAGAAGGAACTCAGGGCACAGCAAATTTTAGAGGTACAGAATCCGATCCAGCAGCATCTGTGATTAAGCAGAACATTCCTGGATAGCTGCAGCCCCTCAGTCTATAGTGTTTTAATCGTGCTAAGCTCATTACTGAACAGCAGCATGCATTGGAGGAGTTGTGCCTCTTCTTAGGCATAATTCCTCATGGAACTAATGCTAAATTGGTCTTGGTTGACGGCTGTTGAATATTAAAATGGCTGTGGTGCCTCTTCAGACCTTATTTAAATTGGACAGAAAATACTTTTTTCATCAGACAACAGTAACAGTTTAGCATAACTGGGTCGAGGGGAAAAAAGGTGCTGTTGTTGTGTGTTCGCATACACACGAGCAGGGAAGAGCACACGCACACACACAAGTGCACACAATTATGCTGTAGGAGCTTCAAAGTGTTTTAGCAGGACTGAATCAATTTTGAGTTGACACGGTTGGCAAGCCATTCTTAACGGGAGGCTTCAACATTTCCACAATTATGCGCTAAAGAGATACATTATTCATTTGCTGTGTTTTACAAATTTGACTGGCATTTGGGAGAATGAAAGTCTTTGCTCCAACCAGAAAAGTGCAAACAATCAGTTTAAAGTGCAACAAGCCCTCATCCAAGACGGATTGATGCCTGTCTGTCTCCGCCACTCCTGACCTTCATTCCTATTCATTTTTATTCACAGGCAAAACGAAAGAAGAGGGAGGAGGTTGCCAATGCCAAAATACTGGAGGCCGAGAAACGAATTAAAGTACGCTGCTTTACTTAATTACAAAGGGAAAGAATGTCAAACAATCTGTACCAACACTACTTTAATGAATAGTTGGACTACTAGACTACTTTCATGTTCTACTGCTTCAGATGACAAGTTTACTACTGCTATATGCTACTATTACTGATATTTCTACTACTATTACTGCCCTTTTAACATCAATTACTGCATTTCTTCTTACTACTACTGCATTTTCTACTACCATTACTGCATTTTTTTTACTACTATTACTGCTGTTTATGCTACTATTACTGCCGTTCCTAATGCTATTACTGCTGCGTCTACTACTGTTACTGCTTGTTCTACTACTATCACTGCTGCTTCTACTACTGTTACTGCTGTTTCTACTACTATTACTGCTTGTTCTACTACTATTACTGATGTTTCTACTACTATTACTGATGTTTCTACTACTGTTACTGCTGTTTCTACTACCATTACTTCTGCTTCTACTGCTGTTACTGCTTTTTCTACTACCATTACTTCTGCTTCTACTGCTGTTACTGCTTTTTCTACTACCATTACTGCTGCTTCTACTACTATTACTGCTGCTTCTACTACTGTTACTGCTTTTTCTACTACTATTTCTTCTGCTTCTACTACTGTTACTGCTTTTTCTACTACTATTACTACTGCTTTTGCTACTGTTACTGCTGCTTCTACTACTTTTGCTGCTGTTTCTACTACGATTACTTCTAAGTTAATGCTATTACCACTGTTTCAACTTTTAATAGCATTAGCTTACAAACAGATTATCCTAAACTGTTGTTCATTTTCACCCATTATCCATTTTAGTTGGAAAAATACCAAAAACAACAACATTGTAATGTTTAAACTAAAACATTTAACATTTTTCAGGAAAAGGAGATACGAAGACAACAGGCAGAGATTTTAAAACATCAGGTAAGATGACGTTTTTTGATCTCTCTGTCACTTATTATTATAAAATGTTATAAGGATAAGATATGATTGTGTCTTGACATGAATTTGAAAGTGTTAGGGGTCACACATCTTTTTTTCTGTTTTTACTTTGGTGCTTTGGTTTTTACTTCTGTTTGATAATAACTTGCCAACTCTCTCTGCCAGGAGTTGGAGAGGCATAGACTAGATATGGTATGGGTATGTTTATTTTTGTACATCTAACACCTGCATCGTGTAACTGGTTGTGTTATGGTTGTCATAGCAATGCATTAAGTGTAGCACTGGCTGCTGTCATACTACATTCTTCTGCATGGCTTTCCAGCAAAACCAACAAAAGAGAAGAGTCAGTATGCCGCCTCCATCTGCTCGTCCTGAGGGACAACTGACCCTGTCACGGTGGCCAGTCAGCTTCTGTTCCCCTCCCCCATACTCCCCCCACTTCTACTCAGAATGCATTGCAAAAGAACGCTAGCCAATCCACACTCACTGTCTCAAAGTGCACTCCAGGAGTTTTCATCCATCTCATACATCGTCTAACTGTCGTATTGGAGTAGCGTGTGTTACCCATGAGTGCTTTGCGACTTCGGCCCGGACATCGAGCTTGTGTCTGTTCGTCCGTGTTTCTGTTCTGCAGTCCACACAGTTGCTGGACTTTAACCCGTCACCATCCCAGCCTCCGAAATGAAAAGAGCTACCAAGAGTCATTTTTGTCTTCATGGTGGAGTCCCAACAGCTTTATCTCCACCTTTTTTAAAAGTAGACTTAAACTGTGTTGAATATTCAGCACGTCTTTTCCACCATGGAGGTAAATCTGGCTCTGTGTAGCGATTTTGTTTTGGCCCGGCTGCCCTGCTTGTTGCCCTCTTCACTCACGCATAGTAACAGCTGAATCTGAAGGTCTGCCTATTCACAGTTTTGAATCTGTGGACACCATAGAGGAGATTCACAGACGTGATCAGCAAAACCTAAACAACCTACACTAACTGCTCTTGGTCATACTCTAATGCTATACTACTATAATATAAAAAAGAGAGGTAATGACAGGCTCACGATTCAGGGAGGGAGCATCAAATCAAATGATAGTCACTCAGCAGTGATTCCTTCGCGCTATTACAAGCGACTGTGTGTCATGCACCAGAGAACATAGATGTCTCATCCTCAGCAGTCACACTCTGTGCTTGTGCTTAAGTCGTCAAAAACCATGAAGCAAAACCGTTTTGTTTGCCGACTTATCCGCCATTATTATCTCCCAAACCGTTTGATGCTGTATGACATAAAAGTATCACCGCTTTATTATCACTGAACACAATCAATTTAAGGTCAGTGACTCAATATTTCCTAGGCGCCATTGCTGATTCAAGCTGCTTCTCTTTTTTTTAAGCCTGTCATCACATCTACTATGTATCGCATTCTTATGTGTTGCTTTCCCCCCCGGTTGTCATCGTACGTATGTACTCTTCACTTAAGCTTCAGCCATACATATGTCAGCGTATACATGTGAAGCATCATTTTGTGTTCGTACAAGTACGGTGCCTTGATTGAGTTTGGTGCATTTCTATCCTACATCACCACACACTACATTTAGCTGACTGTGATGTGTGTATAACGTATGCTTGTTAATGTGCGTCCGTGTCTCTGCCACTCCAGGAGAGGGAGAGGAGGAGGCAACATGTTATGCTGATGAAGGCGGTCGAGGCTCGCAAGAAAGCCGAGGTACTCCATAGGCACGCAGAAAAATGCTAAGACACTTCCATTATGCCCATGCTGGGATTCTGCCTTTTCTCCCTTTTTTTTCCTGCCTGTGTCCCATCCATTCATTTCCCTCCATATGCACTTACCAAGTTAAAAGATTATGGCCCCTAAGCACTTTTTCTTTGAATGCACAGACGCATTAGCAAGAATTCTAATGGTGCAAAGTCAAATATATTTTGTAGAAGCACACACACACACACACACACACACACACACACGCTCGCAAATGTCCACTTTTGCTACTAATGCTTCCCTTCAATTGTGAACTCTCCAGGAGCGTGAGCGAGTGCGGCAGGAGAAAAGGGATGAGAAGCGCATAAACAAAGAGCGTAAACTGGAGCAACGCAGGCTGGAGATGGAGATAGCCAGAGAACTGAAGAAGCCAAACGAAGACATGTGTCTATCTGATCACAAGGTAGAGAAAATATCATGTAAACGACATCGCCAGGTTTTCATTTTGAGTCTGACTGTCTACTTACGAGTAATAATGACATTATTGCGTTTGCAATTGGTAATTAAATATCATTTAATTTGTTCATCTTTTCGTGATTACAATAGTTATTAATAGTTTTTAATGGCTAAGATTAATTTTATTTGCGGAAATATGCGCCCCCAAGTGGATTACATGTATTACTGCATGATCACTTCAATAATTTCACTTCAAATGTCAAATCCATATGTTTAAACCACACCTGATTTGTGGATGAAGTCTAAACTTACATTTCTCATGTCTGATGTGTTCAGGCTCTTCCGGAGTTCTCCAGAATTCCCGGCCTCATCCTGCCAGGACGTGCCGTTTCCGACTGCTTGATGCTCATGCAGTTTTTGCGGGGCTTCGGCAAGGTTCTAGGGCTGGACCTGAACATGGACGTGCCGACTCTGGGCATGCTGCAGGAGGGTCTGCTCAACGTGGGCGACAGCATGTGCCGGGTCCAAGACCTCCTGGTCAAGCTGCTGTCACTGGCCGTCTGTGACCCCGGTTTACCTCCCGGACAAAGGGTCAGCAGTTAAATTATGATCGATTAATGTTTGTGCAGATCCAAAAATTGTGTCTTATAATTTGGGAAAGTTTAAATGAATTTGGGAAAGTTATAACCTCAAATTAAGGGGGACTGTGGCGGGGTCACTGGTCAGGATATCAATGGTGACCCTTGTCTACTGCACATTTTGTCAGTGGAATAGGATTAATGTGACCAGACTGTTGTGCTCAAAGGGTCAATGGTTCAGTTATGAGTTAAGCATTCAAAAATCTGCATCAGTAGACTCTTGGCAGATGTTACTTTTTTTTTTGGGCTTTAACAACAAACTTTAGAGCACTGCTAGTTGAGATATTTACCAACCAAAAGTCAAGATTGACACAGAAATGAAAAGGGATCATAATGTATAGAATTCTAGATTATTTAAGGTGATGATCTCTTGGTATGTCCAGCCATGACTCCAGTGTTTGATCATCTCTCCCTCCCTCAGACCAAGACCATGCTGGGGGACCACCTGACCAATGTTGGCATCAACAGGGATAATGTTTCTGAGGTGCTACAGATGTACATGGGGTCTCATTGTGCCAACACTGACTTGGCTCCCCTGGCGCTCAGTTTGAAAACCAAAGCCTTCCAGGCTCACACTCCCTCACAGAAGGCTTCCATCCTGGGTTTCCTGGCCAACGAGCTGGCGTGTAGTAAAGCTGTCATCAGGTGGGAGACATTTGAATCAACAACATTATTATATCAATTCTGTTGTATATACTTGGTGAATGTGTGTCTTTACACTGTGTGTAATTTCCTCCTGCAGTGAGATCGATAAAGGTCTTGATCAGATGGCAAACATGAGGAAGGACAAGATAATCATGGAAGGAAAATTGAAAAAGTATGTTCACTTAAATGTTGATTTAATCTTTGTCCACTTGCAGCATGATGCTTAAGAAGTAACTCCAAACCCTGTTTTATGATCCAGGTTACGGACAATTCACGCCAAACGCACTGGGAAGAGAGAAGCTAGCACGGGCGTGGAAGAAAACCAGGGTGTTGGAACACCTTCTTCTGCCAGTAAACGTAAGCGAAAACTCGGAGACAGCGAGGATGAAGACGACGATGAGGACGACAGCGACGACCAGGCAGACGAGGACGAAGACGAGGAGGAGGAAGAAATCAAAAAGGTGAAAAAAAACGAGACTTATGAGGAGGTAAATACAAAAGTATAGTTTGTGACTCCAAAGCAGTCCAAGTGCTGTGTAAATAACATTTTATTTGTGGTCTTTCCTGCCAGGATGAAGTGGATCAAGCCACAAGTCTGGAAGAGCTGGAGAAGCAGATAGAGAAGTTAGCCAAGGTAAATAAATCGTAGGAAAATCAATGACTAGAATCTATTTCTTGTGAGATGTTGTTCAATGAAGCTTTGTCAAGAGAGTCAAATGAAATAATTGAACTTGTGTCTTGATGATTACTTTTGATATATATATATTGATCCTCACACAGTCATGGAAGTAAAGAAAATGTTTTCAATTCCAGCAACACCACCAGACCAGAAGAAAGTTGTTTGAAATTTCACATTCCCTTCGCTCCATGATGTATGGACAAGACCGCTATCGCCGCCGGTACTGGGTTCTCCCTCACTGTGGGGGGGTCTTCATCGAAGCCATGGAGAGTGGAGAAGGTATGAGAAGAAGATATGATGCCCATTATCCTCTCTTTACCCTCGTAATGTCAGGTTGAAATGAAATGATTATTATTATATTTTATATTTCAATGGACCTTTAAAGATTATAACGATGCTTTTTTTGCACAACTATGAGGTATTTAATATAATTAATATAAGATAGTTATCATTTTATTTTATATAATTAGTTTTATTTAGTGTTTTATGAAACTTTCACTTGCTCTATTTAATTTTTACTAACTTTTTCTTAATTATTAATTTTCAAAAGTTGATCCTTTGTCTATGTAACTTTTTGCTGTTTCCTCACAGCACCTGAAGAACTTGAGGAGGAGCGACAGAGGAGGAGGAGAGCAGCTGAGGAGGTCAAAGTCAAAGAGGAACCTCAAGAGATTGAGCTTCAGAAGGAGAAGTCCGGTGTCCTCGAGGCCCTTAAAATACACTCGCCACAGAAAATACACACCCCAGGCTCAGAGCAACAAAAGGAACTTCACAGCTCTGTAGCTAAACTGTGCACAATCGAGGGCGCCGCCAAGGAGGTGGGCAGGGAAAGTATAAAGGTGGAGGACAAGGGAAGTCCCCGTGCGAGGCAGAACGGCAGCCCTGTGGGTCCTCCTATTGTCACAACCTCAGTGATATCATCCTCCCCCTCTCGTAGCACCTCAGAGCCTTCACTAGCGAGCCCCGCTTCCATGGTTACCACTAATGAGAGCCCAAATATTCCCGCTCCAGCATCTACTTCTTTATCAGCCTTGTGCCTACCGGCCCAACATGAGAGTCCCAGGAACACTCCGCCAGCCTCGGCTCCTTCTCCACATCTGGCCTTCCAACCAAACGACCAGCTGCTGAGAGTGCTGACGGAGAGGAGCGGCCACTGGTTCAGCCTGCTGCCCCGCAACCCGTGCGATCTGTCGTCGCTCACGGCCAACTCTCCAGGAGCTCCACGCGTGTCTCCTCAGGCGTCCTCCACTCCCAGCAAATCCAGATCCCCACCTCCTTCTCCTGCCCTGCCTCTCACGCCTTCTGCTGCTTCTGCCTCCGCCAGTCCAAACCACCCAACGGGTCTGCTGCCCTATCAACTCTCAGCCCTGCAGGTCAGTGCCCTGGCTGGATTATCCCTTGCATCAACTCCGTTGCATCATTTTCTCACCTCTTGCATTATTCAACTTCTCATCCGTCCGCAGGCGAAAACCGGCGGGTCTTTGCTCGGGGTTTCTTTTGGAAGCTGGTCCAGCAGCGTGCTCAGCCCCAGCTTGCCCTTGTGCAACAGCCCGAGTCCAATGCCATGTCTCTCTCTGGATGGAAACACAGCCGCCAGTGTCTCCAGCAAGAGTGAATCACCTTTGCCTTGCATCGAGAAAACCTCATCCATGCCTTCACCTGCGCTGGAGATTCCCAAGTCCCTCGATTATTCCACGGCACGGCCGATCCCAGAGGGTGAGCGTCCGCATAGGGAGGATTGTACTCGACACGCATGAGCAGGTCAGAGGAGCGCTGACATCTGTTTGTTCCAGAGATGCTGACCGGCTGGTGGCGCGTGTCCGATATCGAGGAGTTGAGGGCTCTAGTGGACTCTTTGCACAGCCGCGGCATCAGAGAGAAAGGCCTCCAGAGGCAGATCCAGAAGTACATGGAGATGATCCCGCAGGTCTGCACCAAACACAGAGATGGTGAGTGAACTTCAACCATCTCCAGTTGGTAATCCCGTTGCCAGACCTGTACATTTAACTTTGGAAAAAGTCAAAGAAGGAAGACGTACAACGGATGAAAAGCATATTATTATGATTAATTAAAGTATATTTTTTAAAGATAAGTTATATTTTCGCTATTAAAAAAATGATACAATGAGAAAACTGAGATAATTTACCAGACCTTTGAACTATATTACGAAAAGAAACTGCTTCTTTCATCGAAACTAATTGCAGTGTTCGGGTGTTTATAAAGCACTTCCTGAACTCAAACTTGCATCTCTTTATCCGTGGGTTAATAAACAAGACTGGAAAACGTGAAACCAATATGTCCAACTGATCTTCTGACTTAAATAAAATTACTTTAAGAGTCATTTTACAACTTCATAAATGTTCTTGCATTATTATATGCATTGTTCGATATGGAATTATTGTACTTGGAAACTGGGGGAGTCTGGGTTTGCTCTGCAAAGCTGCTGACTTCTGTAATAAGGTTGCGTGAGCAGAGAGCTGTTTCTCTGCTCTCAGATGTTGGATGTTGAAATGTCGACATAGGATAAACTCTGCAGGCTTTACAACAGACTGAAAGGCTCACGTCAAATCCGGTCCTTGACCAAATAGTTCATTAATAAATGTATGCAAAATGTTTGTTTTGGTAGCCTAGCACGGGCAGAGAGTACACAGTTGCTCAAATATTTATTTCATGACTGTGGGAGGAAACCAGAGCTTCTTCCTATGAAGCCCACTTAAACCCATTAAGAGAAGAAGTTGATCCCGAGCTACGAACGTCTGCACTGAGCTAAATGTTTTCTCACATTATCGTTGGACTTATTTTCTCCATCCTAGTGGCCATGATCGAGCTGCGGGAGCTGGAGGAGAGCCAGGTCAGCGTGGAGTCTGTCCGGGGCTGGTGTGTGGAGGAGCAGGCCATGGAGATGGACATCGCTGTGCTGCAGCAGGTGGAGGAGCTAGAGAGGAAGGTCACGGCAGCGAGCCTGCAGGTCAAGGTAGAGACGCAAAGTCCATCATCAACGTGTCTGTCGAGTGTGTTGAAAAAAAAAAACATGTTGTCATCAATACCTTAAAACTCAACAGCGGACTTCCCCCCTCCAGGGCTGGACCTTCCCGGACCCCCAGTCCGAGCGGGAGGACTTGGTGTACTACGAGCACAAGCCCCCGACCAAATCCAGTGGGTCTTCGTCGGCCAGCGGCGGCGACAAGGAGTCCCGGGATCACCCAGAGGAGCGGGGGGAGAAGGGCGGGGTGATGCGTCACCCGGACAATCCACTGGACATAGCAGTGACACGTCTGGCCGATCTGGAGCGCAACATCGAGAGAAGGTACCTGAGGAGCCCCTTAGGTACCACCATTCAGATCAGGCTGGATAATGTGGGTACGGTCACTGTCCCTGCCCCCGCCCCATCCACTAGTGCTGACAGGGAAGGGTAGGTCATTTCTCCAACCAAAGCTCCCCGCTCCCCTCCTGAGACCCTTTCCTCTCTGTGTGTGCACTGAGTCTCCCATTTACTCTGAGGGTCTTTGCTGCTTTAATGGGAGGTCTTCCATGGTGGTTGGTGGCTTTTTTTTTTCTCGTGCCGTTTTTTTTCTGGACTTGGGGAGTCTCTACTTGGGTTTTTCATTTTTCTGTGCAGGTGTTTTAATACCGCCATTCCCACTGCATCGTGCTGTGCATCCGCATTCTCATGGCTCCCACTTTGTTTACACTCAAAGAGTTTCCACTCCTCGACTCCTTCTGCATGATTGTCCATGTAACACGAACACAGTCGGTGTGCGTCTCTCCGGAGTCCCCCCCCCCCCTCCCCTCAAAAAAAAAAAAAAATCCTTGTGTCTCTGCACAGCTGAAGCTCTGCCGTGTTGTTTGCATCTGGTTGAATGGACACTGGTGTTTACACAGAACTCATGCAGAAACTTTGTCATGACCTTTTAGCGTCTATTTTTAACCACCGCGCTTCGTCGTAGATGCAGGACGGCGGGGAGGAGTATAAGTACTGTAGCTCGCGTATTTTAAACTCTTATAATGTATATCTTGAGCATGGAAAAAGACATAAACACAGTAGGTTACTCTCTATTACTTCCTGCTTCTAGAGGGTCAATAATTTCTCATCAAAAACACCTTACATTTAATTGTACAGATACAGTGCTCCCTCGTTTATCATGAAGGTTATGTTCTAAAAAAAAACCCTGCATTACAATCCATGAAGTAGTGACCGTTTAATTATTACATTTTCAAATACATGTGCAGTAGATGCTTCATAATCTGTCATGCACTCACTGTAAAACCTTTCTGGAGACATTTTCACACAGTTTAGAACTGAACTGCTCACATAATGCTTTGCCGCCCAGCCAATCATTAGCAGCTGGCGATTTCTTTGACATGGCAACATAGACGTAGAATTTAAATAAAGTAGTGACGCGACCAATCAGTTGTAACTAAATAGAGCAGTGTGTAGAAAGGCATCATGGGAGTTTACAAGCAATTCAATCATTGTTAGTAACATTGTGAGATAACTTGTAACTATACATTTAAATATGCAGTACAGCTCAACAAAAAAAATCAGTGAAACAAGACCATGAAACATGGATATGTCGAGGGACTGTTAAACTTTGGCAAACAAAGAAGTAGCACAGCTGTGTACTCTCTATTACTTCCTAGTTCTAGAAACAAAACTATTTATCTTAAGAATATTTTTACAAATGACATACAGATTTAACAAAAAGAATGTCAGTCTAAAGTTATTATACGACGTAATATTAGAGATGATGTGCTGGTGAGATCCAGTGATGTGTACTGGAAGGTTCAAGAACATCCAGCTGCTACACACACACTTGAGTCGGTCACCGTGAGGCTCTAAAAGGTCTGAGGAAGCATCTGTGTGAATGTGCGAATGACTCTCGGACCCGTGCGCTTTCCTTCCATCGCTCACTCTGGTCTCCGCTCATAGATGCGAGGAGGAGGTGGCTCACGGCATGAAGGTCTGGAGGAAGGCCCTGAGTGAAGTCCGCAGCGCCGCCCAGTTGGCCATGTGCATCCAGCAGCTGCAGAAGTCCATCGCCTGGGAGCGCTCCATCATGAAAGTGGTGAGCAATCCATTCAAGAATGTCATCTGAGCGAATGTCGAACTGGTTCTCATTCAATCCGCCTTTTTTTCCCCTCTTTTGTTCAGTACTGTCAGATTTGCAGGAAGGGTGATAACGAGGATCTGCTGCTGCTGTGTGACGGCTGTGACAAAGGCTGTCACACTTACTGCCATAAACCCAAAATCACCACAATTCCAGAGGGAGACTGGTACTGCCCAGCCTGCATATCCAAGGTAAAGTCATGTTTCTCAGCCATTACGTGCATCGTACTTCCAAGAAAAGCCTAAGTTTCTTCCTCTGGGAATATGTGAGACTGGCGTGAATTTTCAGATCAATTTAATCTTTTGAAATGGATTCCTTTTATTAAAACACCAAAATGTTTCTGTTTCTAAAAGCCCTGAGCTTATCAGCTTCATTGAAAACCTGTGTTTGTTACATAAGTGTAGGTTATTGTTTGGTAATTAAAATTTGATGTTATATATCGTCCACCGAGACTCTTCATAAATAGCATCACATGAATATGTCATAAGTGTCGAGGGGTTTGCAGTGTCAGCATGTTGTGTGAAGGGATTCGTTTGTATGAGTTTTATCAAATGCTGGGGCCAAACGTTCAGGTTTTTAACCCTCGTGTTACATTAGGGTCAGGATTACGCATTTTCTTTCGGGCCTTCGGGTCACATTGACCCTGAGATAAGACAAGGGTTGAAGAACGTTAATAACTTCAATAAAAGATGATTTAAAAATAACAGAAAAATACTTTGTATAAGTTACATTCATTCTGTCTGTCAGTATTATTTTGGAGCTTAATTGTGTGTGTGAAGTACATGAGGGGCTCCAATGATCACTGTCACAACTGGGTTTTTAAAATATATGTAAGGATTTTTGAAAGTTATTTCAAACAAAAAAATGCATCTTGGAAAAGAAAAATGTCATCAAAAACTGTTAGTTTTCAGTCTGGTTACTGCAGTTTATGAGCGAATCTGAAGTTTTCATCCCGTGTTGCAAGTGCAGTACATGGTTTCCATGACTACTTCTTCTACTCTGTAATCACCACTTCCTTAACCGAGGTATTGAGTCACTGTCTGAGCATTTCTTCAAAGAGATGGAGTAAAAACATTTAGAATGGCTTAATATAATCAGTGAGTCAGCTCATGCCTCTGCCAGGGGCCTCATTTAAAGCCCTGAGTGTCTGACATGTAGTATTTGAAGGTTGATTTGAATCGTTTTGAGGGTATTATAAAGTTTTTTTCCTTCAGCATCATCCATGTTACCTATAGTCAGCCATACAAGTCGTCGATGTTACAACATGATTGTCCTGAAAATGTCATTCAAACTTTTAAACTTACTCAAAGAGACGAAAGCGTAACCTCCTTGGCAGAGGTAATAATATTGTCCCCCCCCCCCCTTTGCAGGCTAGCGGTCCCTCCCCCAAAAAGAAGACCCCCAACAAAGCTGCCACGACCAGCGCAGCCAACGCCAAGAAGGGAGGCGAGGCGAAGAAGAACGGGAAGCCGGCCGGAGAGATGTCGGAGGAGGACTCGACCAGCGCCGGCAGCACTCCCAAGAAAGCCGCGAAAGACAACAACAAGAAGAGGAAGTCGGAGGAGAGCTCACCTGCTCAGCCGGCAGCCAATCAGGAGAACCCCACCTGCGTGAAAAGAGCAAAGACGGCCAGAGACAACAACAGGGATCTGGGACTGTGCAGGTCTGTTTCCCGAGTCAGAAGGAAACCGTTTTAGCTTCATCCTAAAGTTTGACTTAATTTAACTTAATTTAACTTCTTATTTGTGACGACGTGTTTCCTCCTCAGGGTTCTTCTGGCTGAGCTGGAGAGACATCAGGACGCCTGGCCCTTCCTGACTCCAGTCAACCTCAAGTCGGTCCCCGGATACAGGAAGGTCATCAAGAAACCCATGGACTTCTCCACCATCCGCGAGAAGCTCGTGAGCAGCCAGTGAGTAGCAGCTTCTCTCAGACCTCCTGGAACATCGAGTCAAGGTTTAGATGGACTCGTTTCACGATGGATGTTATGATGTTCTTCAGTTGTTTCCACTCGTGGTTCATATTCTACAACGTTCTCATCATTTTGCATTTTTTTAAATCTTGGAATTTTATTTTATTTCTTGATGAATTGATAAAATACAAGTAAGAAATACAATATGATCAAAGTTAAGTCTAGCCAGAAAATTATAGATCCATCATAAAGTGACATTTATAACATTATTTTCTTGTGAAAATTTCCTTTTTATTAAATATTACAGTGTCTGAATAATAGTTGTTAAAAATATAGAATTTCATGTTTGTCTGACACACAGAAATGTAGACTCGTTGCTATTAATCCAGGTTAGTGACTTTTAAAACCAGCAACGTTGCGCCCTCTGGTGGGCATTATTTTAAATTGAGGTTGTGACCAAACGACAAAATATACGATATTTAATTTAGAAGCTTAAGTTTAAGTATAATGACTGCAAGAGGAGTACCAAGAGGAGTAGTTGTCTCTCGTATATCTCGGTGAAAAGAGTCATTCCTTCTCGTTTTCATTTCAGGTATCAAAACCTGGAGACCTTCATCATCGACGTCAACTTAGTTTTTGATAATTGCGAGAAATACAACGAGGACAATTCGGACATCGGACGTGCCGGCCACAACATGAGGAAGTTTTTCGAGAAGCGCTGGACGGAGCTTCTGAAACAAACTAACTGATGACGTGCCCCCCAAAAATCCTCTCCTCTGGTCCACCAGTCGGCGCCGGGCCGTTCTAGTGCGGCCCGGCAGGACGGGCTCGCGGTCCTGCCGCGGCCCGGCGGGGGCGACGAGTGCGGTCACGCGAGGTGCGCTGGATTCATTACAAACAGGGATAAAAGCCCCAAAGACTCGCAGAGACTAAAGGGCCATCATAGTGCAATACTAGTCCCTGACTCGGAACACTGCACTGATTGAATCCTCAACTGTCACTAGAATACTTTCCACTACCTGTACATATTTTCGTTTCTTATTTAAACTAGTATAGTGAATGTATTTAATTTTGTAATGATTATTTATGAATCAAAGGTCCACTTCATTTTCTATGAAAAGGAAGGTCAGCTAAATTGAAAAAGGAATGTGTCTTTGTGTTATAATTTCCCTCCCAAATATCAAACAAAGCCAAGAAAAAAAAAAAAACTGTTTACACTGTTCAGTGCTTTGGAGCATCCAATGACTGTAATCATTTGTTCGAGCTGTTCGACTGCATTTATTGACAGGAGCAGCCGTTGGACGATGGTGGCTCGTGTGTATATATTGTTTATTAATGTCTATATAATGTCTTGTTTGGAACGATGTGTAAAAAATTGTTTAAGAATATTAAGATATTGTTTATGCCTTAGAATGATTGTAGCATTCTATTTTAGTGAACGTGATGGAAGCATTATCATAAATATTGTTTGTACAGTATATGACATATCCTCTGCAAACACTGTGGTATCCTTAATCTTGGTAGTGCCTACCCTTCCAACAGGGGCATGTAGAGGATGTTTAATGTTTTCATTTTTACGACGTTTTCTTTTTGATATGATTTCAATCCAACAAGGCCTCCAAAGTTGGACTGTGACGCAGATCCAATTCCTCACCGCAGAAAAGAAAAAACACGGGGGGTCGGCGCTCCCGTAATATATTTCCTCACAATCTGCCACAAAAACCCGAGGACCTACGGACATTTGTGACCACTGTGTTGAACCTTGCTGTGTGTCGTGGCCTGATGGAGGCAGCTAGATTTTTTTGTACCCAAGTCAGAAGTACTTGAAGTTACTTTATTTAAGATATTGTGGAATAAAAGTATCATTCTTTTGTAGGAGCTTTATTTTTCACTAGTGTGTGGCACGGACCTATTAAAAGGATGTTTTTCAACGCAAAAGACTCTATTTTTCTTTTTCATTTCACACATTGAGTGATGGCCGCGCTGACGGTTCCGAGTTAAATTAGAAAATATGTCAAAAATACCTTTGATATTTCCCTTAATTTTAATCAATCCTTTAACACAATATTCTGCAGCCCTGCATTTATCGTCCTAACTCTTTATGATTAGATTAGATTCCCTCTATTGATCACAACCGAGCAAAGGACTGCATTTTTGTTCAACATGAGATGGTTAAGAAATAAAGATCATCACATAAAATGTTATCCTTTACTTTATATAGCTTTGATTTAAGTTAAGTTAAGAGTTAAGATGTAACGAAAAAAAATACATACAAAAAACAAATAAAATTAGATAAAAGTGGCCTGAGTTTTTACAGTGTACCACACACAAATGCTCATTATAAAACACAATATGAATCCAATTTCTCAAACACCTTGATTAAGAGTTTAATATTCCTGATAACGCTTTGAGAATTCTTCAGAATAAAATAAGTTGTACACCTCGCTGCATGTTAGCTTAAGAGAACACTAACATAGCAAATAAATAACAAGTGATTATACATTTTGTAGATGCGTTGTTCTTGTAAATGCGGACCAATGATCCGAGGAATGCGATGTAACTTCCGATGTCCGTAAACCGATTTTATTTTGAAGGGGTCGTTTGATGCCGCATTGCACTTCCTGTCAAAGTAACGAAGAGATAAACACCAAAATAAATCTAAATGCTTTTTTTTTTTCAACAATATTTACAGGAATTTGAAGTAAACATTGTTAGATATCGTTTTCATTATAATTCATGGAGCAATAGCTGATATTTACTGATCAAGTTCAGCTTCTACACTGATAGTTTTAGACAAATCGACCAGAAGACGGACAGAGTAAAACAAAAAGTTATATTTAGGCCCAAATTAAATGTGAAACCAGATCATAGCCTTTCCACCTTTCTTATCAGAACAGAGTATTAAAACATTCAAATATTGGAATTGATCATTAATAACTAAGTAAGTAAGTAAGTAACTTTTATTTATATAGCGCTGTATTTTTCTTTCTTTCTTTGATTACGTTAGAGATAACAACACGATCTGGAGTTAATAATCCATGCGTTTGTGTCTTCTCGTTTAGACTATTGTAACAATTTATTTTCATGTCTAAACAAGAAGGAACTGTCTCGCCTGCAGTTAATACAAAACTCTGCAGCGAGAATTCTGACCTGCTCTAGTAGAAGAACTCACATTTCTCCGATCCTTAAAACTCTTCACTGGCTTCCAGTTTCTTTCAGGATCAACTTTAAAAATTCTGGTTCTTACTTTCAGATCTATTCATGGTCAGACTCCTCCTTACATCACTGATCTGATCCAGCCTTACACCCCAGCTCGGGCTCTGAGGTCTGTGGATCAGAATCTACTGATGGTTCCTGAACACGATTCAGGACCAGAGGAGAGAAATCCTTCCAGGCTGTTGCTCCTAAGCTTTGGAACAATCTTCCTCTCCCTCTGTGTTTGAGGCTATTAATATATATATATATATATTTTATATATTTTCTTGTAAATATTACCTTTTGGGGATTATCTATTATTGTTTATTTAACATGATTATTTACTTTTATTATAACTGTTATCAATATAGTATTTGTTCCTATTTTAAATATCTGTACTGTATGTTTAATCTTTTTCTTTTCTGCAGAAACAACTCAAATGTGTATCAATCAATCACATTATAAGACGTCCGTCACATTCTGTTCTTGTCATTAAAGAGTTTCTTTGTCATTGTGACGGAACATTCTTTCACCATAAGAGCAAACATGAAGTTGCTTTGTGACGTCATTATTAAAGCTCAACATGAATAGATGATCGTGAGCGAACGTGTTCACAACATTAGGACTCTGATGATCCACTTGGAAAACATTAAGACTCTGATGATCCACTTGGAAACACCAGGATATACTGTGTGTACTTTTTATTGACGCTCATTCTATTGTTGTAAGAGCTGCTTTGAGGGATCACACCAGCGTAAGTACCTGCTACGCACATTTCTGTATAAATTCATACAGAACAGATTATTAATTGTTTTCACTTTGATATTAAACATGTTGACTAACGTGGAAGTAAATAGATGAATTAGAAATAAGATGAATTAGAATCAAAAATGATAAAAAAAATCATTTTATAATTTTCATTGTATTCTCCTTGTTCTTTTACGACTAAAGCACTTCCATAAGAAAATAACATTTTATTTTTGAACCATTTAAAGATCTCAAGTGTCAACAGTAATCTTAAAACAATAAAACTAATTTATTTTTGGATTTCTTAGCCATGAAAATGAAAATGGCCGACATACTAATATTGCGTCATCAAAGCATGACGACGGGTTCAAAGAAACCCGAGGTCACTGAAGTGACGCAAGAAAGACTCAAAACCTTATGTTTGTAAGTAAGTAAGTAAGTCATTTTTATTTGTATAGCGCTTTTCCAGACCAGGATCATAAAGCGCTTAAACAATCAAAACAATATTCAATAAAGTATATATTTTAAAGATCAAGATAAAACTGATAACACAACAGGAGTTCCAGAAAATCAAGGAAAAGTCTGAACAAATAAAAACGTCTTGTCTCGTTTCTTCAGGTCTTTAATCATCCGTTTGTTCTTCGATCATGGATGTTGCGCACCAAACTCAGTCCTCGGACCTGTCGACCCCGCGACCTCGCCCTGTGTCCCCCGCCAGCAGTGTCTCTGACTCGCAGGACTCGGATTCCGAAGCATGGAGTCCGATGATCCTCGTCCCTCCCCCTTCTCCAGCGAGCCCCTGTCGGTCCTCCCTCAACCCTTCTCTGAAATCATGTGTCAAAATTCGAAGGAACTTGCAGGCCTCACTGCTGAGGATTAAAAAATTCAGACAGAAAAAGGTAAGAAGACATGTCGTGGTTTTCCAAAGGGTTCTAAAACGAGACATTTGGACCGTGAGGAGTTTTGGGAAGAGTTTTTACTTCTTTTGCCACAGGCCTCTTCAGTCGTAAAGGATCAGGTCTGAAGTGTCAGTAAATATCTTGTGAGGGGCAGCACGGAGAACAAATGGGTGGAGTTGGGATCAATGTGTTGGTCAAAAGAAAAACCATCCGTCTAGATGCCCTACCCCAGGAGTTGGTTCTACCGTGTTGGATGATGTGGTGGTGATGGATGGATGGATGGCTGGATGGATTGATCATCTAATGGCAGAAGGAACAAAAGTCGTCTTAAATTGTTCCGTTCTGCAGTGCATGGAGAGGAGCCTGTTGCTCCGGTTACTCTTCTAAGCCACCAAACATCCCCACTCGGGATCATGTGATTGGGGTGAGACCCAAAGCCCCCCTCTAGGTAATAAAGACCCTTATAAGGCGATCCAAACATTGACTCAACTCCTCCAGATTGTTTTCCTTTATACCAGCTCCGTTAGAACTGAAGATGAAGTAAAACGTCATTCTTAGAACTCCACAAGGTCTAGGTGCTTCCTTACCCTTTAAATTAGAGGAGATATAATTTAAGACTGCATCAAAGTGACAGATGTAGCAACTCGTAGTCAGTCATCTTTCCTACTCTTCCTTCCCTTCTTCTTGTATTCCAGGGTCTGTCCATCCAGTGCAAGATTCGTCCAGGAAAGCCTAAGGTGCAGAGCAAGGGAGCAAACAAGCCTCGTAAGGATTTGTATCTTCCAGGTCAGCCTCGTCCGCCTAAAGAGCTGCCTGAGACTCCACCTCAGGGCCACCCTTTTGAGATCTTCATCGCCAACGCTCTACTGGGGCTCCACGATCCCCTTCTCTATGCAGGAGTCACACAAAGCTCCACACAGGAAGACCACCTAGAGACATCAGACTCTCTAGTCAAGACCCCTCAATTTGACAAAGAGCCAGAGTCTCTGGATCGGAACGCCATCCTTGAACCTAAAGAAGCTTCCGAGTCCTGGGCGAGCCTCTCAAAAAACCATCTGGTCCCTTCACTGGTAGACATGTTTGGAGGAGAGCCGGACATTGAGATTCCAGGGATTTGTGTCTCAAAAATCCCTGAGGCGGGAGCGCCCGGCGGATCTGTGGATGTAGAGACATCTGACAGCAAGTACGACAGCGATTGTGAGGCCATTACTTCAACAGACAACTTGTAACGTTTTCAGACTGAAACTTCTCATGAATGTCGCTCTGAGTCAGGAACAGCTGTGCAGACACCACCTTCTCTAAGATGTTGGACAAGAATGGGAGCTTAAATGCATTGGGAAAAACACCCGTAGAAAAGGAGAGGTTTACCATGTTGTTAACCCAGGGGCCAATTACATTAAAGACTTAGAGCCTACACAGAAGGACGTCCGATGAGCAAGAGGAAGGTTTCATCTTGTTCACCAGTGCAGAGGAATCAGCCAGAGTCACAGGGTTAAACGAGTACCACAGGCTGGAGACAGGCTCAATGACGGCAGCGGTTCCACACAAAAAGGGAGGGATTTTGTGATTCTGATTCCCAAGATAAAACAAAACAAAAATGACAGGACAAGGGTCTTTATCTTGATTTGTCAGCAAATACACATGCTTCTTCATGCTGTTCTTCCATCTACATTTTTAATAAATTCTACTTCTGAACAACATAAACCCCCGTGTTGCTGCAGTTGTTTTTACAGTTAAGTGGGTAGTTAAGTCCAGTGACCACTGATCATGATTAAAAAAATATTTTGTGATAATTTATTTTATCCTAAAGTTATACAACACATATTTTAAGAAGGCCCATTGCATTAGAATTTCATATTCATTATTTGCATTATTTTTTAAATTTTTTAAAAATTATTCTAAATGAATGATTATATAAGTCCTTTTGGTTTGTGCGCACGAGCACAAAGTAATGCATAAAAAAATAATAGTTAATAATAAAAAATGCCTGCTTAAAGAGCAACTAATGTGAAAATCCAATTCTCTTGACTCAATTTCCCAAAAGAGATCTCCAGATCGATTATTAAAGTTTATTAACGTATCTATCCGTCACACATGTTTCAAATGTTAAAGTCTTCCTCTCCAAGATAAGGTAAGGTAAGGTAAGGTAAAACTTTATTGACAAGATGACAAGATGCAGTAAGTCTCTCATCATGACCATGTTTTCAACTTAGTACTTTATAAAGTTCTCCCCCGTCTGAAATCTCAGTGAACAAGAGGTTACGAGAGCAGAGTCCATTATGACGTAGTAATGGCTTCACTCCTCTTCCAGCCAGCTGTAATCACGCCCGACTTTGTTTGCACAACGAGTCCCTTGGAGGTGGCGACCTCCGAGATTGATCACGCGTGGTGACAAACCTAGATGTTTGACCAACCACAGCAGAGTGGGTGGGGTTATGATAAACAAGATTTAAACAAGATCTCCTTAAGCACATTTTACATTTTTTAATGTAAATATTTCAATAAAAATAGTGGAGGGAAGGAATATTATAAATGGAGGTGCCATTCAAAGGAAAAATTAGATGAGCACCCCCAATTAAATACACAATTTAAATTTGTTTTTCGTGGTATTCCTTTTTTTTATACATGAACATGTTCCGGTACAATGTCAGTAGCTACAGGTAACCAGTAGAGGGCAGTGTTGTACAACATACATGTGGACCTCGCAACTATGACTTCATCTCTTTGAATCTAAACTAAAAACTGTTCCGTCTCGTTGTTTACTTCCCATAAAAACTGCGTTTTACTTTTAGTTTTTATTGTATTTTAATGTTGTATTGTAATGTGTGCTGCATGTTTAGTCTGTGTACGAGTGCAAGATAAATCCAGATGAGATGAAAACAAACAGCAAAAAATATATAAGAATTAAATAATAGATGTAAATAATTAAAAAGGTTAAATTGAGTATGTAATGCTTATTTTATTACAATTGAAAAAAAAAATGAAGTCAAAATATGAGAGGGTAAAAGTCATGGGTGGAACGGTTTGTAAAGGAGTGGTTAATGACTTCTCTGTAAAAAAGAGGAATTGTTTAATACATGTAACCTCACTGTTTTTTTTAACCTAAATTAATTACAAAAATATATAATTTAACGAGGACTCCCTAAACTATTGTGATTATTTCATTTGTTTTGTTATTAATAATTGTTTTTATTAACATGTATTTATTTTATGTTATTATTTTTTACACATCTTAATATAATACAACTCAAATTTCCCCAATACGGGAAGAAAAAATGGTGTATCAATAAATCAATTATCTACCGCTTATTTTTGCACTTTGTTAAGACAAATACATAACATTTAATGTATACGTAGAATATTCGTGTTTTATTGGCTTCATATTTCGTGTCAATATCATATTATCGTGATTATTAAGTATGGTTGTGTTGTTGGCTATGTTGTGTCATCTTTTTAACAAGAGTCACTGTAGAGTTTCTCTTTAATATTCCTGCCACTGAGACACAACATCGCTTCACTTTAGAAGCAAACGTGAAGTGGTTTTGTGACGTCATCATTAAAGCGGCACGTAAATAGAGGTTCGTGTCCAGCAAACGTGTTCAGAAACATCCAGACTTCTGAGGATCCACTTGTTCTCCTGTAGTTTGAGTCAAAGTTATTGTTTTTCTTTCACAAACGTCTGTTTTTGAAGAGCTGCTCTGAAAGTCACCACAGCGTAAGTACACACGTCCGGAAAAATGTTCTTAAATACATTTAAACAGATTATTAAACGGTTTTACTCTGGATTAAATCAACGGAAAAGTGATATTTTTGGTTCCTATTGAGTTCATATTTAGATCGTGATCTTTACAACAAATATCTTGAACCAGATGTTTAAATATATATATTTTTAATTCATTTTATATTCAAGTTATTCAGGTTGTCTTGAGTTGGCAATAATTGACATCGTCATAGTGAGATGGACTCCCAGGTCTTTAGAGCAAAGCTTTGTGGCATCAAATAACGTTGTATCATCATTTAATAAAGACTCGTTCTCCAAATACCTGATGTCTGTTCAGGCATATCGAAGAAGAATAATAAGACATTTCTCAAGACGATATACTAATATTAACCTTTTTTTGTTTATAAAATCAATAATTAATTTATACCTGTGATCAATTAAACAGTGAACTCTTGCTATTGAAGCAGGTCTATGGTTATTTTACGGTAATTTAGTCTTTTAAACATTGTGAACATTAAAAAACAACAAAAAAAAACAAAAACATTTTTAGTGTATTTACAACCCTTAATGTTCTTGTTGGTGTCATATTGCAAAGAAATTCTACGAAATAATAAAAAAGTTTGAAAGAAAAGTTATTTTACTCTATTTGAAAAAATATCCATTAAAAATTTACAGCATTAGAAAGAAGAAAAAAAAAGGAAATTATTTTTTCTTTTACAATTATCAAGTCAATTGTAAGTTCTCCCTAATGCCTGGAGAAATAACTTGTATTATATGTATTTGGTTCACTTTTTTACAGTGTAGTCATGAGTTCTAAGTCAAATGTGGGTTTTATTTGGGTTGAAATGTATCTTACTGTCTTAGTATTTCACATTAATGACGAAACTAAATAAATATATTTTAATTTATTTTATTTTTAAGTTTTCTGATGAGTCTAAATACATTTTATGTGAAGACAAATTACCCATTTCAAGCTCTCGTTCTTGTTTCCAGATTATAAAATGTGTATGTTATTTTGTTGGGAAAAAATTATCTTGTTGCAAGGATGCATAACTTCCAGCTGAATTTCAACTTGTGTTTATAGTAGAGCAGGTGGATATATAATATTGCGTCATCAAAGCACGCCTAGACGAAGCCAGAAAAGGCATGAGGTCAATAGGGTTACAGAAGAAAGACACAAAATCGTATCAACTTCTGCTTTATTGTTTAACTAAGATGTTGTTTTCTTTCTCCAGGCTTTTAAACGTTGACCTTGTTGTCAATGATGGATGACAGGAGTCAGGCTGAGAGGGAACCCTCCGACATGCCGACCCAGGCTCCACCAGCCAGCTCAGTGTCATCCGCCCTCAGTGTCCCGCAGGTCCAAGCGGCCAAAGAAGATGATCATCTTAACATGCCTCAGCCCACGGGTCTGCTAGCTAACCTGAAGCCCCTGGCTCTTCTCTCCCAGCCGAAAAGGACGTTACTTAACAGGAAACCAGATGCCCTGATGACTTCTGACAAAGCGTTTGGCATAGCTTCTCTGAATCTTTCCACGTGGGAGCCCTCCACGTCCCCCTGCCACCCTTCGCCATTCTCGGCCATAGTCTCCATCCCGGCCCCCTCTCAGTCAACTCCGACGACCCCCCGAGAATCCTCCCCTGAACCAGCGAGGAACTCTTCTTCTGTGAAAAACAGGAATTTAGAGACTTCTGTTATCAGGATCAATACACTCAGACAAATAAAGGTAAGAGGAGATATCACCTCTGACTGCAGTGGTGGAGGTCGTTCACCTTGACCCAGAGGCAACACAGGGGATACCACAAACTCATTTGTTTTTGGGCGTATGGGTCACCTTGACACTGAGAAAACACAAGATTTGTTTTTCCTCAACTACTTATTCCAGCTGGAATTTAAAATGTTACAATCAAATACATACATTGACCCTCAATCGTTCACCGTTTCCTTCTTACATCAATGATCTGATCCAGCCTTACACCCCAGCTCAGGCTCTGAGGTCTGTGGATCAGAATCTACTGATGGTTCCTGAACACGCTTCCGGACCAGAAGAGAGAAATCCTTCCAGACTGTTGCTCCTAAGCTTTGGAACGATCTCCCTCTGTGTTTGATGATCTACTGATTCCTTCAAGAAACATCTTAAGACTCTTCTTAGTCATGCAGACTTTTCCCTGATTTTCTGGGACACCTGTGTTTTTCTCGTTGTTATCTTGATCTTTTTAGTGTATATTTTTTGAGAATTTCTTTTGATTGTTGAAGCGCTTTGTGACCCTGGTCTAGAAAAGTGCTATATAAATACAAATTACTTACTATGTTCTGGAAGTGGTTCTGCCGCCTGCTCGTATCAACATTGATTAGACCTGACAGCTAAATCAACTACGTTCGTTCTTTAGTTTTGTCCCAAATCAAAGAACAATTTCCTTTATTCCTACTCCGTCATAACTTTCTTCCTTCCCTTCTTCTTGTGTTCACAGGGTCTGTCAATCCCATACAAGAAGCGAAAGCCTAGGGTGCTTCGAAAGGGACCAGACAGGCCTGAACAAGGAAATTCGTACCTACCACCTCCACCACCCCCTGCGGAGCTGCCCGACAACTCCACTCATTGTCACCACCCCTTTGAGATATTGATGGCCAACGCTCTCCTGGGGCTGCAAGAGCCCTTCATCCACAACAAAGACGCGGAAAGTTCCTCACAGGAATTCCCAAGTGTGACGCCAAAAACATCGTCCTCCTCATGCATGACCCTCGAACTGAACCGCGAGGATCCTCCGGACCAGAGCGCCCAAGCAAAGATCCTCCTTGAAGACCCGGCGAAGTCCTGGGCGAGCTTCTCTGAAAAACATCTGGTTCCTTTGCTAGTGGACCTGTTCGGAGGACACCATGGCATTGAGATTCCAGGGATTTGTGTCTCAGGAATTCCCGGGGTGGACACACATGGAACGAGTGATCGCGTCGCAGCAGAAAGCGAGTGTGGAAGCTCCGTTGATGACAACGTGGACAAGGGCGAGAATGAAAAGGAGGCTGACAATACACTGGCAGGTGTGGGACTTGTTAGGATGAACTTTTTTTTGACACATTTGGAAATGTTTTCCTTGATTGTCCGTAACTGGATTATTTCATTGAATCTGTTTCAGAAGAGATGACTCACCGTAAAGAGCCTGGAGCAGCAGCCAAACAGAACCCAACCAAGCACAACACCAGCTCTCACATGAACCTTAAGGACATCAAGAGTATTCCTAGGGTCGCTGCTGAGTCAGGTAAACGTTGCTCAAAGTCAATAAAGGTCAACAACTAATGTTCTTCCCCAACTGAAATCGCGTCAAACAAGAGGTTACGAGAGCGGAGTCCATTATGACATAATAATGACTTCACTCCTCCTCCAGCCAGCTGTAAATCACACCCCGCTTTGTTTATACAACGAGTTCCTTGGAGGTGGCAAATTCTGATTTATGACATGCGTTGACAAACCTTGATGCTTGGGTGTGGTTATGGTAAACAAAATCTAATCTCCAGAAAAACCAAGTGTTTTCAGTGGGCGGGGCTTAAGTACATTTTGTAATGTAAATATTTAAATGAAAAGAGAGTTTTGTACAAACAGACACATACTGATGATACAATAGATATATTTAAGACACACTTAAATCCCCACATTCAAGAAATCCTCCTGTTTTCTGCTAAAATCCGAGAAGTAAAACCAAGTATTTCTTTCAGGTGTGAAGAAGCGAGTGATTGACATGCAGGAGTTGATGTTGCCTCTGCAGTTGGGGTATAAAAATCTCTGTCGTGACTCAAAAGGAAACGGTGCAACTATTAAAAACGGCTAAACCTCTTAATCCAGGTGGCGTCGAGAAACCAAGATCACTTCAGGGCCGGGGCGTCCTCATGGCCACGTGACCTACTACGCTCCCTGCGGCAAGAAGCTCAGACGATTCTTTGAGGTTGAGAAGGTGCTGGACAAACAGTTGCTAATGTATCAAACTTATGCTCGTTGTTCTGACTGATGCGCTAACTTTATATAGAGACCTTGATGCTAAACCGTAAGAAGAGAAGTGAAATTCTTGCACTGTAACTTCAAAATGCTTGTCCTCTCATCATTGTCTCTTCTGTAGTATCTCTCTAGAATTGGAATCAGCGGAATGAAGCGAGAGCATTTTAGCTTCAGTGCTAAGGTGAACATTGGCGAATTCTATGAACGCAAGGAAGGAAACAAGGTGATTTAATCACTATTATTCTCTGTCAGGATTTAATCTCAGGAACATCCATCATCCTTTTAACAAGTTGAAATGAGGAAAAATATGAAACAACTTTGCTGCACATTTTTTATAGAATTGATCCTCCCAAAACGACAATTCTTTTTGCAGGGTTCACATTGGAGGCGGTTGCAGGTGGATGAGATCCCTCCTCGTCTTTCCGCGATGGAATGTCAGCGGGGTCGCCCCAGGAACTCCGCCCGTCAGGCACCAGTTGATCCCGACATGGTCTTGAGGAGAGAAGAATACGCTTCAAGTCAAAGCTCGTGTCATCCCGGTGAGTTCAGATGGTGTGAATATAGTTTTGTTCTCGCGTTGACTCTCTCCAAATACGAGATATCCTAAAGATAATCCAAATACATGGTTAATATCTCACCATGTTTTTTATTCCGCTGTGCAGGAGATCGACTGGTGGCTCGTGCTCAAGGAGAAAAACAGAAGCAGCGCGGTAAATTTATATTTATCTGATCATGAACTCATTTGAATGTATGAACACATTTAAATAGATTATATCATTTCAAATGTTTCTATTAAAGATAAAAATACATTGTAATAAACGTGTATTGTGTAGCATTGACTGCGTATTATAATATGGCTACATTATATATCGGATGCTGATTTTAAAAGTCACATTTGTCCGTCAATCATGCAGATGAGAATAAGTTAGTAAAATATTTTATGTACTTTTGGTCAGTACCAAGTTAAAGAGTGTTATGTTTGTTGCAGACAAGACGGAGCCTATTGTGATCGCTGAGCTTCTCAAGCTTCAGGTATGTTGTGACAATAGTTTCTCCGCCGTCCTCACACTTGAGAAACCACCTCTTTATCCTTCCTAATCTTAACATAGAGGAAGTTTCTTTATTGGATGCCTTTAGAAATGTAACCCAAATAGAAATGCCATCCCATTTCCGCCGTTACTTTTGCTTCTGCTCATACTGTGATGAAGAAAATAGTATATTTATCTACGACTCATAATGCTGTCACTGATGAAGAACTTTATTTGGATGGTGGTTCCCTCAGTCTATATCAGGGTTAATGTGATACTTTGAACCGGTCAACCATGCTAGAGCCAAATGTAACAATTTATGAACTTCTCCATCTGTAAATGACCAGTACTCTTTAAGCAGGAAGCATCTAAAGCAAGACATATACAGACAAATACACGTTGAATATTCAGGAATGATCTCCCTTTTATACATTAGCATCTTTTATTCACTTGCTTATCTTCCTTATTTTTACCTTATTAGGAGCAGGAACTGTTGCTGAAGAACACAAATAACTGCAACAAAGAACCAAAAGTGATACCCAAGGTGGAGCCAGAGGATGCCATTGAGGACATGTGTTTATCTGATCCTAAGGTTAGTGAAATCATTCATCCCCCCCAAGGCTCACGTGTTCTCAACAATCTTCAAGCTCATGTTTGTATCTGTCCAGCCTCTTCCAGAGTTCTCCAGGATCCCCGGACTGATCCTGCCGGGGCGTGTGGTGTTGGACTGTTTGTTGGTCCTTCACTTCATGAGGAACTACCAGGAGGTCCTAGGGCTGGATTTTTGCGCGGATGTTCCTACTCTGGGTGTCTTTCAGGCGGGTCTGCTCAATGTGGGCGACAGCATGGGTCGAGTCCAAGACCTCCTGGTCAAGCTGCTTTCTCTGGCCGTCAATGATCCCGGTTTACCTCCCGACCAAAAGGCATGTCATTTTTGTTTACTCAGAAATTCGAACTGCAAACTCTGCGAAGACTGACATCTAATTGGCTAAATGGTTAAGAATCTTATTTTGAGCCTAACTAGAACAATGTTAGTATGTTTTCCCGATAATTTAAAGTCCCAATTATCCGGTAATGGGAAGATATTTAAGCTATAATAAGGCGTGAGATTCTTTTTGCCTATTTTAAGAGTGGGATTTGTTTAAAACAGGAATTATAAGTGTTTTGGATCGTTCATTCATTAATTTTCTTTGCCGCTTAATCGGGGTAGCGGAGTGCTGGGGCCTATCCCAGTTTATTCGGGCGAGAGGTGGGGGACACCCTGGACAGGATGCCAGTCTGTCACAGGGAACACAAAAACCCAAAACCATTCACAAACTCACTCATACCTACGCACAAGTTCCCAATCAACCTCTGGATGTTTTCGGACTGTGGGAGGAAACCGGAGTGCCCGGACTGTTTTGGTCTATATTACACTTCTTTTTTTTTCTTTTACAATTTATATAGAGTTTCAGCTCCCCCGGTCAGAACCATGTATTGGCAGAAGTGGAACTACAAAACTATATAATCATTCCTGTCTTCATATTATACATCATATCATCAATTTGGAATTGATCTCTCCCTCAGACGAAGACCTTGCTGGGCGAGCACCTGACCGATGTTGACATCAACAGGGATAATGCTTCAGAGGTGCTGCAAATATACATGAGGTTTAACTCTGCCAACACCGTCCTGGCTCCACTGGCACACAGTTTAAAGACCAAAGCCTTCCAGGCTCACACTCCGGCACAGAAGTCCTCCATCCTGAGGTTCTTGGCTGATGAGCTGGCGTGCAGTAAAGCTGTCGTTGGGTAAGTGACAAGGATCAAATCTTTATTATCTTCAGCTTTACAACCACAAATTTAACTGGATTTCTTGCAGAGAGATTGATAAAGGTCTGGAACAAATGGCAGACTTGAGAAAGGACAATAATGATGTTTTAGAAAAGCTTAATAGGTAAGTTTTACTAGTTGCTGTGGCTTTCAAAAAGAAATAAAAAAACAATTAAATCATGTACATTGTTTATAAAACAGCTTCATTTCATCTAAAAAACAACGCACACAGATAATATTCATTATGAATCTTTAGTGGACGTGCTTTTTTCCCCACATTTTCCTGCATGTGTTGGTTTATTCCAGTTTGAGGGCGATACATGTCTTCTGCAAAAGCATGAAGTCGAGGGCGAGTGTAGCTGACGCACCGTCGAAAGGACTTCCTTCTGTCCTTAAACGCAAGCGACCACTGTTAAACCTCAACGGTGATATTGGGCAGGACAGGTTGGCTGAGAAAAGGGATGAGATGAAACAGATGAAAAGAGTCAAGACTGGAGAGGTAAATATGAGAATATCAATATCAGCCGTAGTTATTGACAGCTGGATAATTCTTTCTTCAAGTCCTGTCAGGGTAAAGTTAGTCATGTGATCAGTCAGGAAGAGGCCAGGAAGGAGTCAGAAGAGTTAGTCAAGGTAGGATTTTATTTTAACTGGAAGAAGGATTATCATGTGACTTGTGACATGAATACCCAATTCTAGTGGTGCTTACTGACCTCGAACCGATTTTATGGGGTACACGGCGCAGTACTTAATTGATATTACGCCTGATAATCTGGTGCAACTGACAATGTTAACAAACTGACTTAGGACTGAAACTCAAAAAAACAAATTTCAGAGATCAGAATTGGGTTAAAGTCTCAACAATTTGACTGGCAATGAGAGTAATACAGAACCTTCCCATTGAATGTCCTATTTCACTCTGAAAACAACTGTTTCCGTCACAATTTTACTGTCCATATTAAGATATTGAATATCCAAGAGAGAATAGCAAAGTTTAAAACTGGAAAAATACAGTCTTAAATGAAGCATAACATTTATTTTTTTTTCTATTGGCTAATCTGAGTTAAAAAAAGGTATGTGTCCTTCTGCAAAATTCCCCAATTCTCTCCAATTACAACTCAGAACGAAAACAAATGTCTTTGAGGTATCCCTTGTGTTGCTTCTCGGTAAAGGTGAATGACCTTCTTGGTTTCATTCATTCATTCAACACACAAGCTCAGTCATTTTTTAATCATCACCAATAGTATGAAAAATATGTTATATACCTCTCATAGCGACAGATAAAACAATATTCTTCTCAATAATTCTGTTTCAGGAACATTACAAGAACAGAAGAAAGTCATTTGAAATTTCCCATTCGCTGCGCTCCCTGATGCATGGACAGGACCGCTTCTACCGCCGTTACTGGGTCCTTCCTCAGTGTGGGGGGGTCTTCATCGAGGGATTGGAGCACCAAGAACGTACGAAAAGAAACTGTCTTCAACCAAAACTTTCAACCAAACTCATCCGCTTTATCTCATTCCTCGCAGCTCGAGAAAGGCTCGAGGAAGAGCGACAGAGGTGCGTCAAAGAGGAACCTCAGGAGCTTCACAACGGATCCATTTCCTTGGAAACGCAACCAAATGGTCAGCAAAGCTCCATCGCTGTGATGCGCTCGATCCTAGAAATGAAGAAGGAAGATGACAAAGAGAGGATCAATGCGGGAAACAACAAAAGGCGAATGTCTCTTACCACTTCAGCCTCTCTAAAAGTACAGATGGGAGCTCCAGGCATCGTTCTTCAACATTCACTCCCAGCTTTGCCTCTGAATCCCTCCATAAAAAATCACAACCAGCTGTTTCAGACAGACTTTTCTTTGCCAAAAGCTGCTCCCTCAAAGGGTCATCAGGTAACTCTGACACCTAAAAGTGCACTTCCTGCTGCCCCTGCCAGCCCAAAACCCCCAAAAGGTTTGCTGCATTTTCGACCCTCAGCCCTGCAGGTCAGTCCACCAGCATCACCTTGACTCATTTATTGTTGTTATACAAAAAGTCTCCATGTACGCGATATGATGAAAAAAACGTGATTTTTCAAACAATTTTCGTTTTCTTTCAAGCCACAAAAAGTCGGATCTTTACCTGGAGTTTCATTCGAGAGCTGGTACAGAAGCATGATGGCTCCTCGGCCACTCATCTCTCAAGAGGGAAACGCGGCAGCCTGGGTCCCCCCTATGAGTGGATCCCCCGCCCCGGAGCTTCTTCATTCGCTGGACCATGGGACAGCACGGCCAGTTCCACAGGGTGAGTTCCTGCATCTGCATCGTGAAACAAGGTTGAAGGCTTACAATTATTGTCGACCCAGAGATGCTGACCGGCTGGTGGCGACTGACGGAGGTTGAGGAGTTGAAGGCCCTCGTGAAGTCTTTGCACACCCGCGGTATCAGAGAGAGGAACCTTCTGACTCAGCTCCACAAGAACATTGAGATCATTCCTCAGGTCTGCTACAAGCACAGAGATGGTAAGTACTCTGAGGGAAAAAGGATTTCATTTCTTTTTTCTTCCACTTTCTTGACTTTCTTGGTCAGATGGCTCCAGATTCTACCCACAGATACAATAGACATATAGAAAACAATCAAGTAATATATTAAAAGAGTTTATATATAGGATCAACAGTCACTGCAAGTCCTCAGCTCTTCCGGTGTCCCAGAACCCTCATATGATATTGTCACCATCAATTCCCTCCCTGTAGTGACCCAAATTGACCACAAGGAGAGCCAGGTCAGCGTGGAGTCTGTCCGGGGCTGGTGTGTGGAGGAGCAGGCCATGGAGATGGACATCGCTGTGCTGCAGCAGGTGGAGGAACTAGAGAGGAAGGTCACTGCTGGGTGCCTACTGGTCAAGGTAAGACATTAAAAAAAAGGTGGGTGTTGTGGGTGTTCATTTAAAATGTTCCCTCCTCCAGACCCCGACTTGCCAAGACCCCCACTCTGAGCGGAGGAACTTGGTGTATTATGAGCACAAGCTCCAGAACAAATCATCTCCAGCGAACCTAATGGAGAAGCATGAGGTGGTGAGACTCCCGGACAACCCACTGGACATAGCGGTGACCCGGCTGGGTGTTCTGGAGCGCAACATCGACAGGAGGTACCTGAGCAGCCCCTTATGCACCACCGCACAGATCAGGCTGGGAGAAGGCCCTAACTCCACACCACCGACCGCTGACGACATGTACCCTCACTTTCTACGTTTTTTTAACTTCAGATGTTGAGCCACAATACATGTGAGAATTCTCCCTCCATAGGTGCGAGAAAGAGGTGACTCACGGCATGAAGGTCTGGAGAAAAGCCCTGAGTGAAGTCCGCAGCGCCGCCCAGTTGGCCATGTGCATCCAGCTGCTGCAGAAGTCCATCGCCTGGGAGCGCCCCATCATGAAAGTGGTGAGCAATCGACCCCATCATTTGACTGAAGATCACACCACTTGACATTAATCCTTTTGCTCCAGTGCTGTCAGATCTGCAGGAGGGACGACCAGGAGGATCTGCTGCTGCTGTGTGACGGCTGTGACAAAGGCTGTCACACTTACTGCAATGAACCCCAAATCGCCACAATCCCAAAGGGAGACTGGTACTGCCCATCCTGCATCACAAAGGTATTTCAAAAATATATATATCTGGAGCTCATGTTGGCTTTAAACAGGCTGTTTGTGCTCAGGCTCATTCCTCTGAAAAGAAGACCACAAGTGAGACTTCTGCGTCCTGTGAAGTGAAGAAAACAGCTGAAGAAATGGAAGAGCGGGACAAAATCAGGAAGAAGGAATCAGAGGAGAGCTCAAGTTCTCCCGAACTGGCTGATCAGGAGAACCACACCTGCCAGATAAGAGCCAAGAAAGGGAGAGACAACAACAGAGATCTGGAGATGTGCAGGTTTGTTCTCGGATAGATACGTTTAAAAAATAATTGTTACTTAAAAGTCGACTGCTTATCGCGTGCACAGGATTCTCCTCACTGAGTTGGAAGAACATCATGATGCCAGGCCTTTTCTCAACTCAGGCAGCGTCAGATCCATCCCTGACCACCAGGTGGTCACCAAGGACCCTGTAAACTTCCTCACCATCCGCCTGAAGCTTGAGTGCAGAAAGTGAGTGACGTCGCCTCTGATGAATGTATTTCAGATGTAGAAGTCAAGAAAGTCATTTGAACCAAAATGTCTTTTCACTGCAGATATGAAACCCTGGAGACCTTCCTCAGTGACGTCAACATGCTTTTTGACAACTGTGACAATCTCAAAGAAGATCTCAAAAGTTCTGCTCTCAACATGAGAAATTTCTTTGAGAAGCGTTTCATGGAGCTCGTCAGACAAACTTGCCAGAAGTGAACGAACTGTTCCTCTCGCCCTGGTTGTGGATCCCTGAATGATAGATTTCAAGTGCAGGTCCAGTTCTAAATACAGCTTTAAATATTTTGAGGCAATGACTCCTCTCATGAAGTTAATGCTGTATATTGCAATCACCTGCAATTGTTTGGAATAATTAATAAAATGATGACATGATGAAATGATGATAACATGTGTATTTCTGGTCTAGAAAGGCGCTATATAAATAGAGATTATTATTATTATTATTATTATTATTATTATTTCTTTGCAAGCTGCTCAGTATGGAATGTACGGTAGAATAGAAAATCAAAAATCAAATTATTATGTCAAAATCACCTGTTAGTGTGGCCATGGACCATTCCAACATAAACTCAGAATTCAATGGATTTATTTATTTCCTCCATGAACTACGTGAGTAAATTCATTTTTTTCTAAATAATGTTGCGCTTTATGAGATCAATAGTGGTGCTTATTGTGTGTGTGTGTGTGTGTGTCGCTTTAGTGCGTGTGTGTTTGTCGCTGAAGTGTGTCGTGTGTGTGTGTGTGTGTCGTGGCCATGTAAACCAAACAGACTGTAGTCAGAGTGAAATTTTTATATAATGCACTGATTCTCATTTGATGATAAACGTCTTATTGACCTATAACAGTACACGCTCAGATCCCTGTGGTGTATAAAGAACCTTGAAAGTAGTTATTGAGAGGTGGATTCATTCAAACGTGCGCCCCTGGAGGCCTATGTGTGAAATGCACGGCCCGCCACTGATTTAAAGGTGAACTTTTTGTATGGAGGTTAAGTTTTAGTAGCTAAATATAAATAATCGTCGTTATCAGACTGACTTATTGAGGTTGGTCTGTATTTGTTTAGCTTGTTTCTTCCGTTTGTTGTCATTTTTTTTAAGGTGGAGTCTAAGTTTTTAACTTCTTTTATCAGATTAAATCGTGGGGGCAACGCTTTATCTTTTCATCCTCCTGGTGTCTCAGTAAATGAACTGCTCAGAAGGAAACTGGAGTCTGTTATTCAGAGTCATGGTTACACTTTATTAATACTGCAGAGAAAAAAAACAAAGTCACAATGATGACAATCAAACACAGATTCATCTCAACACACGTGGATCATGTTCGTGGCTGAAGAGAGTCTCTGACTGCACCTCTGCTGACGCGGGAGACAGGTCGGACATCTCCACCTCCTCCACAGGTACTGGGCGCTGCTCTCGACTCCAGGTTCTCCAGACTGTTGCCACGACAACGACACACATCATCACGATCACAACAGTGAGCAGCGCAGACCTCACCAGAAGGAGATCAACCTCTGGCTCTCCGAATATAAAAAGGGTCTTAGACGTGAACACACAACGATTGTCTTTTAAAAGCACACACCAGAACTCCCCGCTGTCTTCCACAGAGATGTTAGTGATCACCAGCCTCGGGGGAGGGAAGTAATTTCTGTATTTTGCTGTGTAATTTCCTTTGCTTGCCACTCTTCCTTCAGTTCCGATTGTCCTCATGAACCATTGAAACCCATGGGTCTCTTTCCTGGTGTCACATTTTAAAGTTATGTTTTCTCCTCCAGTGAAGTACACAACAGCAGGCGGGTCAGACTCGGGACACACAGACAGTTGGTACCTTTCCGGATACAGATCCCTGTAATCACATGTGTAATAACCTTCGTGATTCAAGGTCAGTGATGGAAACATCAATGTGTGGTTGTGGCTCACTTCTCTTTCCACCACTAAATTACTTATCACCCACACATGTGATTTGTTTCCACTGTTGTCAGAGCAGTTCAGCTCCAGACTCTCCCCGAGCGAGCGATGAATATGCTCAAAATCTAAAGACACATATGACCATTTCAGTGCATCACACCTGTGATGGTTCTTCTCCAGACAGTAATAGTCGATATAATGAGACGATTTGTCGAATGTTACCAGAAGAGATGATGTGTTCTTCACCAGCTGGAGTTTGTAAGGGGAAAATGTTTCGTCATCTATCAAAGACAATTCGAAATCACGTTTGTTAGGGGAAAATGTTTTGGAATCACTTCTTTGGTAGAAGTGGACACTCTGGTTTGGTCCCGCATTGTCACAAGTCAGCTCCAGCGTCTGTCCGACATCGGGGTAATATTTCTGATATTCCATATTTTGTGTGTCACAAACCAGGAGTGTGAAGTTCCTCTCGTGCGTCACGTTGTTCTGGGTCCAGCACTGGACTTGGTACTGACCCGAGTCTGAAACCTCCAGACGTGAGATCCCATAAGAAGCTCCTCTCTGCAGACTGGAGTTATGATGCTGTGAAGTGTTCCACAGTAGTTTCTCCTCCTCACCGCTCCTTCTTGAGATCAAGCAGAAGTCGGCAGTTTGGTCCAAGACAAAGTGATGAGAGTTTCTTTCAAGCTTGATGATTTCAGCGAGGATGTTGTTGGAGAAGAGCGCCACCAGCATCAGGATCTGTGCAGCCATGTCTTCGTCTGTCAGTCTGAAGCTTCTCTGACTGTTGCTTCATGAGCTCCATCTCTTCACCATCAGCAGCTTCTCGTGTACTATTGGTGGAACTGGGGGATTTTATCTGGAGTTTGCTCTGCATGCGTCTTCCTGTCGGCTGTATCCCGTGTGAAGATTCTATAAAGATAAATATGAACTGAAATGAGTGAATAGATGAAAAGGGTACATGTTCGAGTGTTTGATCCCGTGTGTAAATGTTCGTGACAAGAACTCGTGTGTGTCTTTTTCTTTTTCCATTTCTAAATGGGCCACGTTATACAGCGACCGATGTCCAGCCAGAAGAAAGAAGGGGTACAGAAAATGAGATGTACTCAGATAGGAAAACAAAATTTAAGAAACGCAAGCAAAAAGTGAAGATTAAGAAAATTCTAGTGCAAAGATAATTTGTCTATATATGTCTGTCAGCTGAGTCAGCTCAGTCTAGAGGTTCTCTTCTTGAATTAGAGGATTTGTCTTTACTCGTCCCACATTGAGGCCATTTGATTTGTCCTCACAAAAACCAAATCATGACAAAAACAATATTAAGGTAAGGTAAGGTAAAACTGTATTGATTCATTATTTTTTTTCCAATAGCCACTATATATATATATATACTGTATATATATATATAGCCAATATAATGAATAAAAATAAACAATGAAAACTCTAATGCTGAATAACAATGACATGATAATAATGAAATGATAATAAACTTATAAAAATCAAATATGCATAATAATAATTAATAAATAAAAATAATAGTTAAACAAAAATCATCAACACAAATAGAAGTAGAAGTATGTGTCGAATTAACAAGGTGGATGTTTACGTTTTAGCCAATTATTAAAATTCTGTAAGACACAAACAAAACATTTTAGTGGGACTGATTTAGTGGGATTGGTTAAAAACTAGTTTCTTGTGATCTTCTGTGTTTAGTGTTCTTCGGTCAATGACTGTAAGAAAGCTACAAGTCGCCGACAGACGAGTGAGTCGATGGGGTCACCATCTTGGCTCCTCCTCCAGCCTACGATAGTTCACAGCTACACTTCCTCTGAGCTAATAAAAAAATGGTCGGACCCAAATTCTAGTTGGTTCTGAAGTCAACAAACTGCGTCTTTCAATCATCAAATGTCAGGTGAACACTTTCTTACCTTTATTGTTCTGCTACAACAAAGCTTTCTAAATGACCTAACAGGGGCCTCCCACACACTTCAAAGTAGAACTCTAGAATACTTAAGTTTGAACTCATTTAACAGTAACAGTAGTACAGGACACAACAGTAGCTAAATATAAATGATCGTTATAATCAGACTGACTTCTTTAGATCGGTTGGTACTAATTCAGTTTATTGCCTCCCTTTAATATTTCATCTTTGTTCAGCAAATGACAGAAAACCCCAAGTTGTCAAATGAGTTAAAGTTACAGAGTGGTATCGTCTCCCTGAGCTGATCAACCAATAGGTGCTTGAACGTATCTCCTGACATGGTGAGTAGAATATTGTCCAGCGTATTTTTCCTTTTGAAATCAAGACTAATTCATTTATTTATCAGGATAACTCATATGCAGTCTTGTCAGGATTTTTCAGAATTAATCAAATTGTTATTCAATTAAAATCATTTATTAAAACAAAATATTTTTTGTTTGTTTGTATGTTTTAACAACATCATGTCTTGTCCCAGGCAACAATCAAGGATGCTATAGCCAAATGGGTAAGTGCGTTGTTGATTCCTATTTAAAGTTAAAGTGTTTTCTATTCTTTATAAAAAAAAAAGATATACTTGAAAAATTGTTTTGTGCAGGAGGAGAGCATCGGAGAGAAGGCGTGTGACCAAACCCACGTCAAACTTTACGGTCAACTACCTCCAATAGAAAGGATGGACGCCTCCATCTCCACGCTTGTCAACTGCGAGTGAGCTATCTTGCCTTCATGTCCACATTTATCATAGGGAGTCATTCAAATGTGTTATTGAACTACTACCAGGCAGCTGTCACTGTCCACCAATAGGATCAAGAAGATCACCAGTCTTCACGGCTTGAGTAAGCGCTCCTTGTCAGAGATCTATGTTCCTTTGTGTCTGAGATGAATGTATGTGCTTCACCAGAGAACCTGAGGATTCTTTCTCTGGGGAGAAATTGCCTCAAAGACCTCAGTGGGCTGGTGAGAGTTTACACACACGCACTGCTGTCATGTTGAACTGGGTTTTAGTGAGTCTCCCATGTCTCCACAGGACCCAGTGAGAGAGACACTGGAAGAACTCTGGGTCTCTTACAACCTTGTGGAGAAGCTTGACGGAATCCAGAACCTGAAGAAAATGTCTGTTCTCTACATGTCCAATAACCAGGTGAAAGACTGGGGTGAGCTTGAGCTTTATATTTCACACTTTTAACAAACAGAATGACAGAACTGTGAGGTCATGCAGAAATCTAGATGAATAGATCTATCTATTCCTCAATTAATATAACCTTTTTATGCCCTTAATAATAAGAATAACAATACGTTATACAATGACAAAGATTTTTCTAGCATTATTTTTTTTTTTGATTAAATAACATAATAACTTTCATGTAGAATATGACATTATGAAACCTGCAACTCAGAAAGACTATCTTTGGTCGTATGCTATTGACAGGAGAGTTTTCCAAGCTGGCTGACCTGCCCTGCCTCTCCATGCTGGTGTTCGTTGGGAATCCTCTGCAGGTGAAGCACATGGCTGATAATACGTGGAGAGAAGAAGCCATCAAGAGGCTCCCAGTTTTGACCAAGCTTGATGGTAAGATATGATCCAGAAGAAGTTTTGGTCCTTCATGTGAGGATTCAAAAAAAAACAACCCAATAATTTCACCATTTCCTAATATGTCCTAAATATCCTCTCAGTTTTTCAATTAAATGTGGTGTTTAACTGACTTTTATGAATGTCCAAAGACATAAAAAAAAACGTAATGATATTAAAGTTTATTAGGGAGGAAATAAGCTCCATAAATAGACAAAAACAGATCCTCTTCATATGCTGATAATCAATACTTCCTCTTCTTTTTCAGGAATTTCTACTCTGAAGAAGTAACGCCTGGACGCCTTATGGACCCTGAAATTAAAATCTATAAATAAGAATATGTTGAAATGTCTTTTTTTTCTCTGCAAATACACGTTAAAATAATGAAATAAAAAATTATACAGGGACTATCTGATCATCCGATATATATATATATATATATATATATATATATATATATATATATATATATATATATATATATATATATATATATATATATATATATATATATATATATTCCTATGTTGTGTTTACAACACTGTCAATTAAAGTTTCTTATTTTGATACAGTTAAAAATAATAAAAATAAAAACAGTGGAATAAAGGCAATGACTGTAATGACGTTTGAAAGCGTGTCTCGTACATGCAAATAATAATAATAATAATAATAATAAAATGAAATCTAACGGGTTTATGTCAGCTACGTCACGTGACAACAGTGCATTGCGTCATGGGCAGCTGATCAAACAGGAAGTAAACAACAAACCCAGCAGACTACGTTGCCGAGACGAGAAGGTAATATTAGAATTAAAAAAAGAGTTTAACATCTAATTAGAATTATGGCTTCTGAAAAGAAATACGTTTAAGAAAATATTTTCGAGAATGTCCTTAGCAACCTAGCTCGTGAGCTGTTGTTGCATTTCCGGTCCACACTGTATTATTTTCTTTGGTCAGCCTAGCATCGCAGTTAAAAAAACGACCACACAGAGCACGAAGACCATTTTTAAAAGGCGTCACGACAATTTAGAAGTGGACAAAGTGTCCTTACTGTCAATAACATTAATTTTGAAATGTTTTCTAATACAACTTTCTTTGCTTTAATGTCCTCCTGCAGCTTTTCCCTTCCTTTCCAATGGTCTCCCTGGTGTGCACCTTGCAAGACCACCTGGACGATGTCAACTGGTGTTCTTTTTCCACCCAGCATTTAGCCACGTGCTCTGGGGACAAAACTCTGAGGTTGTACAAGTGCAGTGACTTCTCGGAGCTGCCGTTCTCGCCTCTCATCGGCCACGGCTATGGCGTCCACTGCTGCTGCTTCAGCTCCTGCGGTCAGTTCCTCGCCTCCTGCTCCACCGACGCCACCACCGTGGTCTGGTCCACGGTCACCGGTGAGATCGAGGCCGTCCTGGAGCATCCCGGTCGCAGCCCCGTCAGGATCTGTGCGCTGTCCCCGGACTGTGTCCACCTGTTGTCGGGCGGATCCGATGGATCGCTGGCGCTCTGGGATTTTCCCTCCAAAAAGCTTCAGAGGTGACCTTTTAATATTTGACTGTCGATCAAACAGATCTATAATCTTGAGGGTCTCGTTTAGAACCGGGGCGGTGGAAGACACGACCATGGTGGCCTGTTCCTTCACTCCCTGCAGCCAAATGTTTATGAGCGGGTCCACCTACGGAGACCTGCGGCTCTGGGACCTCGACATGAACCAACTGCACGTACAGAAGAACGCACATGACCTCGGGGTGACCTGCTGCGTCTTCTCTCCCACAATCCTCAGTGGTAAGATTTAAAAAATAATCTGGAACCTGATGTAGAAGAAAAGCCCAAGTCTTGATGAATTTAGAAATAATTAATTATTATTATTAATTATTGGAACAGTCACTGATATTAGTGCCCACAGCTCAGGGAAAAACATGTTTTTAACTCATCCAGTTATATGTGATTATTGCACCTTTTCTTTAACAAACTAAATCCAGTATTTAAACCTAATAAAATAACATAGTTTAATAGAAGATTGTCAATTTATAAATTCATTGGGAACAAAATGTAGGTAGTGGTAACTAGACAAAGAACCTTGAGAAAAAACTGAGACGAGAAGAGATGTTCAGTACAAAGGAAGGCATTTTAAACTAGCATTAGATATGGTTTACTTTCACCATGTAGCTCAGTCCACGTGTCTCTATTAAAAACCAACATCAATCTAACAGCTGACATGATTCAAGATGTATCTCACTGTAAAAAAAAAAAAAAAAAAAAGGTTCTCTGTCCAGGACTCCTCTGAGGAAATGGCTGCTATTTAATATATGCTTTCAAATTCCCGCAGCCATTGTTGGGGGTTTTGTTCCGAGGAACAGACCCCGTCCCAGTCTCAGAATTGAGTTTAAGAGAAAATGCTTTGTTTAGTGAAATATGCAAAAGTCAGAGACACACTTAGATGATTCATGGGCCCTGGCAAAGCAGAGATCTATCGCAGAGACTTCTTCGAATTCCGAGCGCCGGGTTCTAACGAAATGTTGGATCTTTATAGTCTGAATAAACGGTAAACGAAATATAAAATAAAAATAAATAAATATGGTAAACGCCTCTAGTCATTTGTGCATGTATGATTGGTCAGTGATACTAAACACTTGACTTCTAAGATGGCCGTGCCCACGTGTTAGTTGTGTAAAGTTACAGCAGTAGATTAATTCTACAGAGAATCTGTTTTATCCGTTGACTTACGCAGATGTTGTGTTCTTGTCCTTGACTAACTGACACCATTGAGATTATTTTGTATCTCTCAGTTTCGACCTGACAGCTGAACACGTGGATTGGAAAGAGAGGCAATGATGATTCAATATGAATTAAATATGAAAGATTACCAGTTAATCATGTGACTATTTGAAATGTGTGTTAAAATTTGGATGATTGATTCCAGTAAAGTTGTCAGATCTTACGCCATCTGAAGGGTGGTTTCATTTCTCAGAACAGCTGAAGTAAATCTTCACAAAAGAAAAAAACAGTAAAATGTTGACTTGTTTCCAAATAATCTTAATAATATATTTTTTGTAGTGAATTCTGTCTGGTTTATATAAATTATAATTATATAAATGGCTGATCCCTGATATTCCAATCCTCCTCGCCCACTCTTCAAGTGAGCGAGGGCAAACCAATCGAGTGTTGAAACGCAGCCAGCAAGTATTACCATGTGCCCTGCTGCATTCAGGAGTCCCAAAGTGTCTACCAAGTGCTGCCTAGATACCGTATTTTTTCAGACTATAAGGAGCACTCAAAATCCTTCAATCTTCTTAAAAATAGATGGTGCACCTTTTATTCTGGTGAACCTGAAAAATAATCTTAAATAATACGGTTCTCTGAAACAACATGTTTTGTCACCACCAGGAAGTTTAATTATTTAACAATTTCGATTGTATGCTGTGGTTATAAAGTCAAGTTTATAACTGAGAAAGTGCCATTAAACATTCAGTCCTTTTCGTCATTTTTTTACTTTGTTATTTTCCTGACAAACAAATAAACACCAAAAAAAAGTATAAGCTCTTAGTGGATGTGGGGGAAGAAAAATTGGTACTAAAAAAAAAAGAAATTTAACGTCTTTGTGAATCAAAATATTGAATGAGTTTTTGAAAAAATTTGTTGAAAGAAGTAAACATCATAGTAGAGACTTGAAACAGTCCAAAACAACCAAACATTCCTACATGTTCTGTGTAATAACTGTTCCCGTTGCTATCTTTCAGGCAGCAACGTTGTGGAGTTCGAGCTAGCGTCATGTGGACAGGACAGTCTCGTGAAGATGTGGACCATCACGAAGCTGGTGTCTGGAGGTGAGCTCTCTCACCCTCTGGCTGAATGATTGTGTCGTGCATATGGTTTTGTTTCACAATCTGCACTTTCTTTAAATTTTAGGTTGTAAAATGCAACTGTTGCGCAAGTTAACAGGCCAGACGGCGCCGGTTCTGTCCTGTGCGTACTCCTCTGATGGTCAGCTGCTCGTTTCAGGGTGAGATTCCACTAAAATTTTGAGAACCTTATTTACCATTATTAACCCATTTTTCATCTTTATATTGAAGTTGTCCTCCAATAACTGTTAAACTCTAGTATTTCAAGTTGGTATTTATTTTAGGTTTCCTTTTTTTTAAGACTTCAATCAAATCATTTTGTCATGAATACAAAAATTGTGGATGAAGAGTAGTCATTTCCAATGCTTATATAATTCAATCCATATCCTTCAATAAATTACACTTGCAAGTTATTGTCAATTTTAGAACCCAACTTGTTTATTTTCCATCAATCTCTTGCTCTTATTTTTGATCAACTTAGATTTAAGGTAGATTTATCTTTAACAAAGGTAATTAAAGATTGATATGATTCTGTTGTTTCTAAATATATTATTTACTATTTTCTTTCTTGAAGGCATCATTTTTTTTATTTTTTCAGAGCCAACTCTTTTCTCTGCTTTATATTTTGTTTAATGTTTATAGTTGCCTTAGAATGTTAGAAGCAGCTTTAAAAACACACATTTAATTGATCAATTTAATTTTTAATCCCAAGTTTCACTTTTCATTTTGTGTATTGTATTATTGGCTGCCATTGATGTAAATACAAGTATTCTATTTTAATTTATTAAAAAATACATGTTCTTAAAATGATTAATTCTGAAAATATGTTTTAATCAAACAATCTTTTTTATCAAAGATATTTTCTGTTCTTTGAAACTTCGTCAATGTTTGGACAATTTCCAGCACATTTGATTGTCCTTTTAAATATATAACACCAATATGTACCATCTTTTAGCATTAAGTAAAGTCTTATTAGTTTGAGGGAAGTTTGATTTATCTCAAATCATGATTTCTTGTGTTTGGTAATTTATACATCTTCATTATTTCACTATATGTCCAAAGAGTAATTTCCTAAAACTACATTTGCTCATATATACATTTAAATGTCTGCTAGTCAAGTTTTTATCTTCACACATGTTGGCTCATGTTTCTTGTTCAACTTCTAAGAAGGAGATCATTTGATACATTTAAAAGTCTGCAGTGGACAGTGGCTTCTTATTTCTCCATCACTGGAGGGCTTCTCAACACCACCTGTAACAGGATAAGAATGATCAGAATGTATGAGAAGGTCAGTTTTGAATCTATTCAGGTGATGACGAGGATATTGTGTGTGTGTGTGTCATGAGTTGTGTATTCCAAACTCTCCTGATAACTAAACTGTTTAGCACTTCCGCATGCAGTTCTCCATTGTCGCCACCAGAGGGACCTCGGTTCACGTTTTATTGTGTGCTACAAAATTTACTTTTATGTTGTTTCTTTCAGCTCTGTGGACAAAACAGTGACGGTCTACGACGCAGTGAGTGTTTTTTTAATCAGTAAATATGGAGTGAGTGTGAATCATCTTAATTTTCATGGATTATATTTTTAAATATTTGTCTGTCATTTTTTGCAGAAAAATGGCGTATTACTGTACACGTTACACCAGCATGAAAGGTGAGTCAAACAAGGGCACATTGATGCGTTATTTAGCTATAAATTGTTTCTATATTCTTTGCCAATTTGAGTTAATAATATCATGCATACTGGTGTGCTTTTCTTCCTAACACAAGTAACCTCTTTAGTAGAAAATAAACATACATGAGAAAATTGAGGTAATAATGTAAGGAATATGGAGTTGATCTTTTAAATAATCTAAAATGAAATCCATAAAAATATACACGGACAAGTATCTCAATCAGGTCTCAACCCATTATTAAATGTGAAACCTGGTAACCTGAATGATGAGATGCAGCACTGACTGTTGTGTGCTCCAGGTACGTGACGGCCTGCGCCTTCTCTCCGGCGGCGCCGCTGATGGCGACCGGATCTATGGACAAGAGCGTCAACATCTGGAAGGTGGAGGACGGCTGCAGCCTTCAAGGTGGGAGCGGCAATTGTATAGCGGGTGAAAGTGACTTCTGACATGTTTTCATTTGGTCTGACAGCTGGGAAGTCACTGGCAGGTACGTCTTCAAATCGCACTTTCAAACACGAGTGAAGGGATTTTTGTCTGGATATGTTAAAGAACACAACAAGACTTTTTAAAATGTTCTCCCTCCAGACCAGTCCTTCCTGACGTCAGGTCCAGGTGAGAGGTTTATAATTTCACTTCTTTAAATGTGTTGAGTTTCTCAAAAAAGAAACTTGTTATAAAAACGAGTAAAAACTCGATATGACACCATCTTGCCGCAGAAATAACGAGTCTAGAGCTCCTGCTGAGTCAGCGTTATGGTGAGATGTATTATTTAGTTTCTGTAGGTTTGCTTCGTGAATATCAAGGCGACTTTCCCCTCCATGGTCGACTCCCGATTTAAATTCCAGATTAACTAAGAAAAGGTGACCTTTCTAGAAGAGAACGGTTGTAAAAACCAAATGATATCTTTTTTATTTTTAACCCCTCACACTGTTCTCCAGTGTGTCATTCTTCGGTTGGGTGTCGATGAAGCGGCTCAATAAACCCTCTTAGCCTTGACAGCTGCCTTCAGCCTCCACTCTCGGGTCGATTCCGTAGCATGAGGAGCTATTGAAAAACCGGTACAGGGTTTCTTGGAAACGCAGCGGTGGCACTGACCACGGTGGCTCTGACCGTCAGGCGCCACGTCAGCCGGACGCTCCAGGCTGCTGGTCAGCGACTGGTCGGAGGAGGACGTGTCGGCGTGGCTGCTGGACGAAGGGCTGGAGACGCTGGTGGACAAGTTCAGGAGCAACAACATCGACGGCGCCGAGCTGCTCAGTCTCACCAAGGAGACGCTGGCGTCAGAGATGCACATCGGTGAGGACTCACACACACGTCACACACACGTCACACACACGTCACACACACTCTGGTGGAGGAACTCACTTGTTTCACAACTTTATGCAGGTGAGAAAAGTCTGTCTAAGCACCTCTTACTTCCACGAGACTCTCTTACGTAAGCCGCTCCCCCAACACAAGGTTTCCCACAAGGATTAGCTTGTTTCACAAAATCTAATCCCTGCAGCTCGTGTCGTGTGTGTACTTCTGCCAGTGAGCAGTGTTTTGGGAGCCAGCCCGTCGTCCTCATCATGATCCTTCATCTACATTGTTCCCATAGAGTCGCTTGTTCAACAACACTGAAGTACAGCAGGTAGAACAGTTTTTCAAGGTCGTAAAGTTTTGCAGTTTTTGCAGTCATGGAAGTGTCGACACATGGACTAACTCTCCCTGGCTGTGTTTTTGTGGCAGTCGTGATGAGCTCCCACCACGTCACTGCCGTCGTATACATAAACAGGGGCCACTTAGTACTATGCTGCCAGAATCAGTGGTATAACTTTGTAAGGCTTCGTAGTATTACAATGCCAGGCTCTGTAGTATTACTCTACAAGGCTCCCTAGTATTACTCAACGAGGCTCCGCAGTATTACTCCGCTAAACTCTGTAGTATTTCTCCACGAAACTCCGTAGTATTACACTGCCAGGCTCCGTAATATTATACTGCCAGGCTCCGTTGTATTACAGTGCGAGGCTCTGTAGTATTACTCCCCAAGAATTTGTGCTATTACTCCGCAAGGCTCCGTAGTATTACTTCGCAAGGCTTCATAGTATTCATCTGCAAGGCTTCCTAGTATTACTCCCCAAAGCTCCATAGTATTACTCCCTAAGGCTCAGTAGGATTACTCTGCAAGGTTCTGTAGTATAACTTTGCAAGGCTCCCTAGTATTACTCCACGAGGCTCCGCGGTATTACACCGCGAAACTCCATAGTATTACTCTACAAGGTTCTGTAGTATTACCTTGCAAAGCTTAGTAATATTACTCTACAAGGCTCCCTAGTATTACTCCACGAGGCTCCGTAGTATTACTCCGCTAAACTCCGTAGTATTTCTCCACGAAACTTTGTAGTATTACTCTGCAAGGTTCTGTAGTTTTACTGTACAAGGCTCCCTAGTATTACTCCACGAAGCTTTGCAGTATTTCTCTGCAAAACTCCTCAGTATTTCTCCGCGAAACTCCTTAGTATTACTCTGCAAGGTTCTGTGGTATTACTATGCGAGGCCCCCTAGTATTACTTTGCAAGGTTGTTTTAGTACTACTATGGAAGTTTTTTTTTATTTTTGATTACTATGCGAGCCTTCATAGTATTACTCGGCGAGCTTTCGTAGTAGTACTCAGTGAACCTTCATAGCAATGCTCAGCCAGGCTCGGTAGTATTACTCCACAAGGCTCCTGACTAAGGTACACTAAGGTCATGACACCTGGTCTCCACAGAGTCTGTGGGTCTGCGTGGCCGAGTGCTGAGGAAGGTGGAGGAGCTGAAGAACGAGTCGCTGTGTTCCGGCGTCCCGGACGAGTTCCTGTGTCCGATCACCCGAGAGCTGATGAAGGAGCCCGTCATCGCGGCCGGTGAGTGTCCGCCGGTCCTCGGGACCCCCCTCGCGTCCCCCCAGCTGACTCTCCTGTCCACAGACGGCTACTCGTACGAGAGAGACGCCATCGAGAGCTGGATCAACACCAGGAACCGCTCCAGCCCCATGACGAACCTCCCGCTGCTCACGACCCTGCTCACCCCGAACCACACCCTGAAGATGGCCATCGGTCGCTGGAAAACCAGCCGTTAACACCAGAAGGTTAAATACTAACAAGAACATTTCAGGTCAGTCTTAAATGTTGATCAAGACCACAATCCTATTTTCTTATTGACGCAGCCACACGTTAGGTTTATTTTTTAATTAAACCACAGTAATAATAACGTGGCAACATTCTCTAATCCGTAGCTTAGTTTGAAAAGATGATTGACACCTCCGGACGTTGCTCGCCCGCTCTCTCTCTCTCTCCTCCGGCCGTGACCGCGTGTGCAAACGCTCTCTTGTAAACACTCTTGTGTCTCTCCTGTGCAAATATGAACCACAAATACTGTGAACGTTGAACCACGATGCATCCATGGAGAGTTGGTATCAAATGTGCAAAGAAAGAAAGAAAGAAAAAAAAAAAGTATGACGAGTGATTCATTCTGAACTCAAAACCGCTGAAGTCGTCTGTCGTCGTCTACACCGTACAAATATAAATGTTCTTAAGACACGATAGGACGATCAGACCTAAGAGCGTGAGGTTTTTTTTTCCTATATTCGTGCACGAAGCTGCTCTCCTCTATGTCCATACAATAAATATATTTGAAATATAATACTTAAATCTCTCAGTCTGGTTGTCTCGGGGTCTTCAAAGCCTGAGAAGTACTGGTCCTGTCCAGGAAAAGTTCTTCTTCTTCTTCAAAAAAAAAACGCCGTCAGACGTTTGACTCTATGAACGAGCGTTTGGGTTTGATGGGGGTCATGTGCAGAGCCGGGTTGTCCCGGGTCAGGCTGGCTTGTCGGTGCCGGCCCTCCGGGAAGTGGAGCTGCGCCGGGCCCCGAGCGTCCCGCTGGTGTAGACGATCCCCGAACTCCCGGATCTGCTGCTGGCTGTTGGCCTCCTGAAACGAGGCGCGCTTGTAATCGTTGGGTCCCGCGAAGTCCACGTTGAAGCTGTCCCCTCCTCGGCCGGGGGTCTGCTGGACCCTCACCGACTTGTCCATCACGCCCATGAAGGGCCGCGGCTTCAGGTCGGGTTTGCTCTTGAAGCTCCCGCTGCTCTTGAGGAGACACGGAGCCTCGGACAGCGACTGCCGGCCTCCGTCGGAAAGGTTCCCGCTGGAGGCCTGACTGGAGCTGGAACCTCTGGACCCGGCCGTTCCCACCCCGTCTTTCCGGTGCTCCATCACAGAACCCAGAGCGAGCGCAAGACTGTCCAGCCCGCCTGCGTGAGCGCAGAACCGATCGGTGCCTCTGGAGAAGCTGGAGGAGCGGGGCTGGAACATCTGATTTGGACCGGGTGGGGAGCAGCTTTTAGGGGACAAGGGGTGGTAGAGCTCCGTGGGGCTGAAACCGGGGTGTTCGCTGATGGATCCGGGTCTGATGTCGATCCCCAGAACCGGTACGGGCCTGAGGGAAGTGGAGATGTGTCTGCCGGGCAGCGGACTGGAGGGTCCACACAGCGAAAGGGGCCGACCCCCGACCCTCCCCCCGGACTGGAGAGAGTGACTGTGGTGAGTCCTGCCGGCCTGGTTCAGCCGGTTTAGAGCCGGAACCGGTTCTGGCAGGTCCACGAACACATGGTTCTGTCCGAACTCTCCGTGTGAAAAAGTCGGCGCCTGTTCCGAGAAGGCGAAGGCCACGCCTCCGGGCAGAGTCCTGTTGGGGCCGTAAGGATTCAGGGGCCAGAATTCCAGATTCTTCCCACAGACCGGACCCGGGTCTTCCTCCTCGTCCTCCTCCTCCTTCTCCGTGTCCGTCTGCTCCTCCAGGTTCTGTCGGTCCAGCGAGAACACGTCGGCGTCCTCCTCGGCGCCGCCGTGATGGAAGTGACCGTGAGAGTCCCTGTTGCTGGCCTGCGCCCTCTGGTGGTGCCTGCATTCCTCCTCCACCCGGACCAGGAGGCGCCGGATCTCCCGGTTGGACGGACAGAGTCGCGAGGCTTCGTGGAGGTCGGCCAACGCTGCGGCAAACTTCCTGGAGAGACGACACAGACGAGAGGAGCGTCAAGACGACAGAGCGAAACGACGCCGAGGTAGACGGTGGCGTCTCACCTGCTGCTTCTCTTGGCGCGAGCTCTGGCGTAATACGCCTCGTAACATCGCGGCTTCAGCTCCAGGGCTTTGGTGGCGAAGTCCTCAGCGATGCCGAAGTCCTGCAGGTTCACAGAGAGACGATCAATCGTTTGAAACACGGTCTGTGTTTCCGAGGCTAATATTAGATGAGTGGACGATGACAAAGTGTAAATGAAGGACATTTGTTCTTGTAAATAATTTGATGGCATATGGTCAGTGTTGTGCTCAGTGAACAGTAATTTACTATTTATATTTAGTGCCGAACTGGGAGGTGAACATTCTTATATTATGTCCCATATTATGTAAGTAAGTAATTTTTATTTGTATAGCGCTTTTCCAGACCAGGGTCACAAAGCGCTTAAACAATCAAAACAATATTCAATAAAGTATATACTTTAAAGGTCAAGATAAAACTGATAACACAACAGGAGTTCCAGAAAATCAAGGAAAAGCCTGAACAAATAAAAATGTCTTAAGATGTTTCTTGAAGGAGTCAGTAGATCATCAAACACAGAGGGAGAGGATAATCGTTCCAAAGCTTAGGAGCAACAGCCTGGAAGGATTTCTCTCCTCTGGTCCTGAACCGTGTGTGAGGAACCATCAGTAGATTCTGATCCAGTATTGTCCGAGTACTTGACTCTGGTGATGCGGAACTTACGGAACACATGACTCTTGGCGTAAGTCGTAACTGCTTTCATTTATTTTGAAACCAAAATATATGTCCAAACAAAATTTAACGCTTTAAAAAAAGCTGCTGGAATCACTGTATCCTCTCATCCTCAGTCCTTACTGGGATCTCATGGGATTTCATTGTTAATTAAGCTGTGGAGGACGTGTTGACTGTTGCCATCTAGTGGCCGGGGGGTTTAATTGCAGCCGAAACATTAACAAACGCAGTGAATATTTGCATGTTAATTGTAAATCGAATAATTGTATTTTGTACACACTTTATTGAAATAAAGACAATAAAAAAAAACTTCAATTAGAAGGCCAAAAAAACGTTTGTGGAAGAAACTTGATACAGTGCTGTTGAATATGGTTGTATTAGTGTATTTATATGGTCTCACACCTTTAGTCGTGTAAATAACTGCAAGTAATAGTAGCAAGAATGTGCTGTTAGCCACTGAAACATTATTTCATTCGATGTATGTGTCTTGAATGTGTGTTTCTTTCATTTCCTTGCTTGGTTCATGAGACAAATCCTTGGACCATCATGGCGGTGGCGTGTCGTCTGAAACTCTTCATTAGAATCGTCATCAAACGGAAGCTCGACACGACTCGCATGAAAGCCTCGCTGCAGGTTCACGGTGGATTCTTATCTCTTAATTAGCGACAAGGTCGACACAACATGTCTAATAAACCCTGAAATAGATCAAATGTGTGATCATCAGATGTGGCGGCACTTCTCTGACAGAAGCACCTGTTTTTTTCCTCGCGCCGTCACTCTCCCAGGTGGATGTTTAACGAACGCATTGTGATTCCGTCCTTGAGCTCAGAGTCAGAGTGTTCGCCGTGACGGTCGAGCTGCTGCTGCTGAATTTTTAACAAGACCCCCCCCCCCCCCGCGCACCGGACTCTCCTCGCCCGGATCCTGATGGTCCTCGTCGACGTAATTGGCCCACTTGCACGTGCAGTGTAAATACGTGTCGTGGCCTGTCGGACCGTGACCTTTATCACGTTATCGGCTCCATTATTCATGGCGAGCGCCCCCCCCCCCCTCCACCACCCCCCCACGGAGGATTGGCCGTCTTCCTTCTGTCTGTCAACAGCGAGGGGCTTCCACTCGTGACTGCCGGCCACACATCCATCTCGCCACCATGAGATCTGGACGCTTCATTGTGTTTCCACCTGCTCCCGCTCAGCAGCACGGTTTTCACATCAGGATATTGAACTATTGTTGGAACTTTGAAATCGTTTGATTGAAATGTTGTTTTTCTGAAGCATTTTTGAATAATTCACTTCAATAGTTTCTGTATTGAAATGTCTTTTTTTTTTTTAAACTATTGAATTTAATTGATTTGTTGTTGTTTTTTTTACACATAAATTTGATATTCTAATAATTCAATCTAATCCTTACTAAATGTTTTATTTTTTAATTTGTCGCGTTTTTAATTTCAATATAAAAAAGTTGCTCCAATAATGCCGCCTCACCAGACTAATCCAATCGAGCGCTGAGCCACTAGCTCTTACTTTTCAATTCAATATAAAAACACAAATTACTTCACAATACATACAATACAACTTGCTTCGGAATCCACGATGATGAATTTACGCGCCAATGCTTCTACGTCGTCACGAGATCGTATGAATGTCGTAAGTTTGATCAAGTAGTTCGGTGCTCTCTGTATTTTCTGTCGGCAATATCTTACCAAAATGTTTGTATTGAATTTAAGAGCGAGTGGCTCAGCGCTCGATTGGATTGGTCTGGTGAGGCGGCATTAATGGAACATTTTTAGATTGAAATTAAAAGGCGATAAAATATATAAATTAAACATTTAGAAATGATTAGATGTAATTATTGGAATTAGAATAGCAAAATATATGTGTAATATATTGAAATTGGATCGTTTATTTTTAAATTATAGTAATACGAATATCAAACTATATCAAATTTTTTTTTTGAAAATTCAACTAAAAAACTCACTGGAACATTTATAGTGTTAAATTCTTCCCTTCAATAATTCGTTGGCACTGAAATACTACCATAAGCAACTATCTATTATCATGTGGATGTGGATGAATTCTAAATGAATGGTGAGGAATCTTCCATCTTTCCTCTCCTCCGCCTCACGTCTTTAAAAGTGCATGAAGTGTTTGACGGAGCTGTCGGACTCACGTTGGTTTTCCGGCGGCAGCGAGAGAGGTTGAGATAGAGCGACACCCGCAGGTCCTTCAGGCCCTTCAGCTCCCCTTCAGAGTGGCCCTCGCGAGGGAACTTCCTCAGGGCGTACTGGTACCGCTGGCCCGCCTCTTTCATGCGTCCTTTCTGGGTTCAGCAGAGAAACGCAGCGGTCAGCGTTTTGAAGTTTTATAACATGTAGCAAAGGTGCTGGGGACACTTCCTGTGTCACGAAAATGCACTTACACTGTGTTACCAGAGGAGGGAGCCAGAAACAAATGTAGTAGCTGGGATTTCTTAACTTACATTTCCTTTTTGTCCATTTATTTTCATTCCCATTTTTACGTGAAATAATATAAGTTTCATCTTTGACTCAGTCGTACCTTGTAGAGCATGTTTCCCTCCTCCATGAGCTTCTGCAGCAGGATGAGGAGAATGTCCGGCTTGGATGAAGCCATGGCCCATGTGGCGTGACCTGAAAAAGATGGTGCAGAGATTTGTTAATAATCGACGGAATTTCATGTTCATTTATCGGTTTCCACGTCAACACACCTGATCGGTCGTGCGGCGTTGTTCTGGATCCTGTAGATCACAACAAATAGATTTCAGACCAAAATCCTGGTGTCCAGAACAAGCTGGGGGTCATACTAAGAGTCCACACCATGAATATTTTCAGTCGAGTTCAGATAGTCTTGGGTGTTGGTGATTTTAAAATGTGGATCTGGAATGTACTGTGGCTTCTGTTATGGATCTTAAGTCAGACCTAAATGAGGGTTTTTTAGTTGTTACCCATCTTGGCTCCTTTCTTGACCAGGGAGGCCACCAGGGCTGGGTTCTGGCAGCCTTCGGAGTCCCGGGCACCGTCCACCCTCTCCAGCACCGCGCCGTGCTCCAGCAGAAGTTGAACCTGGAGGTGTATCTATCATTGCTCCTCTTCTTCTTCCTGATATTGTGTTACACGTTCACTGTTACCCACCATCTCGGAATCCCCGTTAAGAGCAGCCAGGTCCAGAGGAGTTCTTCCTTGGCGGTCCGGAACGTTCAGGTCAGCTTCAGCCTCCACTAGCTGTTGTAGCACCCCTTTGTGACCCCTCAGACAAGACCAGCTGAGGGCGCTCAGACCCTCTTGGTCAACGGCTGAAACCGACGCACCTATAAACCCCAGAATCATCAACAACAGAAGGTGGTTCTTGTGATATTGTGATGTGTGTTGCGACGTCTCACTTTTTGACAGCAGCAGCTGGACGCTCGAGACGTGACCCTCGGCCGCCGCCAGCATCAGAGCCGAGCGACCCTGTTTGTCACAGGAGTTGATATCGGCTCCTTTTTTCAGCAGCAGCTCCAACACCTGGCGAAGTAGAGATTAGAGATTTGGTCGTTCGTCAAAGTATTTTCCCATCACTCCCTGGTGTGTGTCAGTGCTTGATGGAGTTTTTTTTATGGCAGGAGTTTTTGACAACAGCTACATGGTTCGATAACAGTGGAAAATTGTTTATTTATAATTGAAAAATTGTAGTTGAATATTTTTTGATTACAGTTGAAAATGGTTTGATTACAGTTGAAAATGGTTTGATTATAGTTGAAAATTGATTAATTATAGTTGAAAATTGATTAATTATAGTTGAAAATTGTTTGATTACAGTTAAAATTGTTTGATTACAGGTGAAAATTGTTTAATTATAGTTTAATTTTTTTTTTATTATAGTGGAAAATTGTTTAATTACATTTGAAAATTGTTGAATTACAGTTGAAAGTGGTTTGATTTAGTTAAAAATTGTTTGACTACAGTTGAAAATTGTTTGATTATAGTATAGAAATGTTAAATTATGGTTGAAAATTGTTTGACTATAGTGGAAAATTGTTCAATTACAGTTGAATTGGTTTGATTATAGTTGAAAATAGTTTAACTACAGTTGAAAATAGTTTGATTATAGTTGGAAATTGTTTAATTTTATTTGAAAATTGTTTGACTACAGTTTAAAATGGTTAGATTACAGTTGAACATATTTTAGTTACAGTTTAACATTTTCTACTCACAGTTATAATTGTTTGATTATAGTTTAAAATGGTTAGATTACAGTTGAACATCTTCTAGTTACAGTTTAACATTTTCTAGTCACAGTTATAATTGTTTGATTATAGTTGAAAATGGTTAGATTACCGTTGAACATCTTCTAGTTACAATTTAACATTTTCTACTCACAGTTATAATTGTTTGACTACAGTTGAAAATCGTTAGATTATAGTTGAAAATAGTTTGATAACAGTCGATCAATGTTTGATTACAGTCATAAATTCTAAGATTGTATTGTATAATGTATCCAAAAACCCTGTGCAGGAGAGAAACCGGCGACCGGCTGTGTTTTCCGTCTCTTACATGCGTGTGTCCGTGCTTGGCGGCGCTCAGGATGGGCAGCATCCCTCTGCGGTTGGCTACCTCCAGCCCCGCCCCTCGCTCCAGCAGCAGCGCACACACCTCCGTCCTCCCTCTTCCTGCCGCCGCGCTCAGCACTGACGGAGGGTCGGCAAGGAGACGAGACAGCGAGGGGGGAGAAGAAAATGTTACTGACACGTTGGTGAAGGAAGAAGAGCTGCAGCAGCAGCAGGCTGGTGATTTTCCACTGACTAATACTTCACATGCTGCCTTCCATCAACAGGAAAAAAAAAAAAAAACTGCTTCAAGATTCCTTCATCGCCCTTCATCAGTGACCTTGTCACCGTCACTGATAGAATACAGGGGTGACCTTCAGAGATGAGATGAACACAGAAGCCGTGAGTGGCACAAAGTGGAGCGTGGTCAGTTAATCTGTGGCTCCAAATACACACAAAACTAAAAAAAAAAACGTCGCTGCGGCGGTCGGTGGACCTCTCGTCCAATCAAATGCTCGTGTGGTCGAGTCCTTTAGACATCCAAGCTGGGTGACTCCGAATAAAGACGATGAAGGTTTCACACCCGCAGAATACTAACGACTGCAGACGTGATCTGAAACCTGCTCCTCTCTTATGCTTCATCACTGAGTGATACATATGGTTCTAAGAAAATATTAGTATGTTTATATATAAGTACCGCAATATTTTTTTTCACTGCATTGTATGAATGTTTTGGTTTGTTTTGACGTCTCCCTCAGCTAGAAGAAGAATGAAATCCTGCCAGATCCTGGTGATGACTGAGGACAAGAGGATACAGTCCACTCCAGCAGTTAAAAAAAAGAAAGATGTTTGGTCTGTGTACTGTGTGGCTGGGACAGACTAGAGTGAACAGACATGTTTAGATGAGTGTGAGGAAGGACTTTATATTCAGACTTTCATGAGACTATAATTAGACTGAAAGACCAAAAGAGGTGGATTTCTAAAATTTGCTAAAACGCACCAGTTTCTCCCCAGAGAGAGTCGTGAGCGTCCATCTGCACGGCCAGATGTTCATCTTTCAAGTCCAGTAAGCTCCTCACCACCTGCAGGAAAACACACTCTAATAGTCGGGTGTGTGACTGTGCAGAAACGGCGAGGCGGGGGGGCGGGAGCCGTGCGGCGCATGACAACGAGCAAGAGTTTTTGGGTGAGGATCTGTACCTGAGAGAGTCCCACACTCGCCGCCACAGTGACCGCCTGCTGCACCGCCTGCGTTCTCGCAGTCTGGCTCGTGTGCGGCTGCTGCTGCGGGTCAGCCGGGTTCTCCTCCGCCCAATCCTGGCCCAGCAGGACGGCGATGATCTCGGCGCTGCCCTTCAGCGCCGCATGGACCAGCGAGCACTGGCCGTTCTTATCAGCGTGGCCCACCTGGCAGAGAGGAGGCAGACAGAGGCGCTCGTCGTGATTCAGGCGCTAATGCGCTGGCCTAGATCGGGAGTGTTTGTCAAACGTCTCCCGGAATAGATCTGGAAATCAGGGCCGTTCGGAATGAGGTGGAAGTGTTCGTAATGATTTTCGAAATTCGTCACCTTGGCCCCCTTCTTGCACAGCAGGCTGACTAGGTCGGCGTGTCCTGCGGCGGCGGCCAGGCAGAGCGGCGTCATCCCCGCGTCATTGGTCACGTCGACGCAAGCTCCCATCTCCAGGAGCAGAGCTACCATTTCTAGGTGGCCCAGGTGGGCGTGGACCCCCAGGATGGGCGCGTGACCCACGACCTCGGAGCTCCAGGACACATTAGCCCCGCCCATCATCAGAAGACGACTGACCTGCAGCACAAGGAAAACATCGGGTCATTTTTCCTTTGTGAGGTCAGGTCGCAGGGGCAGCGTTCAGGGCAAAGAAGTCTAGTCTTCCATCTCCCTGGAAGCCTCCTCCAGATCTATACGTGGTGGATACATATTTGAGAATGATTGGGAGGAAAGAGATACAACTCACATAACAAATACCGTAGTTTAAGACTAAAGTATGAGACGCACTTAGAACCATTAAAATAAAAAGAAGAAAAAAAAGCCTGTGCGTATTATTTATTAATTGTGGTTGTACTTACTGACCTCGAACCTGCGCTCACACTCAAAATGTTAGTATTATTCTGCGAGGTTATTATATTATTCTGAAAGGCTTTTTAGTAATACTCCACGAGGCTCCATAGTAATAACCTGTGAGGCTCCGTAGTATTACTCTGTGAGGTTTTGTCATATTAATCTGTGAGGCTCTGTTGTATTACTCCTCCAGGCTCCTTAGTATTAATATGCGGCTCCCTAGTATTATTCCACAAGACTCTGTAGTATTATTTGCGAGCCTTAGAAGTATGAAACTGCCACGCTCCGTAGTATTAAATTGCAAGGCTCTGTAGTAACAATCTGCGAGGCTTTGCAGTATTACTCTGCGAGGCTCCAAAGTATTCATCTGTTACGCTCCCTAATATTATTTTGCAAGAATTTGTAGTATTATTCGCAAGACTCGACAATTAGTATGATCCTACGTAGTATTACTCTGCAAGCCTCTATAGTATCAATCTGTGAAGCTCAAGTATTTGTGCAAGGCTCCGTAGTATTACTCCGTAGGGCTCTGTAGTATTAATCTGAGGCTCCGCAGTATTACTTCGCAAGGCTCTATAGTATCAATCTGTAAGGGTCCCTGGTATTTTTGCCAAGACTTCGTAGTATGAATCTGCTAGGATCCGTAGTATTACTCTGCCCTGCTCCAAAGTCAGGAGCCTGAGAGAGTAATACTCCACCAATAAGGACTATGACTTACACAGTAATACAAAATGCTTATGTATGAAAACAGACTCGCTCATTGATAGTATAGTAAGAATATACGTTTTTTGAAATACAAGATAGTTTAAGTGTGTGAGTTTGTGAGTACAAGCATACGTCACCTTGATGTTAGGTGTGTAGAGGTTCCTCAGGGATGCTAGCGCTGCAGACAGACTGTCCGTGCTGCAGTTCACCCACATGGCCTGCAGGACGCTGGAGGACACTCCTGTTCTCTTACTCAGGCCCTGCAGATGCAATCAGAGCTCAGATCTAATCTGTGCAGCACATGTCGACTCGTGTCCCAGAAGTACGGGTCTACATATCGAGTGTCAGTCAAGTGCAAACAGTATCTGAGTGTTTATGTGTACAAGGAGCACTAATGTGTGTAGGTGTGTGTACTATCTGAAAGATGATGAGGAAGCTCTTCATGTTGCACCCCCAGGAGTTGTCAAAGACCTAAAGGTTTTAGGGGCCAATCATCTTGTTATAGTCATTGAATAATACATTGGAGCTTCCTCACCTTGAAGATGTGAGCCTTGAGGATGTGGTGTCCCAGTTCCATGGTCTGCTGACGGTTCAGCTTCCCCTGCTGGCGGGAGAACATGAAGGCCAGAAGAGCGTGGCCGGATCTGTAAACAACGAGCGTCACACTCTCATCTCACCGTCAACAGTGATCCTGCGTCAACGTTTACTGCTCTAGTCTTGCCAATGTCCTAAAAATACTATTATAATGCTATAATATACTAATAATAGGTTGAGATTAAGTTAAAATCAGCCTCTGAGTAGATTTATAAGTCATTCATAAAATTGGGGGGGAAGGAAATGGCGCGATATTGTGACTTTTTTTTAGTTTTAAGAAAGTAAAGTTTGATTATAGCTGAAACTTTTGGATTACAGATCAAAATTGAAGAAATGTTTTATTACAGTTGATAATTGTATGTCGTGTATACAAACAAAAGATTGTGAACAATTGATTATATACCGTAAAAGATGTAATAGTTGTATTAAATGTTCTGAATTACTACAAGATTAGGAATGGATAATGTATATTTGACAGAACTAGAATATATACAGTATGTTGTATGTTATGTATTGTATACATGTAGAACAATAGTTCAAATTGGGATATTTAGATATTTTAACAGAGCAGAGGCACAGCTTGACAAGTCAAAGAGAACATATGTTCCATCAATTCCCTCAATTGACTTGAGTTTGACCAGAGTCCGACCCGCAGTGACGCACTCAAGTCTTACCTCGGCTCACAGAGGAAGTCGTTGCTCTCTCCGTCCGCCCTCCACACCAGCCACTCTCTGAAGGACGGGTGACACAGCATCCGCGTGCCATCCCTGCGCCTCACCTAAAGACCGAGAGGAGGTTCATTCATCCGCTTTCATGTCAGTGTCCATAGAAGAAACCGACGGGAAAGAGCTGAAAGTCTAAATCAACCCACTCCCATCCGTGCATAAAGAGTCTCACCATGAATCCAGTCAGACTCTCTAATCTCTGCTGGAAGTCTTTCCACTCCAGCTCTCCGCTCACACTGCCTGCATTCAGCGCCCGGAACATTTGCTCATCAGTCAGCGGGTGCAGAGAGGCAAGCGCCACATTTAGCACTGGAAGTACTCGCTCAAAAGCCTCTTTATCAGGGAAGTTGACTTGACACATCAGCAGGTAGACCTGCCGGATACGAGGGAAGGAGCAGAGAGTTAGAGCACAAAAGATGGAATACATTAAAAGTGTAATAATCATCGTGACAAGATAGGAATTGTAATCATTGTGATGACACCGTCTTATTTTCAACGTAAATATATATGGAAGTATTTCGGTGTCACCAGGATTTTTTTTTTAATTGTAGAATTTAAAATTTGAAATGTTGAATATTTTTTTGAATTAAAAAATCTGTTGTTTTTTTAAGTATTTAAACATTTTTTTAGGAATTTAATTCAATAATTTGTGAATTTAAGGTTTGATTTCTTTGTTATAATTTAATTTAAAAAATTTAATATTTAAAAGATGATTTTTTTTTTACACAGATGGTTTGATGGTTTGATTCTCATTCTAATTATCCAAAATATTTTTTATTTATATATATCATATTTTTTTATATTTGTATACTAAGTAGTATACAAATGTTAACAAAATAGTTCAAACGTTTGGTTTTAATTATTATAAAATTAAACTTTAATAAGCATCTGTTTGAAAATGTTTTAATGTTTTTAATTACATTTTCAATTAAGTAATTCAATTATTATTAAATATTTCAAATATTAAAAGATTGTTATAAATGCTTAAAGAAACCCTATAATGGCAACATTGTTAAATGTTAAATTCAATGATTTAATATTCTGCTGGTAATATTCGTTGATAATCTTCCATAGTTGTAGCTGCTGTTGTAATTGTTATTGTGACCTTAATTAAAAATGTAATTTAATTGAATTCCTCTTCACTGATGGAATAAGATGGTCTTGAAAAGATCCACCTCAACATCACTTCCATTTTCCGTGGCGCTTGTAAGCAATCACGGAATAATTAAGTCATTATACTGCTGTCATAACACCTCGTCATCGTCCTTAATACAGTCGATTATGCAACTTTAAAATGCCACTGTCACTCAGTTTCAACTATTCTGGTATTCTGACAAAAAACTCTTTTATCGAAACCCTTTTCATCTCCTGACGTCTCCTCTGGGTGTTGTGCGAGTTTGAACGATTTGCAAAACAGGTTGACCTCTGACAAGGAGACGGGCACCACCATGTAGTTCCCTCCTTTCAGGACCAGGTGGCTCTTGTGGAACAGGTCCAGGGTCAGCTGCAGGTACAGGAGGGAGCCGTGGCTGCGCGTGGAAAGGTGGCTGCTGAACTTGCTGAGGAGCAGGGGATCTGGGGCGGAGCCCGTGGGCGTCGTGACGTTGGCGGCCACCTGGGCGCTGCCGCTGACCCGGTGATGGATGTAGTCGCTGAGGTCGGCTCCCAGGTCGCTGCTGTCAGGTAGGATGTCCAGAGAGATTCCCGAGAAAGGAAGTGGAGTGGTAATTTCCTGAGGGGCAGACGCGACACAAACACCTCAATATTTAATCACCCGGCTGCGTGATTTAACTAAGACCAAATTAAAGGCATCAGGACTGGTTCCGTGGATGCTGTGAGTCACACGCAGCCATGGGACAGAACAGTAAATAGTGTGACAATGACTCAAGCTCCCACATTGCTCACAGGCCGTGCTCAAGATTTCATGTCTTCATCTGCTCAAACTCGCTCTGAACCACTGAGAACCAAATGAGAACACGACCAAAACATGAAAGGATTGATTCACTGACAACTAAAATGTACAACAGAATTCTTCCTTGCAAAGCTGAATGAATGAATGAATGATATAAACATTATATTTTGTTGATGACTCATGAAAGAATGGATAAAGTCACAAGCATATTCAAAAACTATTGCAAATAAATGTGTCGCTTCCTCTTGATTAGGTTTCCTTCCATTTCCTCTTAATATCCCTTAACTACACCCATGGAGCACCTCAGGGTTTGACTTTAGGCCCCTTTTCACTCACTGCAATTCTGACCAAAAACATAACCAAAGCTACTTAAGGATCTACTGTAACTTGTACGTTGTTAAAATAAAAATGATATACATGACTAAATTATCTCTGAAATCTTTCTGATATTATCAGGGATAAAGTCTTGTCACCACTGCAAACATATAAAGCTTCATCACCATTTAAGTTTCAATAATAAAAATGTCAGGTAGCTTTGTGTAGTTAAAAAAATAGAAATAGAATGATGTAAAGTATTTTTTCCTATAGAAAATATATTCCAGAAAGTCCATTTCTAAATGAATCCATGAATATATTTTGATAACTTCTAAATTAGACAACATGTGTTTTATCATAGGAATAATATTTATTCTACCAACAATCATATATAACATAGAAAAGATTCATAGAGTGCATCTGAGTATAAGATGCACCCAATACATTTAATATTTAAAAAAGTTACAATTATTTCTAATATACATATATATTGGTCGCATTTTTACCTATAAGCCAGAAAATAATTTACACAGAAAGATTTGTTACGGCAGAAAAGGCAAAAAAAAACCCAATTAATTAGCATTAATAGTTTTTACGCTGCCGTCTCCAACGTCTCAGAACCAAGCACCAAGATGTATTTCTCCGTATGTTTTCCAACATGAGGGTTTGTGCATGATTAGTCAACTAACCAGCTTTTGGTGAATTATCACCATCTCTTGTTCCTGGAACTATTGCCATCCCCAGTGTATTATCTCTGCCAGCTGTCTGGCTCGTTGGTTTGCTGGAGCGCCTCCTGGAGGCCATTAACCCATAGAAATCTAAAGATAAACGGCATCGTTCTATAAAGCGCAAGGCTCAAAGCAAGTGGTATAATCCGTAAGCGACTGTATATGAATCCAACTTTCAATGGAGATGTCGAAGCCAGTGCTGTATATTTTTACGTGTAGATTTTAATTTAATAGGATTGGAGCAGCCGCTGTAATAAAACCCATATTAAACTCGCCCACTGTGTATTTCCAAATCACTAATCTAATTATGAAACTGACTGTCGAGCGGACTCCTCGTATCACTTCTGGTCCTAATCCATTCATCATTCGAAGACTTGGCTCTGACGTTGGGCAGATGTGTCTGTGGGATTATCGACTGGATTGAGGAAGAATAAACATCAGAGAGCCAACAGCCACAATGTAGAGATCAGACATCAGGGCTTGGAAATGTTCTCTGGCTAAAGTAAACACCGACATCAAGATGTGGTTGTTTGAAATCTATCCATATCATAGTGGATAAACTACACAACAGTAGAACGTAATAAACAAGATGCAAGATAGGTCGTGTAGAAATGTATGTTGGAGTGACGTGTTGTTCTTACTGTATAGTGAGTCATTATTAGTGCCTCGGTGTATTTAACACATTTTGAATCAGATTTTAAGAATGAAAGGTTCCGTGTATTACTTGTATGTGGAGTCAGTAGGAAACAGTGTAGGTAAACCAGAAAGCGATGATAACAATTGTTTATTTTTCCAGATTTGTTGTGCATTTTATCTTTTTGAATGGATGTTTAAATGCATTGTAATTCGACACACAGACTCAGATTTAGTTTAGTCCCTCCACAGTTTTTCCTTAAGTGAAAAATGATCTTGTCAAATGTGACAATAACAATAAATCAACAATAACAAAGAGGCGTGAATGACAACTGAAGACAAACCTCTGCTTCAATGATATCTGACATGTTAAAACCACCTTAAATCTTCAGGGTTTCATCTTTCAAAAGTTATTTATCTCAGCTTTCAGCAAATGGCTTCTTCAAGTGTTTATCAAAGGTAATCAAACAATCTTTGGCGTCACAGTTGGTTTCTATGGCAACATGTCCAACAACAAGGACAGGCTGTCGGGATGAATGAAAATGAATCTCCACTCTACGAGAGTTGTATCCAACTTTAAACCAAAGTACAGATTTGTAATGTACCTATTGAGGTATCTTTAGGTAATGAATGGTCGATGACACTTGTTTTAATCGTCCTCCCCGGTCACACCGGGCCACAGTCCAAGTCACATGCAAACAACAACTGACATACTTGAGGTGGAAATAAGATTCTAATCAGTCACAAGTTTTAAAAGGACATTTTAAAAACTAATTGATAAAAGATACATTAATCTTCGACAGAATCGCCGTTCCATCCAAATCAGAAGAAAAGCTTTTGCATAAACATCGCCTGATAATATGGAATCTATTGCAGTTAAAGAATTAATAATAAGAAATAAATCTCACCAACAGGCCCGTCCGGACTGTCACCACCAATTTTAGCCATGATGGGAATTTGGAGACGATTTTGGTGATGAAGGTCGCGATGGTGTCGCCGTAGTCGGGTTTGTGAAACTCTGCCTCGTTGAGACTGTCGACCAGGATGACGTAGTCTTCTTCAGGCAGCCGGCGCTCTGATATCGAAATAAGAAGCGTGAAAACATCTGGCTCAGTAACCACAGCAAAGCAATCGCTCGAAGCAATATGGAGGCATCTTTGTCGTCTTAACAATGCCGGTATTGATTACATTGTATTCAAAGAAGCCGAGAGGGAGCGTTTTTATCGCCCCCAACAGGAAATATTCATCAGGTTTCTTATCATCTGGGTGTCAATGCCTCTCTTTTCTGCTCGAGGGCTCTTCATTTTTTCTCCTCTGCCTAATAGAGATGGAGTAGATGCTTCGCTGCTCGGCTCAGGTTTTTAGTTTGGTGGCAATAATGCAGCCATTTATCCGAGGGGCTGAATCACAAGCAGGGTAGTACGTCGCTAACGTTTACTGTCTCTCCGGAGGATTCATGACCTTGAAACCGATCAGATGATGACGATGAGGGGGAGGAGACGAGAGGCAAAAATAACACTCCCTAATGTAAACGGCCAAACATCTGTTTCATGCTTGAACATCTTTTAAAGCTGAAGTTATAGGATCCAGTAAAAATAACGCCACGACTACCATCCTAGTGTCAAGTGGACGAGCGACTTCATTACCCTTGCGGAGGCTGGCGATGGGCTCCAGGATGCCTTTTCTGAAAGCAGCGATGGGGTCTTGAACGCATGACCGCAGGCTGAGCGTGTTCTGCTGCTGAGGCTCTTGAACCAGGAGCTCTCGGTATGCGTTGAGCTGAGGAGCTCTGGCCAGCAGGGCGGCGACACTGTGGACGAACTCGGGCACGAGGCAGGTGTAGGTGTTGTCTGCCTGACAGAAATGATAGGCCACCACCTGCAGGGGGCGCAAGACGAGAATTATTTGATATTTAATTTCGACTTTGTGAGCCTCATGGATGTGTTTTCTCATGTCAGAGGTTTGTACTAGCAAACATTACCAAATTACAGTATTAGTATTGTTTTCAACATAAAAAATCTAGCTCCTTCAAAACCATGTTTTTAATGAATACTACCATCAACTCTTATTCCTGAGCTTCATAATTCTTGAACTATTGACATGCTCTTAGTTTGCTAGCTATTGTCTCGCTTATGTTTTGCATAAAAAGCATAAAAGGATTATTTATATTTTACCTTAAAATGTGAACATAGATTACAATTAAAAATAAAATTTTAATTAACTTCCTTTTTAATTATTTTACATGAGCTAAAGAGCCACGAAAGGTCAGAGTGGGCGCTACATGAATAAATGCAATAATAGGGCAGATATTCTCTGTCAGTACTAGTCAGACCAGTTCCCATGGAAACTGTTATTGAGGCCAACTCAGTAATTTTAGCAGCTTCCATGTCATCTCCGTGATGCAATCAGCAGCATGTTCTTCATCTGTCCATACAGGGAGAACACTCAAAGTTGTGAGTGCCAGAATTCAAACTCTCAAGCGCTGTATGTGGTCAGAGTTCTCCAACTTTTTAATGACTCTGTGGGCCTGTGAAGAAATGATACTGAGTCGTGAAGGATCTTCAAAGATGAGCGGGTGAAGGAAATTGGATAGAATAATAAACCTTTTTTCAAGACCACCATCTATTATTTTATGAAATGGTTTTGGCTACAAATTAACGCTTAACTAACACGTTATCAAGGGGTGATGAGATCCGCACCCAAAACTACACTGTAGTCAAGACCAGTTGAGCTTCTCATTAAAAGTAGGAGAGAACTCCACCTGGAGTAGCAACCAAATCCACTGACTTGATAAACATCTCACCCCCTATCTTGGTTTTGAAAGACATCTCAGCACAAATAAATTAAGTCCGATCAAATGCATCAACAAGCTTAGTTAAAAAGATAGTAATTCGTTGTGTACACTATTCTCAATATAAATTTAAAAAGAAGTATGGACAAAACATGGATATTATATTGTCACTTTTTTCTATTATCTTTCAATTTATTTTGAGGGACAAGAAATACACTAAAACACTAAAAAGAAGCTAAAAAGATTAACAATACATAAATAGATAGATATGTTTATAGTTATATTTACAGAAAATCAAGAGTAATGGAGTATACAAATGTAAGTGCTAGTAAGCTGTCAGAAACGTTTACTCTGACCTACAGTGACCCACATAAGTACACAAAGTAGTCTCTGACTACTTGACCTCCTTCATCTTTCCCCAATTAAATTTAACCTGTTCTCCATATTTTTTATTTTATTATTCCAAAATTATAATATTATTGTGTAGTTGTTATTCCACTGTTATGTTTAGTTAATTTTTATTAATATTTTCACATGCATTTCTATTTTATGTACTGCTTTTAATGACCATCTTTCTAAGAGGACCCCTGTCATAATGTGATGGTTGCTAGAAATGGCCCCAAATTATTTTTGGCTGAAGAAGTTGTTGACCTTGCTCGAACTCTACAGAACTAGAACGAAAAGAGCAGCTGAAGCTGCTGAAGGGAGACGGAGGAACCCTGAACCAGCCATGAGACGTCCCATCCTTCAAGTGTAATTGCCAGTAAGACAGTAATAGTCTCATTGCACAGCAAGTCTAGCTGTAACATTAACCTTTAAGCAGACTTCTATAAGCAAACACTCTCCTCGTGAACCACAAAAACAAGTAATTCAAATGGGAGCAGAGAGCCAAACCTTGCTCATCAATTTTAAAATGAAAGCGTGTACTTGAAAATGCGTGTTGATACCTTGGCAGCGATGCTTTTGACAGCCTCCTTCCTCTGGCCCGTGCTCTCTCCTGCCGCTGCACTCTGGTTGGTCTGGGATTCTGCTTGTTGTTTACAGACCGCTCTTCCTTGCTTATCCCCACCTGAACAAAAGCACACAAGACGAACACAACGCTGCAATTTACACTCCACGTAGGATGAACCCGGTGGATGGAACACAATTAAACTGCTGCAACTAATTAACGTATCTTTGACCAAGGCAGGAAATATACCATTATGCTAAATCATAGATGAGAGAAATGAGTAAACCCTCGCAGGGAAGTGAACCGGGAGTTGAACATGAATAAAAATAACCACGACATTGTTCTGATATTTATAAATAATGCAAGGGGACTAACAAACCAGTGCCATTTTTAGCCTTTTTTCTAAATTTATATTTACTTTTTAAAAGCGTGGGTTATGTAACCACAGGTTTCCCGTGAAGGTTGTTGAACCGTCGCTCACATAGGAGCACGGTTACTGCACTGCTTATTAAAAACACTCTGGCATAGCTTCACGCCGCTGACAATTCTCCTGGGAGTGTGACCCATTTTGGCTAAAAATACCATTTCTGTCAGTTTTAGAACCGGACTATCAATTGCAATTCAGTGGGTTTTGCTCCCGACACATACGCTCGTAGTAAGCAATCGTACCGCGAGGGGAGGAGCCGGGGCTGGGGGGGATGTTTGACCCTCCCTGTGGCATGCGTGTGCCGTGGCAGCTGAGCGCCACGAGCTGCCAGATGACAGCAGTCTTTCCCGCGCCGGCGTTACCGACGATGACAGCCCCTCGTCCCTCACAGCTGCTGGACTTTTGCAGGACCTCGGTCAGTCGCGTGAAGAGCCAGTCTCGACCCACGAGAGGGGTTTCTGCGGTGGTTCCCGGGACCTCGAACAGCAGCGGCTTAAGCATGATTTCGGCTTGTTTGAAAGGTGCCAGTCTCCCTGAAGAGAAAGGATGTTGTTATTTACACACAACTGCAGACCAGAATGCGAGACGACTACCTTTGCTGTCATCGCTGGACCGTCCGGAGGTGTTGTGTTTTCGGACGGATCCTCTGTGTCCAGAGGCTCTTTGGTTCTCTAAATAACTTAAATCCTCCAGGCGAGTTGAACACGTTGCTTTAAAAAGAAGAGGGGAATTCAGAAAACATTGAGTTTTGTCCTCACAAAAAGACACTGAGTGAACACTCAAGACTATCATCCGTCCTAAATCAATTAATTGAGATGAAAAATGCAAATATAAAACATTGAGAACACGCAGTACAGCACAGCAGAGTTATTGACTCCCACGTTTGTTTCCCATCCGCCTCCTCAAACTACACGAGTGTACAGGTCAGCCTGGTTTCTCACTCGGCACAGTTAAAGATTGTTCTAATTCTCAGCAAGATTAAGAAATATTCAGTGAGTCCCTGTAGTTTAAACGAACAGATTCGACAGTCAGGCTAACATCAGCATTCTCGTATCAACGTAAGAGGTCTTCACGGTTTAGTATCGCTTTTTTGTAAGACACATTTAAACTGGAAAGTCCACAAAAAGTCACATTGTGTTCACCTGGAATTAGGAACTGCTCATATGGATTTACTAATCTGTCCATAGCACTTTCTCACTTGAACAAAGCTGCAATATACTTAAGATAGCCCACAGTGTCGACTGGATGAAGCCAACAGATGTAGTTCAGCAAAGACTCAAAAATATCAATTTTTCAGCAGTTAACTGATGATCAAAACAAAATAAAATTAAACTATTTCTAAAAAACGTACAGTGTGTATTTTTCTGGTAATTTAATGCTTCACTTTTAACTCAAATCATTCCCAAGCAAGATTCTACCTGGCACCATCTTATCGCCTAATCTGGTGACTTGACACTTCCCTTCAGCTAACAAGTACATCTGAGAGCAGTGTAAAGTAGAGCGATACTCAACCATGGTGAATTTGCTAAAGTTAATTTTAGATTCTTTTGTTGTCGCTTCTGGCAGATCCTTCACTTAACAATGATGCCAGGAGCCACTGAGGGAAGGAAATGAAACAAAATGAGCCAAATCCAAACTTCATAAGCAAGTCATATGCTGCGCTTTTGGAAAAGTTTGATCAAAACCAGAGTTTCCTGACTTTAACCCTTAAGGGAAAACTAATTTGTTGGTTTAAGTGTGTCTTAAATTAACCTTGGACCTCTATTGTACTCATCAGTATTAGTCTGTTTGTACAAAACTCTCTTTTTATTGAAATATTCACATTAGAAAATGTGCTTAAGCCCCGCCCACTGAAAGCTTTTTTTTCTGGAGATTAAATTTGTTTACTACAACCACGCCCAATGTGATTGGTCGAATCTAGCAAAATCTATTGATATTAAGAATGATCCAATGCTTGTCTATTTAAAAAATCTTTTTTGTTTTTAATTGTATATGTTTATGAGATTGGGCTGTAACAACATCCAGTGTTGAGGAAGGCTGCAATGTTCGGACATTAATGCTAATATAGAGGACAAGATTACTTACTACCATCTTTGTAATAATTCCCACATTAGTCTTCCACTAAATCTAGTTTCAAAATTCAAACCAGCTTTAGATAAATTCATCCATGACCACAGTCATTTGTAATAAATATAATTACAACAGTGCATACATGTCTTGTCAAAGTTATAGAACAGGTATAAGCGTACCGGTGCTGTCAGTAAGTTCACGTCACCAAGGAAAAACGGCTTTCATTTAGAAACCTGGTGCCACCCATTATAAAAGTCAAGAAATGGAATAAGAGGGTAATAGTTGAATATGAGCTGTGACTTGTGAGATCAGGACTTGTACTAGTTAAGAAGACGACCTTCATTTCTATAGCGCTGAAGCATGATTCACTCAATGATTTCTGTCTGAAAGTACAAAAAAAAAGATTGATCTCCATGATGTGAGACTACAATAATGGGGCGCTATCTTTTTTTGATATCAGAAGAACACCGAGTCCATGCATTGACAATCAAAAAAGGACATACAGTTCTACACCCTTTAACCAGACACGTCAAGCATCCCTGCATGTGTCCATCACCCCGCAGCATGAGAGCCAGACAGCATCTCAGCAATAATAGACTTTTATTCAGAGGGATGTGAAGGCAGCCTCTTAATCTACAACCACTCAATTAGTAGCAGAAAACATGAAGGAAGAAGACCTAACAGGTACGAGGAGAATTTAAGATCAGGGACACCGAGTGAATTAATTACCCAGAGAGCCACCGTGGAGACTGGAGGATTGAAAGAACATCTTCAGTCAGAGGTGTGAACTGAGAAAACAGTATGAAGGAGGTGTGGCGTGGGATGAGAATGATAGCCTGCTTAAGACAGCTGCGCCAAATTGCTGAGCAGCACCAGCGATAAAATAAACAAGTATCAGATGATCTTTTTGCTGATAGAGCGCTGGTCATCGCCTCCTGACCTGCACTCCTATTGACCCGCCCAGCTGATGACAGAGCGACTTATCACCAAGGTCCCCTGTTGATCCGTTACCACTTGAAAAGGTCAAGCCAGTGTGAGCGATTGGCATTCCTGAGAGCTTCAGCGGCACAATGCTAATAACAAAAGCAGTCTGGACACGACTCCTGGAAACTGCATCAGTGCTGCAGCATCCATGAGCCTCATTGTGTGACTTTAACCAGTGTAGCTACACAAGATACATATTTTAGTTTTATATGTATAGATAGATAGATAGAACTGTATTGATTCCTCAGTATATATATATATATATATATATATATATATATATATATATATATATATACTGTTAAACCAACAAAGAGGCATTTTCCCCTAAAATTAGGCGTACATCGTATCTTAAACAGTTGAAGAAAAAATATTTGTTGCACAATCTTTACCCGTGCTGCAGAGAAAATAATGAATAAGTTGCTAGAAGGCTGATTAGCAAATAAGTAATGTCTCTAGGAATTCAAAATGGCTGCTTAGTTAAAGGGCAACTCATTTGTTGATTTAAGTGTGTCTTAAATCGATGTTGGCCCTAATTCTACTCATCAGTATGTGTCTGTTTGTACAAAACTCTCCTTCAATAGAAATATTAACATTGGAAAATGTGCTTAAGCCCCGCCCACACGTTCTTATGGGAGATTTAACCTTATTTACCAAAACCACACTGCTGTGATTGGTCAAACATCAAGGTGTATCATCAACCCCGGTCTCCACCTCCAAGGGCCTCGTTGTTTGTGAAGCCATCATTACCATTATTATCATAATGGACTCCACTCTCGTAACCTCTCGTTCGCCAAGATTTCAGACGGGGGAGAACTTTATAAAGTAATAAGTTCAAAACATGGTCATGATGAGAGACTTACTGCATCTTGGAGAGGAAGACTTCAACATTTGAAACATGTTGGTGAGTCAGAAGAGTTGGGTTTCTACATTAATCGCCCATTAAACAAGGTAATTTTCCAAGCTACTAAGTAAATACAAGGCCTTTCTTTTACCCAGAGGAGTGACGACTGTGTATTGGGTGGTCGGACTAGATTTGTCAAACTCAAGGTACGGAAACCAAGTCATTTTATGTGGATGGCTAACTAAAATCAAAGTAGACTCAAATCAATGTTGAAATGGTGACCTATAATATGTCAATTACAACAACAGGGTTTAAGTTATTTAAGATAAGATAAATAGAAGAGATCATGTACTTCAACAACTATACAGCGACATGAAATAAGAGAAAAACTGAGGTCAGTAAAAAAAATAAAAGGTTAATTAAGATAAATAAAGACCCCAATATTGATAACAATGCAATCAGAATCGCACTAACTGTCGGAGAAATTTCAGTAAATATACAATCTTTTGGCCCGTAATTCAAATCTTTATAGATTTTGGCCTTTTAAGATTTATAGCGTCATCACTGGACAAAAGCAATAGCTTGATTCAGCCCGTTGGTCTGTTCTCCATTAATAGGGATGAGGCTCAAGATAAGATGAGGTGAAAGACACTGACATGCTCTGGCAACTCGTGATGGGTCATTTGAAAAGGCAAGGACAAAGACACTAAGACTAACATCCATTGCAGTGACAGATAAACCAATTATGCTATAGGCAGATATTTGGTACAGAGATGCAAGAGAAGAGCTGTGTAGCGTAGAAAAAAACCTACAAGTTAAATCGTTATTCAACAATAAAATACTTTTAATGGAACTATTGAAAGACTGTGAATGAACCTATCATCTTCTTTTTATATTACCTCAGTTATTAAACTTACATTTTGAGCTGTGCCCCAAGAGTTACAATGATAACATTCAACATCAGTATGATTGGACTTCAACTGGACCAAATTATCTTTATTTATCATGATCAGACTTTCTGCAACTAAAACCAAATAAACCCGCAATGACTATTTCTGAACAACAAGAGCATGACTGTATGCCTGGGAATACAACAAGAGCTTTAACATTACTTACACCATGGGGCCTGGAGGCGAAATGAAATGGATTCTGTTATTAAACAACACATCTAGAACATAAGCATCATATGGGAGTTCATTTTGATTACATTCGGTGTCAGGGACCAAAACAAGACATAGAATAAGTTGTCTGGATACCAAGACCAGTCTTGAAAAACACACTTATTGAAGCTTTTATAATATGTATGATTGATTATTGTCGTACAGTATTCTGGTAGTTAAAATAAACTATTTCAAAATCTCCTTCACAGTGCAAAATGACTATTACTCTCACCGTGCAAAAACTGTTTGTGATTTTGTTGTGGACTTAAGTTGCCGAACTGATATTTAACTTTCACCAATGTATCAAATACAGTATCAAATACCTACTGCATAATTTAACGTAACTGTCTAGAGCTCGGCTTCTTACTAGACATGGTTTATTTAAACTGAGTTGTGTAAACACAATTTCATTACCACATTAAACTAACACAACTTTTTTGCAATTTATTTTTTCCCTAATATAGAATTCAGTTTCCCTTGGGAGCCATTAACAATCCATTTGATGTCATGTCCTAAATTCTCCAGCATATTTAGACTCGTTTTTATGTTCCTGTGCGGCACAAACACGGGCTAAAGTCTTAATGCTCAGCCAGGTGGCTCGTTTCATGCTTATCTTAAAATTCATCAAGAACTGAAATGAAAGAGAACCCTGACAAAATAAACTGGCGCATGTTGCTGTGAATCCACTCCATAGGGGATAGTTTGCGCTTCCTGCAACCACAAAGGAACTGACATCTAAAGAGAAAAATGAAAGAGCCTGGTGCACTCAGCAAAGATGCTGACAAGAAGAGGAGGAGGAGATTTTTTTAATGACAAGTTGGTCGTATAAAAAGAGAAGTTTAAGATGAGAGTTTTCAATCAACGACAAATTGCATCAGCAATCTCTGCACGGCTTAAAGATCAGCATTTGTTTCTTTGTGGTGTGGAATCAGATAATAAGTGTTCAATAGTGCCCCAAGACTGCTTGTTGCCTGGCAACCTCAAGGTAAGCACAAGATTTTTATTTCAACCCATTTACATTCATATACAATCCAATGAATTTTCCACGGCAATCCACCCTTAAATTCAAAATCGATCTTCTTTTTGTTTGTATTGAACTTTTCTTTAACAGGAATCACTAAACCATGGCAACACAACTAAACAAGAAGTCCAAGTCTAGTCCTCAATGTTTTCTGTAACATCTGACACAGCAATAATTATAAACTACAGTAGAGGCAACAGAGTACCACGTCATTTAGCAATGTATCATAATGCAGCATTTCCTAACTATATTACTATGTGTATTGATTATAAATGCATGCCTCGAGCTAAGCAGGACCAAAATATTTTATTTGCTTCTACACTAATCACAGGTTAGCGCTTGGTCACTAGCAGACTGGATGGAATGGAAAGGTGTGAGATGGTGCAGACATCCCATAAGAATTAAAAAAAATCTGTACATCAGAGGTAATAGGAGCCCATTGAATATGATGGAGAGACATTTAGGAAAGCACATTTCTTGCTGAAGAATCTTGAGAACTGCTAGTAAAACACTGAAGCAAATATAAAATAATCCAATAGTTATTTCATTTATCTGTACGTTGAAAGAGGAGAAGGTTTAATTTTATTTTTTAGTTGAATATTACACAAACATGGGTGGAGTAACTATGCATTAAACTGTGTACATTTGTGCTTATCCAGAAGTAGGGAAGTTTTTACTATCAATGCTAAATACACATGGCGCTATTAATTAAATGCTCAAAAAACATATTAGTTCTCTGGTGAATAGATTCTGTTAAAATATATATATTTTTAAAGGACCTAATTCTTTATGATCAGATGGTTAATTAGCAACAAATATTCTGAGCAGACAGGTTGGGATATTTGAACTAAAAATGATCCATGCTCACAAAGATCATCTGCTATTTCGCATAACCCTTGTGTTATCTCAGAATGAAGGTGAACCGGAGGCCTGGAAACAAACGTGTTTGAGGTATCCCTAAGTATTTCTCTGGTCAAGATGAATGACCTTCATCACTGCATATGTACACATTTGTTTTCCGGCCTTCCAGTCACCTTGACCCTGAGATAACACAAGGGATAAAAGCCAGGTTAAAAGGGCTGCATGTCACCATTCCAATTTACTCCTTAACCATCTGAAAGCCAAAAGCATAATTATGCATTTAAGGAGATTTCAAACATACTATTGATATACATGATTACTTTTGTACATACGCTCTTCTATCGGTTATTCACAAGGGCAAGAATAATTGAGTCATTATGGCATTGCTGGCCACAGCTCCTAGTTAAAACTCTAAGAGGTAAATAGAGAGCAGCAAAGCAAAAAGGTCTCTGGATGGTTCTCAGGCGGGAGAGTTATTATTAACCCTCATAAATAATAAACATTGTTTAAAGAAATCGACTTTTTCCACGCAGGATGTGTTCAATATGCACGAGGTGAGGGTTTCAGTTGGTCAGAGTAAGTGCACTATGTACCAAGAGCTTTATATTTGACGAAACAACACAGATCTGAAGCAAAGGTTGGTTCCTTTTAGTGGAATATTACACGCAGTTCCGCTAAAAAAAAGCACAGAATACCAAATAAAAACATAAATATTGCATGTACCTGCCACAGAGTTTGGACGTGGCATCAGGAATGAGGATGGGCTTTGTATGTGGTGCTGCGGGAGGGGTCTCTTCGGTGCAGGCGGGGTCCTTGGCTCCAGGGCTTCATTTTTCAGTGAAGAATCATCAGGCAGCACGTGCAGATGGTCCTTAAATATCCCGGGATGGCCGTCCTCTGGGTGGGCACTTGCCCCAGCAGTGCCCCCCGGGCCTTCATCCATCGTCAGGTCTGTGCTCGAGGCGCTCCGCTCCTCATTCTCAGAAGAACTGGTGATAGTTGCTGCACAACAAATAGAAAAGTGGGTTACCTAGAGCGGCATTATAATGAATAAAAACCATGTTGTTAATTCCTCCTCTTCTCCTTTCATGTTTAAAAGGTTTAACTGGTATTAGACAGACCGTGGATGTTAAACAATGGATATCAATAAAATTGTCCTCAGTGTTATCCATCTGGCCTTCAACACACCGTACACAATTAAACACATTAAGATTATTTAAGGACAGAAAAATGTTCATATTTAGAGGAATCAGGCCCGTAAGCAACAAAGACAGCAGTGTCCCAGATTTGACAGCAGGGAGCTGAATCCTCGGGGCTCTTTTGGCACAGGAAACATAGAGAATCTCTTGGTGTTTACATTTGACTAGGATGCAAAAGTTTGAAAAAAAATATCCAAATAATTTAATTAAAAGATACAAAGTTGTTCCTTTTAAGCTCAATCACCAACTTCCATCGATATCACATGAGAACTCGTTTGTCAAGTCAACATTATGATGAATACCCGAGCATAATGACAGCTTATTATCAAACATTATACAGTGAATCTTATAGACAGATGGATGGATGGATGGATGGATGGATGGATGGATGGATGGATGGATGGATGGATGGATGGATGGATGGATGGATGGATGGATGGATGGATGGATGGATGGATGGATGGATGGATGGATGGATGGATGGATGGATGGATGGATGGATGGATGGATGGATGGATGGATGGATGGATGGATGGATGGATGGATACTTACTTAAAAAAGTGTTCCCCTTACTTAGCACTTTCATACTTTATTATTAACATTAGACATTATTAATGACATCAGGCTATGTGCCTCAGATTTTTAAAGTTGCCGTAATCAAACCTCAATTCTTGATCCAGAGGTTCTCACTAACTATAGGCCAATCTCTAATCTTGTCTTCATTTCAAAAATTCTGGAGAAAGTGGAAACAAGTCAGCTCTGTGTTTATCTCCATGACAATGATCAATTTGAGGTGTTTCAGTATGGTTTTAGGGAACACCACAGCACAGAGACCGCCCTGGTTAAGGTAAGTAACAAACTGCTAATGACTTCTGATCGGGGCCAAGTTTCGGTTCTTGTTCTTCTAGATCTCAGTGCTGCATTTGACACTGTTGACCACAAAATCCTTCTACAGAGGCTAGAAAACCATATAGGCATACGTGGAACTGCTCTAAACTGGTTTATATATTACCTGTCGGATAGAACGCACATGTACATGTCAACCACCTCTCACCGACACACATTAAGGTCAGCTATGATGTCCCACAAGGTTCTGTTCTTGGTCCAATCCTATTCACAATCGATACGCTCCCACTAAGGGACTTGATCAGAAGACACTCTATAAACTTTCACTGTTATGCTGATGACACCCAACTCTACTTGTCAATGAAGCCAGATGAAAGAAATCAGCTAACACAACTACAGTCCTGTATTACAGATATCAAGCCCTGGATGACCAAAAACTTCCTCCTACTGATCTCGGAAAAAAAAGAGGTTTTACTAGTTGGTCTGCAACATCTCAGACAATCATTATCTAGCTAATTATCTAGCTTTACAGAATGGACTTGTTCCTTTTACTAGCACCACTGTAAAGAATCTGGGTGTCTGCTTTGACGAGGACTTGTCATTTAACTCAGACATAAAACAAATCTCACGGACCGCCTACTTCCACCTTCGTAACATTTAAAAAATCAGGCACTTCCTTCCTTCAGATGCTGCTGAGAAACTCATCCATGCTTTTGTTACCTCCAGGCTGGACTATTGTAACTGTCTTCTGTCAGGATGTTCTAAAAAGTCTCTCAGAACTCTTCAGCTCATTCAGAACTCGTGTCCTTACTAAGACTAAGACGCGCAAACACATTTCCCCTGTGTTGTCTTCTTGGACATTGGCTTCCTATAGAATTTAGAATACAATTTAAAATCCTTCTCTTAACCTATAAAGCTTTACATGGTCTAGCACAAACATACATTAAAGATCTAATCCAAACTTATCAACCCTCTAGGACCTTAAGATCCTTAAACTCAGATCTATTATTTATACCACAAATCTCTAAATGTAGATTTGGAGCCAGGGCCTTCAGTTTCCAAGCCCCTCTGCAGTAGAACCAACTCCCGGCTTCAGTCCGGAGGGCAGACACCATCTCTATGTTTAAAAACAATCTTGTAACCTTACTTTTCCATAAAGCCTATAATTAGCCTTACTGTTTTTCTTAGCTGCTATACGCTGAGAATGCTTCAGCAGAGTGTTAGACACCGAGCTCTGTATATCCTTCTTTTCTGCATTACATTCATCACCTGTGCAGTTTAAACCCACACTTTTTTATTTCTCTCCCAGAGCCCCAGGGCTCCACCTCCAGAGCTGCTGCTGATCCAGGATCTTCACCACGTCAGCAGATCCCGAGTTCTCTCCAGCAGCTCCATGAACTCTCCCATACTCACCTCTTTTCTCTCACTGTATCCTCCCTCACTCTTCTTTTTATCCATCTGTCTACCCCCCAGTCCTTCCTCCCAGCCTGTCAAAGCAGGAGGCGGTCAACAATGAGTCAGGTTCTGCTCGAGGTTTCTGCCTTGTAAAAGGAAGTTTTTCCTCGCCATAGCTCACTGCACAGTGTTTGGCTTTTTGCTCATTGTTGAATTGCCAAGATCTGCTTTTCCTTTCTCCACTTGGTCTTACCTCAGCTGTAAAGTGTCTTGAGATAACTTTGTTATGATAAGACACTTTAAATAAAATTGAATTGAACTGAATTGGTGGGATTGAATGATGGATGGATGGACGGACGGATTGACGGATGGATGGATGAATGGATGAACGGATGAACGGATGGATGGAAGGTAGAATACTGTAAATGTGCTTGGCGTAGCAAACATTATACGTGGAATAAAGACAAGCTCACCTATAATCCCACTGTCTTTGCTCTCCAGAGTAGAGTTGGGACTCTGAGAAGGTGGTGCAAGAGTGTTTCCTTGGGCGGTCCCAGGAGTAGTGCAGGATACTGGGCTGGACAATGGGCTAGATAGAGCCCCACAGGGGCTGTTGTCGGCGCCACATTGTGGAAAAGGCAGGGATAAAGGCTGACCTTTAGCATTTGTGCTCAGGGTGGATGAGGGACTCTCAGAGTAGGGTGACGCAGTGCTGCGGGTCAGAGTGGAGCTGGGGCTCTCACCCTGATCAGGGGTTTCATGCTGAAATGAAAACAAAAAAAATCAAAAGTTATCATGTAAGACAATAGGTAAGGTATTGTATTGTACGTATAACTTTCTTTTTACAACAAACCCTTTGTTGTAAAAAGCAGGATACCATAAACAGAATGTAATCGTAATGTACTTGGTAATAAGGAAGTGTTTTTCTCTGTAAGTGCACACACTTCTAACATTAGTTGCCTTCCCTCACAGTTTGTGTGTACATGCAGCCAACTGTGTTTGAGTGTGCACACAGATGGGAAATGAAAGGATAATTCCAGTTATTTTCATCCTAGCTGTCATTTCTCTCCCAGTTTTTCATAATGACAGCTGGTTGTGTTCAAAACTAGATCACGTGCTGTACACATTTAAAGTCACTGCACATACGCACACAAGCAGGTGCAGACAGGACTCACAAAGATAAAATGATGATGATTTCTCAAGACGCAAAAATAACACACTGTGTTTGAATAGTAATGAGGCTTCTTTGTTAAATAGAAATAAAATAAAAAGTGTTCCTAGATGGAATCAAAAAAATATTGATTAAAGTCTCGTAATAAGAGATGGAAATTAAAAAGTATGACCATTAATTAAAACATCAAATATCCAGTTCTGCTACATTATTTATGTTTACTTACATGCTTACATACAATAAAACTCTTGAGTAATGAGGATTATTTTGGCTACTTTTGGACCGCATTGGTCCATAACTGTCAGAAGAAGGAGTGGAGTTATGTATGACCGTGCCTCAGTGATGCATGACGACGGTGAAAAAAGTGTTCATGCTGATCCTGATAGAAATGTGTCAGAACATAACGTGCAGCACAATGTGTTACATATGAGACTTCTAGTCACGGTTTGAAGACAATATCAAACTCAAAGTGGCCTACTGTGTGCTCTAAATCTATTCATGATTTCAATGCTACAAACAATATAAATATGTTATTATATCGAACATTCAACTTTAATTTTTAAAAAATCAGCTGGTAAAAACACACAAAACTAACATTTTGGGTGTAAATTGGACGCAACATTCTAAAAAAGCAGATCTTTGCTTGTGTACTCAGTCGAGGGAGGTCACTGTTATTCCCACCTTTCCACGGCCTCATCTATCTGAGCCGAAACAACCCACATTTCTCGTACAATCCATGCTCTCAGAAATTATCTGGATCTGGATCGTAGGTTGAGGAGTGAGGCTGAGAAAATGGGCCATCGCTGAACAAAACGAAGGCGCAGAGATGAGAACGTGCCCATCAACTCTTAGATAACGTTGACTGAGAGCTCAATGCAAAGTAATGCATAGATAAGTACGTTGATGCAATTGACCAGGAGCTGTAGTTTGTTGATCTTCGTCACGGATTGTGGTTTGTTTTTCTACAATAAAACCATCAAATGCTGTTAAATCGAAATCGTTTCCTACCTTCTTCTCCTTCCTGTCCTCCATAGCAGCGCTAACTGTGCCAGGTGTTGCTTCTCCCAATAAGATGCATAGTCTGGTCATCAGTTCCTGGTTAAAAAGGGAACCCGGCTGGGTCTCCGCCTGGAGGTCTGAAACACACACACACACATGCACACTGATTGATTACGAAGCCAATGGGATGATAGATGGCAGATGAAGCGGCCACATAACTGATGCTCTCGTTCTAGCTGAGCCAAAGGTTTCCAGCCCGCAGTGTCGTGAGCGGTGAAACATTTGCATCCACAGGTCAGCAGAGACTCAGCTTTTCCGATCGCGGATGCAGAGAGTGTGACTTTCCAGTCGGTGCATGTTCGGGGTGGCAGCGAGAGGTTGTGTGAGGTTGTGAGTTTGCCTGCGTACACGCCTGGCAGGTGCTCTCCGTTAAGAAACGGGATGTGAATTTAAATGAGCTCCGTGTTGACTGGAGTGTCGTGAAGGAGTGATTTTGCAGGAGAGGAGGCTGACACCATAGATGTGCTGTATTCATTTCTCACTTCAAGGGCTCCCCACTGTGCTGACCTACAAACTTGCGCCCTTTTAAGGTCTACAGCCCCATCTGCATAATTGCAGATGAAAATGAACAGTTCCTGATGGTGTCGCCTACAGCTGTGCACCAAAACTTCCATGTTTTGTTTTATCTACGTGTGCGCTCACCGTCAATTTCCATCCAATCTCACTCTCAAAACTGGACGCACTTTTGGAGATCAAGGTCAAGTTTTTATTTTACGGGTCGGCACCTTCCTGAGGCAGCTATCACTGTCCAATTGGTTTTAAGAAAAGAAAACTATGCATTCACTAAGCAAAGCAATGAGCACCGAAGCAGAAAATCTGAATGCATACTGCATGTCCTGCACTATTCATCAACCAACTAGCAGTTGCCATTGGAAACGGGAAGCTGAGAGGTGCCTGGCAACCAACACGGACTATGCTTTATGAAATCCACGGGTAGCCTCTTGACCACATTGACAAAGAAGATATGTTGATGTACCTATATGTACATTTTATCATATTATTTTTTCCACTACAAATAAAGACTAATATTGAGACCAAACTGGTATTATAGCTAACTCATAAAACAACATTTAAAAAATAACAAAGATGTACCTGCAAACCTGAGAGCTACAACTTATAACATTGGAAAGAAAAAAAAACATCAACCAGCTCTCGTCTCAACCTCATTTATTCTCACTCAGCTTCTGCGATCCATTCTCAACCTAACCTGTCTAATCACACCCGGACACTCACTCTCACCTCTGGGATCTGTCTTGCCACGGCACCAGCCCAGGACTGGAGCTTCCCTCGGTTCGGAAGAGCCATCCACATACTTCCTCACCCGTCCTTTGGCCACAGCATACAGGGAGGAATTGGAGGGAGGGAGAGTCGACAGGAGGGAGGGAGAGAGGGTAGAGGGTGGAGATTGGGAGGGATGTGAAAGAAAGTGTATGATGGAGGGAGAGAGAGGGAGAGATTGGTCTCCACAGATCCAATCTGTGGAGCAGAATTGCTATTGTGCCACATGGGAATAAATCAGTATGTATATATGGTGAGGAATGCAAACGGTAGTATGTAACAATATCCACTGCATCGTGGGTGTTTTTAACAAACAAACACTGATGTGACAACATGCTAGTATGCATGTTTATAAATGTGAGAGATAAAACTGAACTCCCTCTGATGCACGGATGCTTTTAAAATAATGCAAAATTAGCTACACTAAATACAGAGTCACAAGTTATTCGGAATTTGATTCATGCATCAACAACAAAATCTTAAAGTACAAAAAGTCTAGATTTATTTGAAATCGTTAAAATGTTCGTCATTTTCCACCGTTATAGAGAATGTGTGAGGGTGAGAAAAAAAGAGAGTAACAGAGAGAAATAGAGAAGGGGAGTGAAGGGTGGGGGGGGCACTATAGCTGCAATATAGTGCCACCTTGTGTTTAATATAAGGCCACGTTACACGTTTTGTTTATGGTTTATAGTCACCAAATCAGTAGCTTGATTTCTTAATATTTTAGATTTATCATTTTTTGTGCTTCATTTGTTTGTGGATTTCATTAAATGTGAAAAATGTCAAATGTTTTGTAACATTAGAACTAGAATTTTGTTTTTCATTTTTTTTTCCCTATCTCGAAACAATGTAGATGAATAAAAAAGGATTTTTAATGCAAGCTATGTATATATATACTGTATATATATTATATATATATATATAATATATATATAATATTATTCTCATATAATATTGTGATATTATATGAGTATTGATTTTAATTTTAGACGATATTTATAAACAGGCTGACCCAATTGGATTATTTTCTTGGCCTAAAGTTAGCTTGTTTAATCATTAACTCTGACAATCTGTCGCAGGCTCTTGGGCCCTGGGGGCCACAGTCTCCGTGCCTGCGCTCACATATATTGAACAGCTGAACGCACACAAACTGTCTGCTAATCAAGGCAACCATGAAACAATTCTGCTGTTACTGCAAGAATTCCCTGGACACATCACACTGGCAACATGCTCTGTTTAACTTATTACCATTTCATATCCACCCACCTGGGAACCTCACACAGGAATGCGAAGGAACCTTGCTGTCGTTATGAGGGAGAATAGGAGACGATGGTAGTGAAATAGACACGCCCTTGGTCAGTCTCCTGCGCCGTGACTGACCGTCCTTGTTGCTACTAGGACGGTCTTGTGATGGTTTGACCTTTCCAACACTGTGATGGTGTAACCCTGCTCCTACATGTAAAGAAACACAAATAAGTGAGAAGATAGTGGTATGATATATCAGACGCAATAGAATCAGTACACTTTCATTTTGTAACAAACTCTGAAAATAATTGACATTACATAAGAGTAAAGAACTCAACAAGGACACATAAAGTACTACCATTGGGAAATATCTGATCAGTTTCAATAACTAGTAGAATAAAAGAGAACAAGGATCATTAAAACTCTTTAGCTACTGTGATTCATCTCCATAAATCATCTTCAAGTCTTTTACTTGATCTTATTTTAATGAGCATAACATTCGGTCTTCCATGCAAAGCAGAGCAACTCTTTGTTAAATATTAATGGTCGCTCTGGTATTGAGCTTCATTAATGTTTATCTCATCTCTTTCTTCGGTGAGGAAACCTTATCTGAATATGCGGTGCAACATAAATAGACCCTGTGCAACCTTGATCATCTCCTCATTTCATGAGAACTCGTTTCGGTGATATCTTTAGCACGGATTTGTTTAAATGTGGTGACTTAATAAGTTTATCTTAAAATTCAATTTTGATTTAATTCATTCAATTTGTTTCTCAGTAGGTAGGTCAGGATGTTTTTCTAACCCTTCTCCTGACATACTTAAAGTGGCACCAGCATAAGGGACGGCACAGTCTCATGAAATAGGCTAATTGAGAGAAGCTCCACTTAAACCACCCGAGAGAAGAGAAACTGGATGTTCGTTTTTGCATGTTTTCAACACATTTTAACTCAATAGTGTTCCTTACATCCTTCAAAACAGCAAAAAAGGTTTGCATGAATGTGGAAAAATATAGAAGAATGTTACCTCTAAAGTTTAGTCATACCTGCATTTTTTTGCTTTTTCTTTTCACTCCGGTTTTCCCCTGACTGTCTCTTGCCTCCAAACACTGCCTTGAACATTCTTGCTGTTCTTTTATGGCTTTATTGCCTGGGGAAATGTTACAAATGTAAATAGAATTCATGAAAATAACCCATTTAAATAGTGATGATCCATTAGAATAGAAATTACTAGTCAATTTAAAATCAACACTTACCCGTCGCTTTCGCAAACTATGTCCAGGTTAGGTTCCGGGAAGGTCTTCCTCTCTGTCGGAGTAACAAGTGATGCACCTCCTCTCACTACTCGCAGGGAAATAGAGGCGTTATGCAACGCACATGCGTATTAAGTCCTTGATGAATACTGATTAATATTTCATTTATATGCTTTTTATAAAGATCATAGGATATATTCCCAACAACACAAGCAAGCTCATAATTACATTGAGTAACTTGGTAAGCATTTCAATAATTAATGAAGGAAAGGTACCTTCACATACATTCAGATACGCAACTGTAATCCATTCTTTAATAGCAGCTTAACTAGTAAAGGTTAGCACAATTATGAGACTGCACTGTGTTATAAAGCTGGGTATCGGTACTACTTATGTAGGAAAATGATGTCACAACACGAACTGGAGCTTGTAATCCATGTGTTTGTGTCTTCTCATTTGGACTATTGTAACAGTTTGTTTTCATGTCTAAACAAGAAGGTCTCGCCTGGAGTTAATACAAAACTCTGCTGCAAGAATACTGACCTGCTCTAGTAGAAGAACTCACATTTCATTATCATTAAAACTCTTCACTGGCTGCCAGTTTCTTTCAGGATAACATTTTTATTTGTGCAGGCTTTTCCTTGATTTTCTGGGAATGTGTTTTTCTTATGTGTCTTGTTTTTGATCTTTAAAGCGCTTTGTGACCCTGGTCTAGAAAGGCGCTTTACAAATAACTATCACTTACTTACTTGTTCTTTGGTGGCACTGACCAAAAAGCTTCATTTTTCATATAAGAATCAGAAACTATTACCAGTGTTGTAAACGCATCAATTTGTTGTGGTGGCATTACATAATAAACCAATGAAATAATATGAATTAAAAAAAAACCCATAGAGATTTCTTCCATGTGTGATCAAAATCTAATAATATGTGGGTTTTGGTTTTAGTTTTTTCTATAGGAAAACAGCTTAAACTGGGAATTGACAAAACCTGAAAAAACAATATTTGTTTTTTCATGTTCCTTTTTTTTACAATTGATCTTGTGAAATTGGCATCTAAAAAAAAGTATCATTCAGGAACCGGTATCAAAGTAAAGACATCGGTATCAGCACCGGTTTCTGCAATATTTGATCGACACCAAGCCTTGGCTGTAAGTAGCTCAAATGCATTTGAAGCAAAGCTAGTTATTTGTTTTGTTTTCAAGCTTCACATTTGATCGTCCTGCAATCCAAAAACTTACAGACTGGAGATTCTTAACTGTCTGACTGTATTTACTCATAGGTGAACTCTCCAGAGTGTCCCCTGCCTATCACCCCAAGTAGCTGGGAATCATACCTATGCTCAGGTACCTCCCTTGAGAGTTCTTATCTAGAATATCTAGTGTGTCCTCAGAGTTTTCAAGTTTTGTTCAAACGGATTTTAAATACATTTTTAATAAACTATATGCTAAATACCTAATCCATAAATGTCCTGTAATGTCCTTTATTCTTACCTGAACGTCAATGTTGTGTTTAAAATGTATATTTTTAGTAAACTTACAGGTCCAACCCACCTCAATAGAAACCGCCAACAAGAGCGTCGGACAGGCGGAGCCGCCATGAGGGGTGGAGACGAAAAGGGAAACAGGAAACACTATTTAAACCAAAGGGAAGAACTTCTCGACCTCTCTCTCTGCTAGATTCCGACAATGCAACGACAAGGGGAACTGCGGAAGATGAACAATCTTACAAATGGTGAGGCTTTAAGCTAGTTTCCTTAGACGTTCTGTTAGTTAGTTAGCTAGCTAGGTAGCTTGATGCAGACACCATGTTTTATCAACTTGTACTACTAAACTTTCATGGATATCTAACACAACTTGTCACATATTACTCAAAAATGACTGAATTATTTGTTTTGCTTTTTTCCAGTCGCGTTTTTTAGCTCTTAAGTTAGCAACACTGTGCTACAGTAGCAGTGTGCTGCCATGTGTTTGAGCGGCTAATGCTAACATGCTAACTCGTGTAGTAGTCTACGCTCATTCTTCAAGACTTGTACGAGCATCACACGCTCTGAATTAATATTTACACCATTTCATCTTGATAGAAATCGCACATAATTTATAGTTTTATTTACGTTACCCTTAACCAATCTGAGTTTTGTATTCCAGTACCAGTGATGCATTGCTTGCACACTCCATCTGTACACGAGGTCAAATATTTACTACAAAATTGACCATGTAGACATTTTCTCAAGCCCATCTATTTTAGTAATGGTTCAATTGTACATATTTTGTTAGAGCTTTTTTTCCCCCCTCCATACTTGTCGTTGGTAATTCTTTGGAAATGTTATATTGTATGCGATGTGGTGCCATGTATTTTCTGTTTTGACACTTTCATTTCAAATCATTCGTTTCATTTTTATTAAAAGAAAATGTATTTTTCTGGTCTGAGAAATAACAAAATGTCATGATGCAACCAAATTAAGACTATATCTTGTTTAAAAATGTCTTACTTGATGGCCCCTAATACCTTTTTACAGTATATATTGTGGCCCCTGATGAAATTGAATTGCCTTTTATGTCCAAATGAAGGACACGAATGTACTGGTGTAGACTTGTATCCAGTGTAACTGGAATATTTGTGTCTAACTGATCCATTCCTGTTTTAAGGTGGATTCCTGCAGAAAGAAGATGGAGGATGACCATCCAGAGAGAAATGTCTTCTGCGTGTGGGGCTTGAATAAAAGTCCTTGGGATAAAATGTGAGTCGCCATCATCGTTCATGTGGATTCTTGCCAAGTAGCATCTTTGACAGCTTGGGCTCTCTGACGTGAGATATCCTGGGTTTAATTCTTTCAGATGCAAAATCAAATATCTCCGCGCTTTCTGTGCACCCCTTCATGGTGTCCTGGATTGAAGGGGAGATGATAATCTCAGTTTGTTTTGTGAAAGTGGTGCATGTTTATGATGACCTCATTTGTCAAGTAAAAAAAATATGGCAGCTAATGTAGTTCTTATTCCCCCCCCAGCCAGATGGTCTGAAACTGGTACAGTGAACTCTGGCAGCCCAGTCAGGAAGTGGCACCGAGTACTGCCGTAATGTGGTGAGTTTTTTTTTTATGGTAATCTTTATTGTACGTGATCCTAATATTTTGCATCTTTCAGTGATTTGGAAGATCGTTAAAGTGGAACCACTGTCCTAATGAACAGATGCCCTCAAGTCTGTTGGAGTACATGCTTCAGGTAAAGAATAGTTTACAGCAATGAATAATCATCATAAATGTATTATGTTTGAGTTGATCAAATGCTTATTTAATGATTGACATGGCTCTGGTTGATCTGGATAAGCATCCCCCGATAGGCCTGAAGCATCTTCTTTGGCTTCAGGTTTGCATGGAGATGCAACAAAAACTTTCTTGCGCTTTCTACCCGCTACTTGAAGAGCGGTATGGATTGAATTGAGAAATACATTTTTGCTGTTTAAGACTCAATCGGAGTCCTCTGCATGGTCACGCATGAATTGAAATTATCTTGCATTAAGTTTCACGTCTGATAAACCGTATTCTTGTCTTGCAGGTTAAAGGGTCAAGTGGTGGCTTTTCTTCAGAACCTAATGTGTTGTAACTCATGAATTTTTGTCAAATAAAATGGATAAATTGAAGATGTCTTTGAGGCTCGAGTTTTACTTGATCATCCTATTTCTTACGGTTCTTTATACAGAATTTCTGAGGTGCTAAACAACACTAAAATTGGCTTAAAACCCTAACTGACTATTTAAATCTTAAAGGGTACACTTTTAATCATTCAATTTAGGAAATCTTTTTTCCATGATCGTATACGTAGCATAAGCAAGTTATAATTCAGAGATTCTAGAGTTCACTATGGGCACCAAATGTAGCCTACTTGAATAGTATATAATGGAACATTTCGTTGCCGTTTATTAAATCCAATTTGATCATTGTATCTTTTAATTCAGAAGCTTAAAACGACTGGTCATTTGGGTCACATGGTGCCCTTGGTGTAAAATGTTGGACTCCTGTTCTGGGTTGCAGATGAAGGCAGTGAGATTTTTCAACTGACTACCCTAAAGTAAAACAAATAACATTGATTTGAAGCGTAATGTACTTGTTAGACCACTTGTATGTACCGCAGTCTTTATTTTCTACGTGTGCACATGTTAACTTTATCAATGTTCTATGGAAACATGTCTGTCAATCGTAAAAGTCGGTTTGACAACGACAATGGGTACTGTAATTTAATAAGGATTCCTAGACGCCACCAGTAATATTTGTACACAAGGCCTCACTCTGTCTTCTCGCTGTGATAATGTCTATACTCTGGTTTGAGCTCCCATGTGTTCTTGTGAGTCCCCTTCACGTTGTAAATGCCAATGTCGCGGAGGATGTCCTTCAGGTAGATCTGAGGGTGAAAAGTTAATTTGGCAAGATGGAATAACGATTAAAAAAAATGCGTGCTGTTCTCACCACTGGCTGTTTGGTGATCTCTACCAGATCTCGGATGTTGTAGAACTGATGCTTCTCGAAAGCGGAGAACAACATGTCCAACACTCGCTGCTTCTCAGCTCTGGCTCGCTTTCCTTCCTCTTTCTTTCTTCTCTCGTATTCAATCTATCCCATAGAAATGGAAATAAAACCCATTGATTTGAAGTATTTTATATTCTACCACCAACTGTTAAACTCCAAATACTAGAGAAAACGGGTGTTTTACGTTGTAAGCGTGGTTGGCCACTGGCTTGTAGTTGCTGGTTACAGGTCTCTCCAGCTGCTGTGACAGTCGCACTGGCTTGGCAAGGTCTTGAAGTTGAATCCTAATAACGGATGAAAGGGACTCATAATGAGCCAAAACAAAAGACTTGTTTCACATTAAACTTGTAAAAAGTATTACCGCTTCAGCTTCGTGTAGTGTTCGTTGATGGCAGGTTTGCACTCGGCTCTGTGCGCCACCGATCCTTCTATAGATATTCTGCCTGGAGAATGACAAGATAAGTCACTGAAGTTCAACACAGATAAGAGATGGTGATCTCACCTGGTCCTGCTGCTGGCTTAGAAACTGTCAAAGACTCGCTGATGGACTCAAAACCTCCACTACAGAACATGTCTTCCGCTTTAACTGTAATGGCTGGAGTAGAAATTTACAGAAAACACAAAATGACATTGTGTTATATCCTTTTTTTTTTTTTTAAATGCACATCTCTTGAATGGCCCTTTTTAATTTTTTACTTTTGTATCTGTTTGAATAGAAATAATTGACAGAAGTTTTGTTTCCTCAAACAGTGAATACATCTTAAGTTTGTGAAACTATTTGCTGGTTTAAGTGATCTGATCTCAGCGAGTAATAAAGTTGAACGAGCGATTAGACGCATCCGACTTCCTAGTGATGACACTTGAATCAAATGAACAAGAGCGAATATTGATTAATAAAGTGCTCGCAAAGGTTATAGTGGCGTCATTCTCACTTCTTCAGGAAAATTATTTCTCTGATTACGATGGATCTGCCTGAGATCCAGGGAGGAGACGGCCCAATTCTTCTCCATAACCTGGGTAACAAATGAATATTTAAGACGTTACATCCCTTATTGTTAACATAATGGGAGGTAATAAAGTGTTATTATACCATGAAACCTTTTTTTCATATATATCTTTTTAATTATTTTATGTGAAATACACCGATTTTAATAATATATATAATATGATATATAATATATTCTCTATTTCTCGGGTGCTACAGGGGTTCTACAGAGATCTTCTTGGGCTTAAAATAGCTGCCATAAACCGCTCTCTGTCTGGACTAAGCCTGATTTTTAGTTTCTGTTATTCATCCGCAGAGATTAAACTACTCCCGTTACTCATTTTCTAAGTGTAATTCCAAAAACAAGGTTATTTTTTAAACCAAATCAGAATTAAAGCAGGTTACAACCTTTTAAAAGTAGCACGTCCTTCAACGTTTTTCGTCTTTTCTTTAACCCTTAGAAGCTTTCGCATAATTTTGTCGCCATCAGCCGAAAATTCTGACGCTAGCATACTTTTATTTCAAGTATCTGAAAAGGGACACTGAAATATATTAATATAAGTAAATTACATGGTTACTCGGCATACTTGGTATGATATAACATTTTATTTTTTTAATTTTCTAGGAACGAAAGAATACGAGTTAGTTCTCATAAACATTTATAAATGATCAGTTTTATCGTCGAGACTCATGAATCCAGTCAAATATACCTGTATATTGATGTCAAAGACGGCAGAACATGTAGAGATTGAAAAAAGAAAGAAAATAATGTGGTGACTCAGGCATGATGGACAAGGGAGTGACACCAGGGCAGAGGCAGGACTCGCCGCTGAGGTATATCTGGTGACCTGTGAAAGTCACTATTCACCCAGAAGAGATTTCGTGGGAGGTCCAGGCATCGCTTCTTAAAAATGTTACACCCACCAGCAAACCTCAGACAAGCCAAATGAAATGTATTTCTGACCCACAGCTTATGCAAGCATCATGTTTTTTTTTTTTAATGAAATATTAGACTGTACCTGTGGTTTCAGAAAACACCACCAGTGTTTGACCCCCGACCGCCTGGATGGTGAACGGGTGTTCTCTGGGAGACGATGCCGTCTTGTCCACTGAATTCTCTATCGCTGATAGATCTTCATTCAGGACGAAGGAAACCTGGACGGGGACGAGTCACGCTCGAGTGAGTTCTCAGCGTCACGACCGTAAAAGTATTCAGATTTGAACCGAATAGATTAGTAAAGGTCCTGGTCCTTGTTATGGGATTGTGCAGAATCCAAGTGGGAGAGAACAGCAGGGAACATAGTTCAAATGTCACGTACCTGCGCTTTCGCTTGATTAACATTCCTCAGGAGACACAAAGGACGATATTAGAGCACATTAACATTCATGATTATTCACTTTCTAACCTGAATACTGTAAATATTCAAGAGCTCTTACTGGCAGAATTTGAGCGTCCCGACTTCACCTTTCCCACTGGCCTTGGACCACTGTTTGGACAGATACTTGGGCACCTGTTGAAGGATAAATCGCATTGAGATGATGTCAGATCTTTGTAAACTCTCTGCACCTACCTTGACGAGCCACAGGCCTGGGTTCAGTTTGGCTGCCGTCAAATCCGCATCCACCCTCTCAGACATGATTTGAAAATCCAACTGGTGACGAAGACTTTAGTGTCTTGACTTTTAAAAGTCTGATTCCCTGACCTCACTTTTTTAAAAAACATAAAATGAGCTGATCATCCTCAGGACGACTTTGATTTGTATTTCATCGCCGTGATGTTACAAAGATGATCTTAGGTCACATGAATGGTTCAATTTACTCTGTGTGACTCACTCCCACTTGTTCAGAGAACATGATTTTTTACTTTATTTGAGCAACTTTTTCTTGCTCTTAAGAAGCACCTGAACAAATGCGTCAGAGGGTAACAAGACTTAATATACTGTATAAATATAATATTGAGAACATTTGAAAGCTTTTTATTTTAAAACTTTTATTTTATTTTACTTAAAGGACAGTCATTTATAAAACTAAAGTAGTAATGTAATGGATGGTTGGCTCAAAGTCAGTGTAGATCAGTGTTTAAGATAAGGGGCAAAGAATACGCATGACAATAATACAAATAAACTAAGAGAATTTCGATTTTTAAACCTCAAAGAATGAAAAGACAGTATCAAAGTGAGACTCCTACAGACGTCCTATTAGATAAATACATTTTGTTTGCGACTTTGACCGTCAAAGTATTCTGGGAAAGGTATCTTGTGTGATTGAGGTTGACAACTCTCCTCTGGAACTTATTGAATTTGAGCTCGCTGTGATTACCACGAAACTGACTTGTTTTCTGTACGAAACATTTCACTTGAGAATGACCGAGACAAGTCCACCGGATGTCATATCCTTTATTTTAAACACTTATTTGAATGAAACCTCATCATATATCATAATTTAACCTACTGAGCTCTAAAAAAAATAACACTGCTTCATGAAACAGTGTCATTATTTTCAGAGTCCACTAGATGGCGGTCTCTGCTCTATCTTCCTTTATTTTGAACAACTGTTCTAATGAAAATCACATAATTTCTAAGCTAATTGCACCACCTACTGACCTCTAAAACAACATGACACTGTTTCATGAAGCTTCACAAACCCATCACTAGTAATAACCATCTGTCTGTTTCATAAAAATGAAAAAAGAAATCCTCACTAAAACACACAAACCACAATTTAATAGTTTTATTGAGAACAACTTGAAATTCTGAATGTACACACTTAGAAAATCCACTACAAAAATTACAAACAAGTTCAAACATTACAGTGACATAAACAGATTAACACTTGATGGAATAAAAACATTCAACACTTGTTTAAAATATTTTTAAAAAGTGGTGCAGATTTCTAAAAATAACCCTGTCGTGACAAGATTTCAGAAGCCTGTCTCTGTACAACGATGATCAGATGTTATCACATCAAGCATATCACTGAAGCTTGACTTTTCCATCTCCACTACAAATAGACATGAAACCCAAGAATGTGAAATGGTGACCAAGTCTGGAGAAAAAGCGGTCCATGGAAGTTATGAATCGTTGCAGTCTTCTGTCTTCTCTTCACCTTGATAATGCCGGTACTCTGGTTTCAGCTCCCACGTGTTCTTGTGTGTTCCCTTCACATTGTAATTCCCGATATCGCGCAGAATTTCCTTTAGGTAATTCTGAAAAAGCAGGTGTTTCCAAGTTAAAAACAGCAGGCGACAAATTACAAATATTCTTAAACTTTCTATCCTCTTACCACAGGTTGCTTAGTGATCTCCACCAGGTCCCGGATGTTGTAGAACTGATGCTTCTCAAAAGCGGAAAACAACATGTCCAGCACCTGCTGCTTCTCAGCTCTGGCTCTCTTTCCGAGCTCTTTCTTTCTACTCTCGTACTCCAGCTGTAATTAAAAACAAAAATCGGTCACAAAATTTTCCAAATCAAAAATAACAATGGCTGGCTTACATTGTTGGCATGGTTAGCAACAGGCCTGTAGTTGTTGGTGACGGCTTTATCCAACTGTTGTGAGAGCCGAACTGGCTTGGCGGAGTCTTCGATTTTTAACCTGTGAAATAAATCGAGATCCAATTAGCTAAAAGGCAAAAATAAACATATTTGGGGTTTGGCTGGTACATATCATCAAAAATCATATAAATACAAGTAAAAAAAAAAGCTTTAATCGCAACATTTGCATGCACAATAGGACGTGTCCCGATACAGGGGCAACAATGCGATTTTTGTTGCAGAACTTAGAGACCACGTGACTCTTGACGAGGTCGTAACTGCTTTCATTGGTTCCGAAACCGAAATATATGTCCAATACAAGCTTTAAAAGCTGCTATGAGTGTTTCCTCTCATCCTCAGTCATCACCGTAATCTTGCTAAATTGAATTTTTCCTTTATGGCTACCATCTAGTGTCCTGAAGTGTAATTGCAACAATGCTGGGAATATTTAAATACACATTTCATTTTAATGTAAACCACAAAAAACTATGATCAAATAAGACATTTGAAAGGCCCTTCAATAAAAAGAAATATCACCCAACACGCAATACCGTGCTGTTGAATATCGATACAGTATCGTGACAAAAATATCATGAAATTTAAAGTTATAATTCAACAAGGTCTTAACTCATTTTCTACTCACTGATACAAGATGGACGTGACAGACAATAAGGAGGTATTTAAAACAACAACAAAAAAAGATTACTGAGCTCCAGTGACTACTTTAAAACGAAAATACATCTTTGCCAATAACTCTGAAAAGGAACAGATTACTCTGAAAATAATCCCAACCCTTGGTCGACATGAGGGCGAGTAGAAAATGAGTGAAGTTTTACCTTTGGGTGAACCATCACTATAACTGTATTGATATTTTCTTACATCCCTACATCCGACCTCAGGTCATCTACGCCAGTTTTAATTATAATGGAATAATCAAGTTTATCTTGTGTCTGTGTCCTTTCTTCGCAGACAGATAAAAGGACGTTCTGTCATTATTTGCTCCGTGCTCGCTATGCAGTACTCCGGGTACTCGTCTGTCTCTGTGTGCCCTGCAATAGACTGGCAAACTGCCCGCCTGCAGGCAATGACAACTGGGACTGGCTCCAGCGTCCTTGCTAGGAAGGACTTTGCAGTAGGAGCAGTGATGAATGAGGGTGAATGAGATACAGCATTTAACTTTAACATGTTTGAGTCAAAAACTCAGAACTAGCATGAATAAATCGCATTAAATTACCTCTTCAGCTTCATGTAGTTTTCATTAACAGCAGGTCTGCACTCAGCTCTCTGAACCACCAGGCCTTCCAAAGCTATCTTGTCTGAAAAAGAAACACATTATTACATATCGAACGGCTACAGCCTGATTCATCACACATTCAAGTCAGCTAATCATTCAGATTAACAAAAGACAATAAGTTTGAATCACATCCGAAATATTTGGAAGACGTCTTTCTTTACGACGGTTACAGCATCCATAGAAAGTTGAAAATGTTTTTTGAGTAATACTGTGTTCAATGTGTCTGGAACGCTGCTCTGCAAGTGAATCAATCACTCTGAGCAAAACTCACCTGGACCTGCCCCTGCCCCCGAACCTGAGCAGCTGCCATCAGATCTTTCTTCTGACTGGCCTACAGGGAGGGAGGGATGGAGGGAGGGAAGGTAAAGTAATAATATAGTGGATGGATAGAGAAGGCAGGAGTGGGGAATCGAGCAATCAGAGCCACAGACCAAAGTTTAGAGTCTCAAAACAAGAAGTCACACAGGATACTGGCGACAAGATTAATGTGCACACAAGCAAAGCTGTCATGCCCTCACAACAAGCAGAGACATTGAGCCAAACACCTCCCTCCACACGCAGAAGCCCATATTTAGCAACCTTTTGAAGAATCATATTAACATTATCATTAATCTAAATTACCCTTACATTAAAACCATTAATGAATTTTAAGATTAATAGATTGTGGATCATGACTTTTGCCATGACACACAACTCCCCATTCGCAGTTCTTCTTCCCATGCCCTGCATTTATTTTCCAGTGCAAGACATGAGAAGTTCTGATTTATTAAGCAAGGACAGACAACAAAAGCAAAAGAAATCCCATTAAGGTGAAACACCACATTGTTAAGATTACGCCACACAGCAAAAGCCCATTCTCAAATCACATCAACTCTGAATGTTAACGTGTATTTTTGGACATTGCAAGAGCTCATGATGGGATTTTAAAGGCAGCACATGTTAAACACCAACACATATACATCACATTTGGAAGACACAGACATGAAGGATCTGATTTTCCCACTTCAAGCTGTGATGTTCAAACAAGACCTCAACAGGTTTGGTCTTTTACATACATCATCAACTATAACAATCAGAGAGGCAGGCAAGGAAGGCGGGAGAAATTAAAAATGAGAACAGCAGGCTGCACACCAAACGCCTCACCACACAGCAGTACTCACCTCTGACTTGTATACAAATCATGATTTCAAGCAAAACTGGCAGAATATCTTGGCATTTAGATATAGATTAGTAAAAAACACTTCCTTACCGGAGGGATTTTCAGTGAAGACCGCCAGTGTTTGACCTCCCACCATCTGCATTGAGAAGGGATGCTCACGGGGAGCAGACACGGTCTTGCCCTCTAAACCTTCAATGACGGTTAAATCTTCATTCAATGTAAAAGAAACCTGTGGAAATGTAAAAAAAAACTATTAAAAAAAAACAACAACTTTTGTTACATCAACGCATAACTAATTGATAGGAAAGCCCTGAGCTAAAGAATGTTTATTACATTTACATAACAACATATAATAATATTCTCTCACTGATCGCATTTCTTTCTAGGGGAGGAATGAGGGAGTTAAGATATCTGGGACGATCACACTGAAGGAGAGAGTGTTTTTGTTGGACACCTTTGGAGTGAGAAAATGAACAGCTTGAGAGCTGCAAAGAAGATATAACGGCAAACTAACAGCTCTGTAAATTAGAAAGGATTCAGAAAGCGATGTTTAAACCAGATCTGATTACCATTCTTTGATTAAGTAAAAGCGTTAAGTTAGGTTCCTAACCAGACACTAATACTACTATTACTATTACTTATGAATGAAATACAACCAAATCGTAATACATCTGTCTCTGTCCATATGTGCGGAAATTATTTGCATATGTTAGATTAACAAGTTTACAGTTTGGTTAAGATTTGACCTGAGAAATTCAAACAGACCAATTAGTAAATTCATTTAATTTATAATTAAAACACACACGCACACGCAAACAAACACACAAATACAAATGCATTCTATGATAAACTTTGTTTCAAATGTTATATTCTACATACAAATAAATAAATAATAAACGAGTAATATGGAAACACTTACCTCTGGTTTTCCTAAATTTCCTTTCCTTCAAATAAAATGTAAATAGTATGAAATTAGAGAGAACATTATTTACGGTCTGAAGAAATGAACCATAATCTATCATTACAGCAACACTTACTTGCAGATCCGGAGTTTGCCGACATCCCCTCTGCCGGTGGCTTTTGCCCATTGTTGTGAAAGATATTTAGGCACCTTCGGGAAAGAAAAATACATGACATATTTTATGACAAAAAAGGTACTTGAGCATTTGTTATTGTTTAATAAAGAAAACTGGAAGTTGTTATTCATACAGCAGCGCACCTGGAATTTCACAAAATTAATTTTTCATGTTTATATTTAACTACTTTGACTCGATTTTTCCACTTCAACACAAACTATATTTGTGTACTTCCTTTCTATACAATTAGTTGTGATTATTCTGACTGCATTGGTTAAGTTTTTTGGTCACCTTGTATAAAAATTCATGTCATAAAAATAAATACGTACTTGAAGCTACAAATATCATGCAATTTAAAATGAATGAATGAAAGCAAGGGGCATTTAGCACGACCTTGGTTTTACTTTCTCGTTAAATGAAGTTAGAGACTTTAATTGAACCTATAATTGTCAACTCCAGATTACCACAGATTCGAAAATGTCACATGGATTTCTCAGAACTTTAAATTACGTGATGTCTATTATTCACATGTTTGCAGCATTACGAGTGTATACTATTAATACATATGCACGAATAGTTTTAGTTTTAAATATGTTATATAGCAAATTTAAGTTATATAGACCAGCAAAAAAAATCACCAACACAGCATGTTTACTGTTAGCAACAATGCTAACAAGAACAATAGTTCAATAAATAAAAGGATTCGTTGACTTTAAACTGGAATGATTGGTTGAAATACAAGCAGGCGAACCTTTACGAGCCACACTCCAGTGTTTTGCTTCGCCCCCGTTAAATCGACTTCTCCTTTCTCTGACATAGTTTTAAAAACAAGCTGCTGAGATAAGCTACTTGATGCTACCGCCACACGCCTGCGCAGTAAGACTTACTCAAGAAGTACGGTGGCTCAGCCAGCTCAAGACCTCAGAATCGCCTTTCAAAGTTGTTTTAGAATACACAACTATTTAAAAATTAAATAGAAGCGTACCTATTAAAATGTATTTGTTCAATAAACAGATACACGTGTTTTACATAATGTCAGTAATATTATAGTTACATTTTATTTCGTGTTGAGTTTTTACTTTTCAATTTAAAAAAAAAGTTCAATCGCAAGCCATTAAAGCCACTAAAACGTTTCAGCACAAGAGCAGAAGACACACATAAACTTAATCTTGATTAATTCATTCTTTCCATGTTTTGATTAATTTTGTGTAGATTATATTTTATCCAAAGGAAGGAAAATCACAAGACAAACTTCATGGAAAGTATTTTATTAAAAAAGAAAACCTGAAATAACAAACAAAAAATGAATGACATGAAAAAAACAAACCTGAAAAAATATAGTTCGTCTGACTGGACCTCTTTCTTTTTGGAACACTTTTCAAAATCGATGAATACATTTTTCAAAGTGTTTTCTAATAGCCATGAAAACAGTGAATAATATTGAGAGTGGAATGCGGCTGTAAATGTTCTTACCTTTTAAACCCACGCAGCACTTTAACATAATGACTATAAAAATATTCTCTGCTTCCACATATTAGATTCTAAAAATTCACATCGCCAACTCCCTATTTTTTTAATTTTCTTTTTACAAATCAATGTCCATGTTAGGTATACAGGGGAATCACGCTTCACAAGAACATCTTGTCTCTGCTGTGAGAGAATCGGGTGTTCAGACCCTGGGATTTTTTGAGCAGCTGCTGCTTCTGTGCCTCATCGAATCGGTTAACCTGCAGGTCTGTATCACGATCAAAAGCTCTTCTTTCCACTGGCTCTCCTTCTTTTTCCTTCGCCTTTTCCTTCAGGGTTTGTGCGTGCAAACTCATCAGTGACTCGGAGCGCTTGGTCTCCTGAAAAAGATAATAAGAGTTAAAAAACATAGACAAGTTAAATTAAACTAACCTTTTATATACAAATGCACTTACATTGTACTTTGAAATTGTCTCAGCTATTTTCAACTCTTTCTCCGGCATCTGGGGAACACTTTCTTTTTTATCTTCCCCCTTCTTCTTCTTTTCTTGATGCTCCTGTCCGTCAGGAATTAAATCATCAGTGCCAAAAAAGGGAAAATAACAAGTTGCACTGAACATACATTGTCAAAGTCACCAAATAATATTACATTTATAATAATGATTAAAACAATGACATAAATAATAAACATTTTATTAAAGTACAGTTTAAAAACAAGCACCAGGGCACTGAACTTACTATGGCCTTGCGCTCTCTGTCAGCTGGTGTGTCAGTCCACATAGACCGATCGCCTTTCTCTGGACCCGATTTTTTCTTAAAAGTTCGAGCGCCAAGACCAATGTGTTGGAGTTCAGGTGGAAGCTCGGTCATCCATGTTTCTCTTCCCTGTACTTCGGGTACGTCCTGTTAAAAATTGGTCAAATAAAGAGGCCCAAACTCAATAAAAATGCATTTCCAAAAAAAGGTAACTTAATAAACTACATCCACTACTAAAACTAGTGACTTACTTTTCCAGTCAGTTTCTCTTTCATTTGTTTTGCCCTGCGCTCAATGTCCAGGGCTACAGAATCTTGAACAGGGCCTTTGGCTGGAAGTGGTCCAATAACATCCTCCTCTTCCTCACTGGTAGCAGGATCTACCTGGTATCCTGGTGGAAGGGCCGGACCAGAGAGACCGTCGTCATCATCTTCATCATCGTCACTGTTTTCCTCGTACGCTGCTCTGCGAAACCCTGGAGGCAAAGCTGGACCCAGGACAGGAGGCCTGTGGAGACGCCGAGAAGTTACACCTTCATAAGGGACAAAACCAACTTAATTATTTTTTTTAATTGATTAAGTAATTTTCTTTACTTCTTAATCACTTATGGGGGTCACAGGGGCGCTATCCCAGATTCTACGTTCAATAATCTAAATAAATGTATAAACTGTGTAATTAGTTATAAAATGAGTAATATTAATATAATAAAAAAAAACTAAATAAATAAGTGTTCTTTCATTAAAATATATTTTACCATTAGAAACATGCTCTAATTTAAGGTTGGTATGATGGGATACACGTTAAATTATCAATCTAAATGTCAAACACACGACAGGTGATAACAAAATTGTCTGATATGAGAAGAGATAGAGAAGAAAGAACAGATTTTTAGTTTAGTGAAACCTTTTTTGTTTCTGTTAAACTCACATGTTACACAATTTTACCTCTTTTTTATGTTCTTTACTTAGACCAGGCTTCACAATAAGTCTTTACACACAGTTTAAGACTCCGTAAAGGAAATTGATTTATTTTGAACTATAGTGTATTGCACTTGACTAGTCTGTTGTAAAATGTGTGAACTACATGTTTTTTTTTCAGAGAGCTAACGTTTCAGTTTCAAACCTCTCTGGTGAACTCTGCTTTTTCTTGAATCCTGGTGGAAGAGCTGGACCAAAGAAACCATCATCTTCATCTTCGACCTTCGCCCCTCCTCGCCTATTTAAGAAAACAAAAACAAAATCCATTATTGTGCTTATAGTATAACGTTTTTAACAAATAGAACCTACTCTTTAGATTTGTCGTGACTCGTCTTGGTTCTTTTGAACGACACCTCCGGCTCACTATCATCGGATGAGCTAGAAGGTTCGGTCCGCTTGTATCCAGGGGGCAAAGCGGGACCAGCGACTAAGAAAAAACACCAAAACATTTTATTAAAAATTTAAAACGATGGAAACACATCAAAACAAAGGCTAAATACTTACAATCGTCGTCTGAGTCCTCATCACTCTGTCCGAACGACGGAGGCAAAGCAGGTCCAACTAATTCATCGGACGACATTATATTGTACTATTTGTTGCCTCTATAACTTCAGAAGTTAGTCTTCAATATTTAAAATCTGCTATACATCCCCAGACAAATAACAAATAATCTGACCTCTGACCGACGGAAGTAAACAAATCGGGTTCCGGTCTCAACCAAATTAAACTTGTAGTGAAGTGAAACAGGATAAAGACAAAAGAAAGCGGGAAATCAAAAACAAACTTCGAAAGGATTTTGTTTTAATTCGATTCCACATTGTTATTTTGGAGACGTAACTTTAATTCTATCCTCGTCTATAATCTTACTGGAAATTGATCTTTCTTCAATTTTAATATGAAGGAAAACAACCGGATGTGGCGAGAAATACATTGTCGAATTGTTATTATTTTTTATTGTTATTATTGGACTCTTTGATAATGTAATAATACTAGCTAATCTCGAGCGTGTTAAATTTCGTGTCTTAAAATTAGAAATTGTATAGTTTTTGGGTTTGTTTTTTTTAAGCAAAGAGTCTGATTGACACTCCGGGACAAGAGGGGGCGCTACTGTTACAGAAGCTAGATGTCATTCGCTGTTTAACAGCTACAAGAAAGAAGCGGATGTCGCATTAGTTGTGAGCTTGTTGTTGTGAACGCCACACTGAAGATGAGTGACAGATAGAAAACCTTTAATAGATCAGGATTCCCAACAGTTTGAGACATTTCATCCATTATTCTGAAATAACAATGGGCAAGAAAGACAGAGGAGACAGGGGTAAGTTGATCTACTTAAGCCACAATTGTTACTGTCATCGACTTTATGCCACTAAATCCTTATTGTTGGCAATTAACAGTTAATATATGTAGTAAATCACATAGATTTAGCAGATGTTAAAAATAGTGTTTTGATTAACATGTTGTTTCTCATATAAATAAAGTGTACTTGGTTGTTACACCACATGAAAATGCAACCTTTTTGATAAACCTAGTGACATCCTTTACAAATATATGTTGCTATATTAATCGTGTCACACATATACAGTACCTACTGGGCAGTAAATCAATATTTCCACAGTAAAAGTACATACATACATACTACATGCTTGGCTCACTTTTAGTTCAAAACCTGGTAAACGCGGACATCAGGTCAGATTTTTGTCAACTATTATCTTTCACATGAATTAGAATATATTGTGATATATCAATGACATATTTGGAGAGTATAAGAGTTAAAAGTTAAAAAATATTTCCAAAGTAAAGTATCTTTGCTCACTCATAGATCCAAACTTACTGATAAATATTAATATAAAAATACCGATACGCCTTGTTTTCTTAAATTGTATGGAAAAATACATCCCATAATACATATGACCAGGGGTGTTGAGATTAATATTTATGCCACTAAAAATCCATTATTATATTATAGAGCTTTTTCCCTTTGCACTTTGAAGGTGTCACTGTGACTAAATACATTAAGTATTGTATATAAATCCAGTTTTATATTTTTCATATCCCTTTTTTAACAGAAAGAAAATCCAAAAAACGTATCTATGAGGAGGAAGATGATGATGAAGAGGCTGTTGGCGGTGAATCCCAGGAGGCCATACCGGCTGCAGCAGGGAAAACGGTGGATGAAACTAGTAACAAAGTTGACGAGTACGGGGCAAAGGACTACAGGGATCAGATGCTCCTAAAAGGCGATCACTCCTCCAGACCTTTATGGGTGGTAAGAATGTTTTGTCTTCTCTTCTGGATGTCAATATTAAAATACTTTTCCTTTTAAATACATTGACTGTCCCTTTCCTCACCTAGGCTCCGGATGGTCACATCTTTCTAGAGGCATATTCTCCTGTGTACAAGTATGCACAGGATTTCTTGGTGGCCATTGCGGAGCCAGTGTGTCGACCCAGTTGCATTCACGAGTACAAACTAACAGCCTATTCACTTTATGCTGCTGTAAGTGTTGGCCTGCAGACCTCGGATATCGTTGAGTACCTGCAGAAACTCAGCAAAACAACTGTACCTGATGGAATAGTTCAGTTTATAAAGGTTTGGATCGAAAAGCACCTTTGACATAATGGGAGAGAATAGATTTTGTGTGTTTAACGTTTTTCTATTTAATCTCTTTTAGCTCTGCACGGTCAGCTACGGCAAAGTCAAGATGGTGCTGAAGCACAATCGGTATGGATCCAATTTGTGTTGATTGAAATACACCAATCTCATCGTAACTTTTGACCATTTCTATGTATTCAATCAGGTATTTTGTTGAAAGTACCTTCCCCGATGTGATCCAAAGACTTCTCCAGGACCCATGTATCAAAGATTGCCGACTCCGCACTGAAAGTGGAGCAGACACAGAACTCATCACTGAAGTCCTGCACAGCAAGTCAGCGGTGAGTTTTCGTCACTTTCTCAGTGTTGCAGATCATTGTGTGTCAATCAGTTACAATAATAGTTTATTTTTTTTTTTAAAAACATCTCAATTCAGCCTCTCTAGTGCAGGTAAACCTGTAATATAAAAGTATTTTTAAACCAACACGACCTGTTGTTTGTTTCAGATATCTAAGACTTTAACTGAAAAGGAAGCTCCCTCGACTTCAGACCAAGCCAACAATGGACAGTCTTCCTCTGAGCAGGTCCCAGAAGACATCTTTAGCTACTATGAGCGCATGGATAAGGAAGAAGAGGATGAAGAGGAAACCCAGGCTGTTTCTTTTGAGATTCAACAGGTACTGCTGCTCATATTACTACCGTTTTGCTGAATAGCATAGCCTAAATAAATCTGTCCACGTCTTGCCTAATTCTTGATGAATGACAATAATAATCCTTGAATCAAACTTGTTTGGATATGTAAGTCATATTATTTTTGGTTTGTCAGGTTGGAAAACTGGATTAGATCTGGAACTCTAAGACCAAACACCAGATTTAGTCCAGAGTCACAAACTTTTAATTTTACAAGAAGACACAAAATGGGAACATACATGCATACATTTAATGTCAGGTTAGAAAACCTGAATGAACGTTGAACTATATCTGGTGTCAGATCTTTGAATTTCAGCTCTTAGTCAGTTTTCTAACCTGACATGGTTCAATTTTACTTTGCAAATGTTGGAAGTCATCAGGGAAAAAACACATTTTGAAGTATATCTGATGCAATATAATGTGTTATCGGGCAAAAAGTGAATAAATTATGTAATAAAAGTAAAACTCAAAACATGAACATTGACAATCGTATATAAATTCAGAAGGAGGCAAATGACCAGAGCACAAATGACTCCCAATACTCTCCTCCATGTTTGTTTTCAGCTCTGATTCCCATCTTTGTTTGTCACAGGAAAAGATTGAACAGCTGCAGAAGCGCTGTATTGAACTGGAGTACCCCCTGCTTGCGGAATATGACTTTCGCAACGACACCGTGAACCCAGATATAAACATTGACCTGAAGCCCACCGCCGTGCTGCGGCCGTACCAGGAGAAGAGTCTGCGAAAGATGTTTGGAAACGGACGAGCACGCTCGGGAGTCATCGTCCTTCCCTGCGGTGAGGGCCTGGATATGAAAGCAGTATTTATTTACACGCTTGTTGGCTTATGTCCTCAGGCAGCGGAAATGAATTCATGTTGTGCTTGTAGGTGCGGGGAAGTCTTTGGTAGGAGTGACGGCCGCCTGCACGGTGCGTAAACGTTGCCTGGTGTTGGGGAACTCGTCGGTGTCGGTGGAACAGTGGAAGGCCCAGTTCAAGATGTGGTCGACCATCGATGACTCCCAGATCTGCCGCTTCACCTCAGACGCCAAGGACAAGCCCATCGGCTGCTCCATAGCCATCAGCACCTACTCCATGTTGGGTCACACGACCAAGCGCTCCTGGGAGGCTGAGCGGGTGATGGAGTGGATGCGCAGTCAGGAGTGGGGCCTGATCATTCTGGATGAAGTGCACACCATCCCTGGTGAGTTGAACGACACACGACTCCAAACAAACAGGCATATCATTTTTATATTTTCAGATATCGTCTTTATTAAGGTGAACAACTTCCCTGGCTTCCATAATTACAAATGCAGTCGTGGAGGTCTTTCACCTTGACCCAGAAAAAACAAAAGGGATACCTCAAACACATTTGTTTTCAGGCCTTCGGGTCACCGTGACCTCGAGATAACAAAAAGGTTAACATTAAAATGTCAGTACTTTCTGAAGTCTTGCATATCAATATTCAAGACAAATTTGCAATATTCCTCAGAGTCACCTTGATAAACTAACTGATGAAGCCATTGAGAGAAATAAGTTCACAGTAATGTTATTAGAGTCTTTGGTAAAAATAAGCAGATTTCCGTTATTTCCCAACATATGAGGATATGCTTATGTGTCAGCATCTGACTTCTACTGTGTGTTTCTGTCTCCAGCCAAGATGTTTCGTCGGGTACTGACCATCGTGCAGGCCCACTGCAAACTGGGCCTGACGGCCACACTTGTCAGGGAGGACGACAAGATCGTAGACCTTAACTTCCTGATCGGACCAAAGCTGTATGAGGCGAACTGGATGGAGCTCCAGAACAACGGCTACATCGCTAAAGTGCAGTGTGCAGAGGTGACTATGAAAATAAGCTACTCGTTTCATTTGTTTGATTTATGACTTCTTATGCAACTTAAAAGGAAGAGGGGGTTCGGACAGACATGCTCAATAATACTGGTATCATTGCTACACTCACAAAGAGCAACACAAAAAACTGAGAACACAGGTTGGCAACTTGAAACTATTTTAAACAGAACTCAAACATTCTACTGAGAACTTTTTATTTGGACTCTTCACTTAATATTTGGTAGATCATCCCTTGGAAATAAATGAAATTGTTTACTTCCTGTGACCATGAATCTGCCTTTTCTTGTAAAGTGCTATTCAAAGGTTTGGAATATGCCTTCTTGAAAACGGCTACAGGATTATTTCTGGGCTTTCTTGGACCTCCTGAATTTTTTTGTTGTTTTTGTAATTCATCAACATTCTTCATCCAGTATTCAAACAATCTTTTTTTTAATAATCAGTTTTGTTGTTTTTGTCTTCTGTTCTTTCCCATTTAGCTTAGTTACTGTAGACTTCTAACAATGTGCGCAGCAGTCATAAGAATTTTAAGAAAGTATGTGTCTAACATTCACAGACGACTTAATTACCACATGCTTCAAATATTACTCAAATGTTCAGTCGGTAAAGATGACCTTTTACCAAAGAGCTGTGAGAATACACATTTTAACTGAATCACCTGCTTAGTTTTGAGGGCGATTACTGTGGATATGAAAAGTTCTTCCTGTCCCCAACAGGTCTGGTGCCCAATGTCCCCGGAATTCTATCGAGAGTACGTCGCCATCAAGACCAAGAAGCGTATCTTGCTCTACACCATGAACCCGAACAAGTTCAGAGCCTGCCAGTTTCTGATTCGCTTCCACGAACGCCGCAACGACAAAATCATGGTCTTTGCCGACAACGTCTTTGCTCTGAAAGAATACGCCGTTCGCCTTAATAAGTAAGTCATGAACAAAGATGGCTCTTTAAGTATATAAGTTTATTTAAACGTGCTTTCTTTTTTTTCTTTCAAGGCCGTACATCTATGGCCCGACCTCGCAAGGGGAACGAATGCAGATTCTGCAGAACTTCAAACATAACCCGAAGATCAACACCATATTTATTTCAAAGGTAAACCTTGTTTTAACATCGATTGTTTCATAACCAGAAACTGTTTTTGCCAGTGTTTTAAACACAACATGGGTTTCTTTTGATGCGTCGGTACAGAATAAATATTATGTTTTCACAAATTGACAATATACATTTTGTATTTAATCTTGTAATGTACGAATCAAACAAACAGGCCAAAAAAGATTTTTTGAAGTAATTATTTTACTTTACATACATTTGTCTCCAAGTGCTTAAAATAAAAGCAGGTCAATAAGGATAACCCCTCTTTTTATTAATGACCTTTGATATCTGGATCCTTGCAGTAAAAGACTGTCGTCATATGGCTTGGTGAACTTTTACTAATTACTTCATAATACTCTCAGTAATATTCAATTGTTATCATTATGTACAATAGTTAAGGAGGCTAGTTTATATGTTTGGCAAAATGTATACAAAAAATCATTCAAAATTCCTCTTTTCTGAAATGAATATGACTTTAAAATAAAAGGCACAACCTTGAGATTGCACACAAAGGATTAGGCAAGAGAATTTATTATTTCAAAAATATATTTGCCCTGAAATTAACTGACAATATTACCTCTTCTGTGAGACCTTGGTGCCAAAACTGTTGGTTGCTTTTCAACTACTATTAACAGCTTTAAGCTTCATCTGTGAAAGAAAACATTGTTTCTAATTTAAAATAAAACCCAAAGAAACTATACTGCGTTAACAAATTCCATTTGCATGCTTTTATTCTTCCTATTTTTCCTAAAAAAACAACTATATTCACCTAAAATATGAAGCCTTTTCTCTGTTTTTTTTTGTTCTGATTTTCTCCACTAATGCATATTCCTACACAATCCTCAGGTTGGAGACACCTCATTTGACCTCCCAGAAGCCAATGTTCTAATCCAGATCTCGTCTCACGGAGGATCCCGCAGGCAGGAGGCTCAGAGACTTGGCAGAGTTCTGCGGGCAAAAAAAGGTTTTAAAAAGGAGATTTTTGTTTTCCACAAACACGATTTAAAGGGTCGTCTGTGTGTTTAGGAATGGTGGCCGAGGAGTACAATGCCTACTTTTATTCCTTGGTGTCTCAAGACACTCAGGAAATGGCCTACTCCACTAAGAGGCAGAGGTTTCTTGTCGACCAAGGCTACAGCTTCAAGGTACAAAGGGGTTGACGTTGTGATCATTTTATACGCTTTTAAAATCAAGTCAAAAGACTTTTCATCCTTCACCTTATATTGAGATATTTTGTAGAAAAATGAGATGCAAGCTTTGAAATGTTCCCGCCCCAGGTGATCACAAAGTTGGCGGGAATGGAAGAAGAAGACTTGATGTTCTCCAGCAGAGATGAACAACAGCAGCTCCTGCAGAAGGTTATAGCGGCGTCTGATATCGACGCTGAGGAGGAAATCGTCCTCGGGGAACTTGGATCCCGACCACAGGTAACCGTCAGACTAGCTTTAAAAAATGAATCGTAGACAGTAGATGTGAACATTCCGGCTAACGCCTCGTTTCATGTCAAGTTTTCCAGACGACCCGGCACCATGAGCTCCATGTCAGGGGCTGACGACGCCATCTACATGGAGTATCATAGCAAAGGCAAGGGTTCGGCAGCCGGCAAGAATATTCATCCACTGTTCAAGCGCTTCCGTAAATAAAGTAATCAAGTGTTATTTGATTAAACATTTTTGGAATGGCTCTGGAACATGATGGATCAGATCCATTTATATTCCATTCATTCATTCTATTCTTTTTTATACAATGGCGTGGCAAATAATTCCTGTATTTTCAATACTGGTAATAAATCTTTTCTGACTCTGAGTTTGTATGGGATCTCTTCATGGTGTTGATGTGAGCTCGAGTCTGATAACATGCTGTCATGTTAAAGTCAACCTTCATGTGAAGCCAAGTAGTCTGACTTTACATTCGTAATAATTTATTAGGCTTTCACTCTCTCCGTCCGTCTGCTTTTATCTGGTCCTTGTAAGGTTAGTGTCTTGGTTATTGTTTCATTTGAATTGTTTAACTTAATCAGGTCCTTGTTTTGTTTCCACATTTTAAGGTAAGGTAAAACTTTATTGATTGGGTTAATTGTTTAAAATTATAAACATTATAAAAATTGTTATTTTGGACACGTTTGACCTCTCAATGTCAAACTTAAAATAAAAAAATTAAAATCGTATACAATTGTATATCTTTTAACTTATTGAATAATAAATAACGTTTTTTTTCTATTATAACTTTCTTAAGATATTTGAAATTGTACAATTTCAAATCAATAAAGTTCTACCTAACCTAAAATGCGTTATAAATTCAAATTGTATTATAAAAGTTCAGTTTACAGTAGAATATCCGCCTATAAAAGGTACTCTTCTTTTTTCCTGTCCTGCCTGGTAAAATTCTGTCTCTGTCAGCTGAAATAAACAGTGGCTTATTGTCACTGAGGTTTATAAGGTTGCCGAGGTGACCTATAGTAGAAGCCTGTTGTGTGAAATTATAACTTTAGGCTGTGGCAGCCGTAAAGAAAATGGACGGGAGGTGATCTGGTTGTTGAGATGCTGGCATTGAACTTGATAACTTAATAACTATAAAGCACACTTACAGCTATCAATTGAATACACATGGCCTTGATGTCGCCCCGTGGGGCCAATAGTTTGCCAACAGTTTCTTCCTCAAACCTTCTAATTCATTTACCTGCTTCTTCATGGAGTGTCTGCCATGGAATACAGTGACGTTTGCTTCCCTTTATCCTGCGTTGTCTAACTTAACCCAGTTGGACTGGAACCTGATCTGTTCTTTATTATTTCATTTTGTTCGGCTTAGCGATCTGCAATTTCAGGCCTTTTGATTTCATTACATTTTCTCTATACACTGCAACGATTTGGAATGATGTTTGGGACTCACACTTGCTGTTTCTCTCTCTCACTCAAACTCCACTCACACACTCAGACAGTCTCATGAAGACATGTACACTAACACACACACACGCAAATGTACACACACAAACTTGTTTACTCCTTTACTGTTTAATCTTCCCTTAGTGATCACTTAATCTGTCTGTGCTCACACACATGTTGGTCCAAGTCGTATTTTGTTCTTGAGATCACTGTTCTGCTTTAAATATGCAGAATTTGTTTATTGATAATAATTCAGCTTTAAGACTTGACACACATACAGTTAAAGCCTTCTGACTGAAAGGTTGCGATCAATTATTTGGACTTCAAAATATCCGTCACACAAATACTAATCATTTTCTTAAAATTGTCAAAAATGGCTTCAGTTTATCTATTTATTCTTATGCAGCGACAAAGCAAATCGCCTGCATTTGCCACACTGAGCAGTAGGCCGCCTTTATATAACGCCTCATTTTACACAACGCAGGGAAGCAGTCTGCTGGGCCACACGTGCGTAATGGAGTAAATGTGCTCCCCGGGGGCCGTGCCTTGATGAATGTCCCGCCTGGAAAACGCATCCAGCCCATGGTCCCAGTGTGGATTTCAAAGTCTCCAAACACAGAAACTGCTTCGCAAGACCTGAAAGATCCTCGTCTTCCTCTAGACTGTGACTTGTTCTGGCCCCTAAAATTTAATTTCCTGCTGCTCAGAGTCTCTTTTCGCCGCCTCCCTTTGGAACAACCAGCTTGGACATCTCAGGCCCAAACAACATGGACTCCATCAAGGGGGTGTTCGGACACACTTTTGGTATTCCTCTGCCATTGAAGACATGCACAACCTAAGATGACGCTGGCCTACCTAAGCTGCCTAAAGTGCCAGGCAGACGGCTCGATCATCCCACGTATGAGAGGCTCCCCAGCACTCAAAACACAAGTTCTGTTGATCTGTGACAGAAGCATATTACAAACCAGACAGCCATTTGGAACCTTTAACCCCGATAATGACTTGCAGATCTTCCTGGTAAGGAACATTTATTTGTCAAAGCTGAGCAGAAAGTTACTGACGTTTTGTGTGAGGTTAGGCCTTGTATAATAATTTTATATATAATTGTTTTCATTTTAAGCTATCCTATGCTCTGAATGTAAATTTTGATTAAAAAAAGCAATTTTCTTTAACTTAAATTGCAATAATTAAAAAACGAAAAAAAGATGCAGTTCCCGCTTCTTCATTTGCTTTCCAGCTTCCCTTTCAGTCAACGCTTAAATGACACCGTCCTCCTTTTTTTAGGGAGAAGTTCCCAAAACAACCGACATGGTGCGATTCAGCTCTGCAAGAAAAAGGGCTGTAGCACAATGAAAACCCAATGGATGGTACCAACACAAACTAAACCAAAGTGAGTATCTAAATGTTTTGATAAACACACAATCGTTTTTTAAAGAAAATAATTCAATAGGTTAAAAAGCATTTTACTGAATACCAAGTACTGTACGTGATGAAACAGGTGACTAACCCAGGACTTTCGTGGTTGTGTTGTGTGGGTTTGTGACGCTTTTTTTCCAGGAAATCCCGGACACTGAGCACAGGCCTTGTTTGCAGCTGGTGTTGTTCCATAAAGAAGGCAAGCTGCTTATAGACACATGCGTACACACGAGTAGGTAAGGCACAGAGCCATTTTAATTGTTTAATTCTATTTTTAATCGTGGTTTAGAATGTTATTTTGAGGCTTGCTATTTCTAGAGTTTTGTAATGAATGTAATTGGGAGCGCATGCGCGTGTTTGTCTGTACATCTTTTTCTATCAGAAGCCAATTAAATCTCTAATTCTAGTTTTGGCTGTGAATGGATTTGGGTTATTCAGCCGCTCCACATTGCCTAACGGCTCTTAGTGTCCTGGGTTGAACCCTGATCTTCCTAAATCAACTCACAGTATGTGTAGTACTTATCAGGGTGCCTGTGTGACTCAAACCCAATTAGTGAGTGATGTGACTGAGATTTGGTGAGGATAACCCCTGCTACGGTTGGAAGACACAACTTGCTCGGACTTGCACCACGGTTAAAATTCTCCTTCTTGAAGCTTAAGTTATCTGGTGGACGTTGCTTGTGCCCTCTCAAATGGGTCTTGAGACACCCTCGCTCACCATGCAATTGGTGGACCGCCCAAAACGGCGAGCGTGCCTCATGGTTAGTGCAAAGCCATGCTTGGATGCAAAAGAGGTCGAGGGCTATATGGCACTAGTTGAACCAATTCGGGGTACCAGTGACCCGCCAGAGCTTCCTTGCATACCAAAATGAACCCAAACCTGAGCCTCGTTCTCTACAAGAGTGGGGGGGGGGAGGAAAAGTTTTGGCTGAAATGCATCAAGAAATCGAAAGAGCCAGGGTGTCTACACCCAGAGGGTTGTCTGTTTGATGCAGGAAGAACCACCGCTTGCAACAAGTCCACACCACGGGCATCTGTTACCACCTCACAGGAAGGTTGGCGCCACCGCAGACAATACCCCCACATCGCCCACACCTCTGTAGAGACACAAGATATGATTGTAGAGGACCACACCCATCTGGCTATGCTGTACAGTGCACCTGACACAGCCTTGTCAGCAGCTGACAGCCGCAAATCATTACGATAATTCCACCAAACACATGAGAGCCTCCCAGACACACAAAACACAAGTTAGGTGGATCTGAGAAGGGGGCCACATTATGTAACAAACCGCGATGACTTTGCGGATCTTCCCGACAAGAAGTGCGAACAGTCTTTCATGAAAGCTGGGGATGAAGATACTGATGGGCTGTGGGAGGTCCCACTGCCAAAAGAGGGGTAGCAAGTGCTACCGATCTCTTTCAGCGATGAGGCAGAGCCTCAGCAGGGTAACCCGGCATCAACCAGTAGAGGGCGGAACTACAAATGAAGTAGAATACTAATTTCATTATTTTTCATGTTAATGAGCAACTTGTGTGTTGATTTGAGTGCCTCTTTTAATTTACATATTTACTTTACAAAACATGATTAAGCCACGCCCAATGAAAACACTTATTTTTTCTGTAGATTAAATCTTGTTTGCCATAACCGCACTCAATCTGCTTTGATTGGTCAAACAACAGGTTTTGTCAACGTCATCAGAAGTCCCACCTCTGAATGACTTGTTGTACAAACAAAAGGGAACTTCGGATCACATCACAAAAAGCTTGTAATTAAAACATTCGGGATCCTATCTGATAAGCACAAAAACAATTTAAAAGTTTCTAAAAGTCCAGATAATTTCCCATCTCTCTCGACCAAAACATGTAACACTTCTACAGTTTTTCCTCTCCTCATTATTAAGATGAGAAGAATAAGGTTAAGGTGGTCTCAGCTCTTTTGCTGAAGCTAATGCAGCAAAAAAACTGTCACGTACGCCCCTAGAGGTGAGTCACAATACTGCACCAGCATCTGTTTTCCTTCTTTGCCTTATTGAGTGACCAGCAGGCATTATTCAACCAAAAAAAAATATCTACGACGTTACACAGAGTGCAGAGTCATGCTCTATAACAAATATTTATGTAAAGTTAATATTTGGCAATATGTTGAGGAAGTGCCTGCCTGTATCTGATGGCCAAATAGTCCAATTATTTTTTATTCATGTTTTACTTGATAACATTTAAAAACAATATGTAGAATCATACTGGATATGCAACACAGATCAGTGTAAAATATTAATATTTATTTACTTTTTCTCACGATGCTGGCAAGACATGTCCTCACCTGCCTTACCTAACCACAGGTCACTGTCTCACACTCCTGTCTGCTGCATTGTTGGCAGGCCGCGTTGTTTCATAAAGAACCTGCTTATGGACACGTGCCACCGACAGGGAAGGGCAAGGGACATTTTAATTGCTTAATTCTATTTTTAATTGTTATTTATAATGCTTTTTTTTTAAAGGCTTGCTATTTGTGGAGTCTGGATTTATTTATATAGACATATCCTTATGTCAGACCTTAAGTTTGTAATTGATTTGTTAGTACTTTTTCCACCAGAAGCCAATGTAATCTTTAATTATAGTTTTGGCTGTGAACTTGCTCCCGGAGTTATACATAGATGTCGGTTATTCACAGTTCCCAGTCCCTGCACACACCTCATTGGCTTTCAGTGTCCTGGGTTGAACCCTGATCCTCCTAAATCGACTCATATGATAGACAGCCTTTCTAATACCTGTTGAGCCCTTATCCAATTATATATACCTGTGGTATCCCTGACCCCGGGGCTCCTGGGGACTGGTACCGGTCTGTGATTGCATTTGTTACCAGGTCACACAGAAAGAAAGAAAAACAAGTTATTTATCATTTTTATATAGATAGATAGATAGATACTTTATTCATCTCACAGAGAAATTCATATTGATCTTCCTCTCTCTTTAGCACTTGATGGATCTACTGACTCCCTTAAGAAACATCTTAAGACGTTTGTATTTGTTCAGGCTTTTCCTTAATTTTCTGGAACTCCTGTTGTGTTATCAGTTTTATCTTGATCTTTAAAGTATATACTTTATTGAATATTGTTTTGATTGTTTAAGCGCTTTGTGACCCTGCTCTGGAAAAGCGCTATACAAATAAAAATTACTTACTTTACTTACTTATAAATCAATAATTCATATTTAACTTGTTGATTCATTGAACTTGTTGAAGCATGGAACACATTTAAATATATATATATATATATTTTTTTAATAAAGCAAAGCAAAGTTGCTGTGAAATAAATGTGACATTTTTATTTTTCAATTGGACGCCAGGAAGTTGTTAAAATAACATAGCTACAAAACTATCCACTTTTTTATTTTAAACATCAGGAAAACAAGGTTAAAAAAAAAAAGTTCAAGCAGTTGGTAAATGTCACTCCGATTTACGTGTAGATTAACTTGATGTCATTAGTTTTATTAGGTGTATCTGATTAGTTCTAATGACGTAAGTGAGATTTGACACGTTGAAATCCACCCATTCTGTAATAAAAGGCCTCCCTCCCTTCATGCCCGTGACATCCAATCATCTTCTCCTCCTCGCATCGAGAAGCTGTGCAAAAAAAAAAAAAGAAAAAAAAAAAAGGCGATCCCTGTTCCCAAACTTTTTCACTGTCTTGCACGAGCAGAGGGAAAAACTGAAGAAGCATCTTTTGGAAAAAAAAACTTATTCATAAACTTAAAAACACGTCATGGCTGTTCGGGGTTATTTTGCAGCGACGAGTCTTCCACGATTGTTCGTCCGGTCGTTGCACAAGTCCGCGGGCAGCAGCGGGACTCTGGAGATCCCGGCGAGCAGCGAGGAGACCGTGGGGGACAGGGTCATCCCCCCGACGCAGACCGGCTACCAGACCCGGATCAAGAGCCTCAAAGAGATGCCTGGTCCCAATACGTTTTCCAACATCTACGAGTTCTTCTGGAAAGACGGCTTTAGCAGAATCCATGAAATCCAGGTAAAAAAAAAAAAAAAAAAAGTGGTTATATATGTTGTTTTTTTTTGGTCGCACTTTAAATAAATCATTTTCTCTCCAAGATATCAATGGACTATTTTACACATTGGCTAAGATTAACCTACAATACTTAAGTAAAGAAAAAGATTTATGTGACATGCTTTTCCTGCTGCAATGCACAAGTTACTTAACCTCAACAAGAGCCTTCACTTCTACTGCCTGGCTGCCAATGATGTAATCTTTCACAAAAATCCCAATAGCATTTATAGGTTTTATTCTTAAAAACAAAATGAAATCAAATTGAAATTAAATATAGCTTATTTGTGGAACAGTGTTATATCATAACTAATGGCTCTTGGAAAGAAGAGTCTCCCCCGAGTCTATATGTCCTTGTGTAGTTCTCTGAAAAACTGTTATAAAAAGAACTATTTAGGACTTGTTTTTAAACATATCTGCTTCTTGTAATCCATCCATCCATCGTCATCTGCTTATCCGTCGCCGGGTTGCTTCTTGTAATGTGTTTCGGAAATAAAGTATATTGTTAAGAGGATTAAAAAAAAATTTTTTCTGACAATTGGCTTTAAAAATATATATCATCTATATATAATCAACAGAATATTTAATTGTTCAATATTATTAATAATATAATTTTGCATTTTAATATCAATCAAACTGCATCCCAATCCGACCATAATACTAATAAATATCATTTTTCTTTCATAGAGGGAGCAAAGAAAAAAGTATGGAAAAATATTCAAATCCCACATTGGGCCACAGCTGGTGGTTTCTTTGGCTGATAAGGACCTGGTGGCTCAGGCGCTAAGGGCTGAAGGTGTGGCTCCCCAGAGGGCTAACATGGATTCCTGGAAAGAGTACAGGGATCTCCGTGGGCGAGCGACCGGTCTCATTTCAGCGTAAGTCCGTTCAATGGGATTAATGTGGGTTTCTAGGTACTTATTAGACGCATCATGTTGTGGGGAATCCTGCAGGGAAGGAGAGGATTGGCTGCATATGCGAAGTGTCCTGAGACAACTGGTCATGCGTCCCAAGGATGTGGCCGTCTTCGCTGATGACGTCAACGCCGTGGTTGATGATCTTGTTAAAAGAGTCCAAATTCTACGCACCCAGGGTGGCGACGGCTCGACGGTGCTCAACGTCAACGATCTCTTTTTCAAGTACTCCATGGAAGGTTTGTCCCTTTCCTTTAAATGTTTAGACAAACATTTGAATCCTTGCTGAATTTGTCACCAGAAGAAAAATTGGTTTCACTCGCCTCTGTTCTCCCCCCTGATCAAGGCGTGGCGACCATTTTGTACGAGCGTCGTCTGGGGTGTTTGGAGGACGTTATCCCCCCTGAAACTCAAAGCTACATCAGCGCTCTGCACCTCATGTTCAGCTCCTTCAAGGTGACCATGTACGCCGGAGCCATTCCCAAATGGCTTCGACCCCTTATCCCAAGACCCTGGGAGGAGTTCTGCCAGTCCTGGGACGGCCTCTTTAAATTCAGTAAGTGGAGATCAAGTTAAAAATAAAATGAACAAATTGACAAACCTGTGTAAGTTAAGCGAAAAACCGAGCTTAATCCTCTTTAAGACTATCTGGGATAATAAGGAAGAAATGATTACGTCAAACTAAATCCTTAGATCATATCAGTAGACAAAACACTTTCAACAGGAATGTTGATTCACTTATAAATCTTCTCCCCTGGAATTTAAGTTTGAGGGGTCCCCACGTTACATAACATGTGTTTTTCTTTCCTTTTTTTTTCCTTCTTCTTCCAACCCCCCTCGCGACAGGAGGAGCTGCCTTTTAACAAAAACTCTTTCTCATTCCAGGCACTATTCACATCAATAACCGGCTTAATGAAATCAAGGCTGCGATGGCGAAAGGAGAGCCTGTGAAAGGGGGAATGCTTACGCACATGCTTGTGACCCGAGAGATGAGCTTGGAGGAGATGTACGCCAACGCCACAGAGATGTTGCTGGCCGGCGTCGACACAGTGCGTTTTTGTTTGCCTTTTCTCTCAACTTCCTGTTTTTTTTTTTTCTGTTTTCAAGACGAACTAATAGAGATTCACTTTATTTTATTAATACTTAAAAGAATGTTTCAATGCAGACACATTCTTGCCTGTAAATGTTCAATATTATATATGTGTCGACTAGTTATTGTTTGGCGTAACGAACAAAGAAAAAAAAAGTCAGTTAAAAAACGGCTGCTCACTTGTGAGTCACCGGTCTAGAGTTTCAGTGTTCCTGCTGTGACTTCCACACCTTTGTAGCTGTGCCAACATAAGGTCATGGCAATGAATCGGAGGGTTATGCAGCGTCCCGCTGACAAACTCGTTCATGTTAGGCTCCCAGTCATTTGTCAGTCGGACGCACGGGAGGCCCTTTTGTCTTCTCATCTGTTATGGGTGTAGGTGTTGTCCTCCCGTGATTGGACGACTCCCAAAGACCCTTCTGAAAAACTGCTCCTGCGGCGAGACATTCTTGAGTGTCACATGAATACAGAACCTCCAATGTTATTAAATATACCTGCCGATGGGAACATCAAACAACCACGGCCGTGTGAAAAACCACACTCGCCTAAGAACTTTCATATCCAAAGAACCCTAATCCAGATTCGGTTGCGTTCATGTGACGCTCACATCAAAGGTAAACGCCGCTGATTTAGACGTACCAACGGATTAATGAGGAGCTACAAGTGTAGAGTGTTTTTGATGAGTCGACAGCTTCTGGATAAAAGGGTGTTCGTTTCACTTGAACTTACAATGGCCGTGTCCTGGTGGGGGGTTGGACTCGACAGAGTCTGCACACACAAGAGCTGTCAAACCATATTAGCTGTAGCCAGAGTCGGAGCTTCTGCTGAGCAAAGGTGAGAAGAGAGAAATAAGAGTGCGGCAACGGTCAGTGGGCATCGTGGCCACATACTTTATGTACAGACCCCCTTTTTTTTCCCCGGCCGTTATTTTTTATTTTTTTGGGTCGACCTCAAGGGACGATCAATTGATACCATCTTAAGTAAAGTGGTTAATGTCTGTCATTTGTGTGGCTGCCAGTTCTGACTGGTCTGAGACTGAAATAGTTTAGTTTATAGTACGACCATTTCTCAGACCACTATGACCCTGGCATGCCAGGAATAGGGTACTGATGGGGGATTAACAAAGGGAGACTAGTTTTATAAATCGTTTTTTTTTTTTGTTTCGACTTCTCTCGAGTTTTGTTTGAAGTTTTGCCAAAGACCCGGTCCAGTGTTGCTGCTTTCGAAGCTAGTTAGTTTGAGCGGTCTGATCCGAGAGCGAGGTTAAATGATCACAAGCCTGTCGTCTGAAATCCAATGTGATGAGTTCAAATATTGGAACCGAATTCTTTTACTCTGAACTTTTTTTTTAGTCTAAGACAAATCTGCCTCTACCGCTCGGGTGGTTTTCTCAATTTCACGGCATTTCTTGCTTCCTTTTCCTGAGACCCACAACTTGATATGTGGACTAAACACAATCTTGAAACGTGTGATTAAGTGTCGCCCCTTCCATGATGTCTTTAGTTTTTAAAAGGGTAGGCTGGGACAAGGAACTCAAAAAAAAATAAAAAGAATAATAATCATATCAAAATAAATCATTTATATTGTTGGAAAAGATTTTTCAAAAACAACACAAACATAATTAGACAAACGATCAAACGTGTAGAAAACAAAATCGGCTGAAAGACCCCACTGGCCTGAAACCCAGTCTGAACAAGGAGTAGAAGAAGCAAAAATATGTGTTTTTTTTTTTTATGAAGATGCTCATCTCTGGCATTAACCATCACATTTAATAACTGCACTTAACAGCCAATGAGATTTTGGGAAGTGGGGCCTCATGATGTACTGTTTTTGATTCATAAAAATAAAAAGGGATATAAATTGTGAAGAAAACATTGACAAACATTTATGTATTGGGCAATATACTTTATTTCTAGAACCATTTTAAGAGAAACATTTTTAGAAAAAAACAAACTCAAAGCCCAAAAAACAATTAACTTAAAGATGTATTTAGGTCTTAACTTACAATAATAAATACCTTCTAAATTAAGTCATGAAAGTTGGGTCATTCTAAGAAGCATTTGTTTCACGTCAAAAGTTGAACCGTGACATCAGCAGGGCTGCATTGAAAGTATTAGCATTAGCACGAAACTTTAAACCCAAGATGAACAGAGTAGAATTAAACTTCCCTGTATTTTTTTCAGACCTAAATTTAATCATCACTTCCAGTGAAAAATACTTGTTTTAACACACAGCAGGAATTAGTCGACTCATCCTGAAGCGTGTTTCCTCTTGCGTAACTCAGAAGAAATCCTTTAAGTTCAGTCACAGTCAGCGAAAATCCTGTTGTTGCAATACATCTGCAAAGATGCCCTAAGATGATCGTTATTTGCAGACGTCCTTCACACTTTCCTGGGCTTGCTATCTGCTGGCGCGAAATCCTGAGAAGCAGCAGAAGATCTACACGGAGGTGGAGAAACTCTTGGGTGACGACAGGGTCCCTACAGCGGACGACGTCCAGAACCTCCCGCTCATAAGAGGCCTCGTGAAGGAGACTCTGAGGTCGACATCTTTCTTTGTGTCATAAACGTCATCCATGATATGAAATGACTCTCTCTTGTCTTTATGCGAACAGGCTGTTTCCAGTTCTCCCCGGCAATGGAAGGATCACCCAGGATGATTTGGTGCTGGGAGGATACCTCATCCCTAAAGGGGTAAACAAGACAAAAATCGAATGTGATACGTGTGGGCTTGACACGTGAGATAAATGCATCGCTCTAAAAGAGTTTTATAGCTCCAGCCAGAAGTAATCTGATCCCACGTCGGTCTTACAAAAGCATGGCTGCGCGCACAATGTCTCAGCTGTTCCCAATACAAGGTTGTCTTGTCTCTGTGTTTAAGACTCAGCTGGCCCTCTGCCACTACTCCACCTCCATGGATCAGGAGAATTTTCCCGATGCCAACGAGTTCCAACCAGAGCGTTGGGTAAGGAAAGATGCCACCGATCGGGTGGATAACTTTGGCTCCATTCCCTTTGGCTACGGAATCAGGAGCTGCATCGGCAAGAGGATAGCAGAGCTAGAAATGAATCTTGCGCTCACACGGGTAAGAATTTCAACTATTCTATTGTGTTTACTATCTAAACGTACTGTAGTGATGTCCCTGTTGTTTCTAGATAAAAGTTACGAGTTGACTTGTTACTTTTTATCTATGTAAAGGAAAATACACCCATCACTTTATGTGATGGAAACACTTTTAAAGACAATTCCTAATATGTTCTGACTCTTATTTAAAAATCTTAATTAAAGCATTTTCAGAACATTTACATAGTAATACAAAAATACATTGGGATTTATTGCATAAAATGGTGAGGAACATTTTTTTTTTTTAATTATCAGTCCAATATTTGTACAATATTATTTTGTTAATAGTTAACATGTCATCAATGTGCAGGAGTTGTTTTTCCTTTAATGCATTAAAAAAAACATTTTCTATTTCTTTTGCATTAATGGTAAACTAGTTAGTCCTTCGCATAAAATAATATTAATTAATAAAAAGTAAAAAACTGTTTATTTTAAGTCTTTTGATCAATTGTAAAGAATTAATTTGAGAGACTGAAATATTCGCGAATAAATTCTCAAATACAATTACGGTTTGAATTTAATGTCCAAGAAAATACATTTTAATTACTCTTGCTTCCTTTTGAAAACTTGTCTTAAAGCTGCTATCAAATAACCCTCATCAATTCATCTTCCGAGTGTGGTATTCTTTCTTTATCTTATTTTATAATTATTTGACCTAATTGTTGATGTATGTGTATGAATCTTAATTTATGTTTTTGTCGCAAGATGTTTCTTATTCCGTTTTATTAATCCAATTGATTTCTTTGCAGCTCATTCAAAAGTTCCACATCAGCGACAGTCCTCTCACTGATAAGGTGACGGCTAAAACGCATGGTCTTCTATGCCCTGGTGGTCCCATTAACCTGCGATTCAACGACAGAAAAAAGCTGTGAAGATGATCTATGGATAACTTCTTATTTTTCCACTGACCCAGTCATTACTTTAATTAGTTTTTTTACTGCACAATTAGACGGTTTTACAGGTACATTACCTTCTCACACCAGCTAAGAAAGAATTTAAATATACTATTAAGCCAGTAATGTTTATGTTGTGAATCCAAAATGTCCTGCAAAGCATGAATGTATTGAGCTTTTTTAGAAACAAAATAATTTTAACACATTTTATCGTATTTAGTATTCGTCCTCGTGAAATCGTTAACCATCTGCTGACTCAGTGTCTGTTGGAAATGTTTTAGTATTGAAATATAAATAATATTTTGTTTCTAAAAATGTTTGTCAAGTGATGTACTTTGGTTGATTTTTATTTTCCTTACTACAATGGGCTCTTGTAGAGTGTCAACTTCCTTAATGTGTTTTTAAGAAATGTATGTGAATTTAAAGTGAAGAAATTTTTGAATGTAGACGATGGATGTTACAACACAGACTGTTACATCGGGAATATAAAAGTTGTTGAACTGTACTCTTCCAGGAGATTTACAGGTTCACGTTAAGTAGATACAAATTCTGTTGCTCTGTTTATAATGTTTTTTTTATGTCTTTTACTAAATAAAAATGCCTCACTGAAACTCCCAAAGTTATTTCTTCTTACAATGTTAGGTTTGAGTCCTTGGATGCCTCTAGAAAGTTTACCAAAAATAACATGAGTTGAGTTACTTACTTTTTCCCCCTTTTGGTGGTGAAATCACACTTGCATGGGTCGTTCAATAGACTTCCAAGACTGCAACCCCGAGGAAATATCCAACAGCAAAAATAAACAATCGGCCACAAGACGCCAAACCCCCACTGGTTCCTTTTGGAAACGTGTTGAACTCATCAGCAAATTCCTCTGTTATGAAATGGCAGCAAAGGTTTCACAGCAGGGAGTCTTAAGCGTAAGAAATCAAAGGAAATCAATTCAATTTTTTTTTTTAGAAAGATATGAATAACTGTATTGTTTATAATTATTTGACATTATTAAGAAGAAATGTATATGCAATAAAAATGAAATAGTAGTGTTAGTTGCTATCTATTATCTATATATCTGGCCACTAATGGTAAAACATTAATTTTGATGTAACTCAAATATTTCTATTTTATCCATTTCATGAAAAACTTGCCATCACTATTTACTAAAGTTTGTTGAAAATATGTTACATAACTCAACACGCAGTCTCGCCGTACCCCCGGGGAGACTTCCTCCATCTCGCGAGAGTAGCGTGTTCACGTGAGGAAGTAAATACTCTTTATGACGTGCTAGCAAGTGTGGCTACATGCTACAGTGTTGAGTTTGAAGTGTGGCTCTCGTTTTTTAAAACATTAAGTCCAAGTGCTCTGTCGAAACTACTTTGTATGAACACTGGACGTTTAGCATGAATCGAAACCCTGCGAAATTGTGATTTTGGGTGTCGTGAAGCACTTTTGGCTCCTGGAGAGACGTATGCTAACTTTGCTAATCTAGTCACTGTTTCGGCGGCTCGCTCCTGCGTCTGTGACCGGCCCTGAAGTCAGATAAAGTGGCCGAGGACTGTCCCCTTAGCGAACCTGGACCTGGGAACTTCGCCTGGATCTAAGATGATCATTGAGGACTTGGAAGCCCTGAAAACATGGCTGTCCGAAACACTGGAGCCCATGTAAGTGCTGTTAGCTACTAGCAAACTCTGCTAATTATTGCACGTAAAAAGAAATGGCTCAGAAGGTTGTGATTGTTAAAAAAAATTGTTTGCAATTTTCTCTTTAAATACAACTTGCTTTTATTTGATTTCTTTAACCAGTTACTTACTAAACGGCTAAATGAATGAAGCTCGAACGCTGAACCATGCGACAGCTGCATTCACAGAAACATGTTATGGTCTTTTTTTTTTAAGAATTAAAATGTATATATTTAAATGTATTTGACGTCGGAGCAGTTCTAAATGTGTAAATACAGTTTTAGTTATCTTATATCAGTCTTGCACAATGCACTCCCAAGTGCGTAACACACGTGGACTTTATCGATTCACGCACAACCATCAAAGTTTACAGATAAGGAGACTGTTATAATAAGGTTACATAACCATTATTTAGCTTTAGAGAGAGGAGATGACTTTGCTGAACATGTTAAAAAAACAAACTTAATGGAAATAAATGACACAATAATAAACATTTTCAAAGTCAAACCCTTTAAGAATTGTCCACTGCCTGTTATAATAATGCCGATTTAAAGGTCAACAATTTAAATCCAAAAATGTTTCTTTCCTTTTATTTACAAATTGTAATTCTTCCTTACCTTGGGAATATATATCTATTACTTGTATATAAATTAGAAATAATCACAATGCAAGATTTAATGGCTATACCCTATCCTTTGTGCATTACTTCCAGGTGTATGTTTATATTGACAAATTTGACAACATTAGGTAAATAAGTCACTATGTTTTAAGTACATTAAGACACAGAGATGGTGGTGGTGGTGGGAAGATGCTAGGATCATATACAGTACATCTGCACCACCTCAAAAAATGATATGCAACAACAACAATCTTTGTTGTTCAGGTGGATGATGTAATGATTAAAGGAATTTGGGGTAATCTATTTCTATAGTGGAGCTGGTATAGTATAAAAGTAGGAGTGCTTACAAAAGATCACAGTCATTAAGACCAAATGCATACAATAAAGTCATAGAGCAGTCACTATTTCAAATGTTTTTACAACCAATTCTTGGCAGAAATGGATACTCTGAGAATATTGTTATTTTTGTATTTCTTTATGGACTGCCTTGAACAACATGTTTAAAAAAATCTTTCTAGATGGTTGAAAAAAAGGTACTAGCCCTAATTATAATTCACAAGTAACATTTTCAACATTTGGTAGTAAAATCGAATTCCAACTCTCCAATCTACTTACTAAACATGGAAACTGCAAAACCGTAAGTTATTGTCATTAACATGAATGACACTGGATGCTTTATTTTTGTTTTTTGTATTTGCAGCTGTGATGCAGACCCTTCTGCTCTGGCTAAGTATGTTGTTGCGTTGGTGAAGAAGGACAAAACTGAAAAAGAGCTGAAAGAACTATGCGTAGAGCAGTTGGAGGTTTTTCTACAGAAAGGTATACTTTAATTTTTCTTACCTCAGTCCTTTATACCTTAACATTTGTCTATTGTATTTTTCCAGAAACTACAGAATTTGTCGACAAGCTCTTTGTAGCTATTGACAACAAGAGCTACTATCCTAAGACTGACCAGCCCATTCTGGATCTTAAGAATGAAAAAAAGGAGGCAAAAAAAGATGAGGTGATTATTGAATACAAAAGAATCTGAAGTAACGGATGAGTGTTGTTGCTACAACTAATCTCTTTAACCCAAACTCAATTTTCTTCACAAGATTCTTACTGAAGAGGATCGAGAAAAGCTCTTTTCTCGGCGAGTAATTCACAGCCCGCCACAGTCAAGCTCCCGCTACAGCAGAGATAGGTTTGTGTAATAATGATAATTAATCCACCGATTGTGTCGCGTTGAATAGCTAATTTATTTTAACATTTTATTCTTTATATCTTGTAGAAGAGTTGATGATCGCAAACGGAATGATCGCCCAAGAAAACGGGACTATGATCGCAACCCACCAAGAAGAGACTCCTACAGGGATCGCTACAACCGGCGTCGGGGTCGGAGCTACAGTCGAAGCAGGAGCCGTAGTTGGAGTAAAGAGCGTCCTCGTGACAGGGAAAGGGAGAGAGACCGGAATCGGGACAGGGAACGAGACCGAGATAGAAGCAAGAGTCGATCACACTCGAGGTCCAGAAGTAGAAGTCGAGGTGAGCTAAGAACCATCACAGGAGTTTACACCCTTATTTAACTGCTAGTGTGTGATATAAGAGACTCATGGAGAAATGTGGTGGCAACGTAAGTGAGGCCATACTCTGATGGTTCAGTTGAGAGGGGAGACATTGGAGTCCAATTTGGACATGTTGGATGGACAGCAAATGAGGCTCTGATGGTTTGACTGTGGAGAATGAATGAGTGGAGGAGGCTGTCTTACTGTGGTAGCCGCTGATGGGGAATCCCGAGTGTGGTATTGTGTGTTTTGCTAGCTTTCTCTCATTACCATTAACTTTTCACTACTGTCAGAGGGTCTCGAACTTGCCCTCCTTGTATTTTCCACATTTTATGAGTAAAGGCAGAGCTAGGGACTCTATTAGTGTTCAATGTCAGATGGTTGAGGAATAAAAATCACGTTAAATGGTATCCGTTGTATAGCTTTGGTTATGTATTTAAGATTGAACAGATTTATAAAATCAAATTACAGTAAACAATGGCCCAAATTCCCAGTGAAATCACCCAAAAATCCATAAAACATGTAGTGAAAAAACTAAAACATATTGTTCAGAAAAAATAATGAAAGACCCCCTAGCCTGTGGATCAGTCTCTACAAGAATTGACTTAAGCTTTCCCCTTGGACAGTTTGAGACCCCTGACTATCATAATTCAAACAACTAATTTAGTCCACACATCTTATCTTCTTGTTTGTGACTTCAATTATCTCAACCATTTTCAGAACGTGACTCGACAAAGTTAAAATACGATCATGACCGAACAGAAAGGTCAGAGGTTGCCGATGGCTACATCCCCGCTGCTCTGGATCCCATCGCCACCACCTCACATTTTCCTGTGCCAACGCTGAGCAGCACCATCACTGTCATCGCTCCAACACATCATCTACGCAACACCACCATCGAGAGCTGGACTGAGTTCTGCCCTGAGCGCCCCGGTGAACACGGTCCTTTCCCTAGAGGACCGCCACCCATCCCTCAGCAGAGGAAACGATGCAGGGATTATGATGGTATGTCTGCATTATTTATTTCGAAATGTTTATGCTTTTATTCTGCTAAATGTTGTTTGTGTTTTTCCTGCCTGACCATTTTGATAATTGTATCTCGCATCTCTTTCAGAGAAGGGATTTTGTATGCGGGGTGACTTGTGCCCTTTTGACCATGGAAGCGACCCAGTTGTAGTGGAGGATGTCGGCCTGCCAACTATGCTGCCATTTCAACCACCACCGATTCCTGGTGTTGACTCCCAACCACCGCCTGGTCTCCCGCCCCCGCCATTGTTAAACCCTCCTCCGCCTATAAACCTGAGACCACCAGTGCCTCCACCAGGCGCCCTTCCACCAAGTCTTCCACCTGTCGCAGGTGGATATTGCATATTTAAACCTTCACATTTCAGTCATTTTCTTTGTTTTGGCGTTATAATCATTTAAAATAATCACATTGGTTTTTATCATATAACTGCAACAAGTGAGTATCATGCCAAAAAACGATAATGTTGACCTTCTCTACCTTTTGTAGGTCCCCCTCCTCCTCTTCCTTCACTTCAACCGTCTGGCATGGACGCGCCGCCTAACTCAATCACAAGCTCAGTTCCTACGATAGTCACGTCTGGAATGCGCTCATCGATTCCTCAGCCCCCTCCACCTCTCTTTACTCCTGGTGAAGCTCACATTAAAAAATATCTTCTTAAGTTCTGTTGAAAATGAATGACAATACACTTTGTTTTTATAGATTCTTATGAGACGGATGTCTACAACCCAGAGGCCCCCAGTCTTTCCAACACTTCCAGACCAATGTACCGCCACCGGGTCAACCCTGAGAGACCCAACCTGATTGGCCTGACGATGGCAGACCGGTCACACAGAGGTATAGATGTTTATTCTAATGTATATTCATTTTAGACTCGTGTGGCAGCATCTACGGGATCCAAGTATTTGTTGTGCAGTTATTAACATTAACACTATCGCTTGCTCCCCTAGAAAAGATCCCCAATAACAGTTCCAGAATCGTTATGGAGTCTGATCCACGGAAGAGGCTAGCTGGTGCCCATGATGGAATTTATCCTCCCAAAAAACCATGGTTTGAAAGGTGAGAGTGAACGTCTGTTTCGGGCAAAAATTGTACACCTCTTAACATGACTTTTCTCTCCATTCAGGTCCAACTTCAACAAGTCAAACCATCAGGGATTCCCGAATAGGGGCCAGCTCATGTCTCTGAGAACAAAGCTGCATGTTCTGCAAATTCCCCCCGAGCTCAACAATATCAGCAAACTCAATGAACATTTCAGCAAATTTGGTACTATTGTCAACCTTCAGGTGAGAGTCCGATCGATCTCGAAGTGTTTTATTTTGATGGTTTATAAAAGTCTGTATGTATTTTGAGGTTTGTATTGTTTGACCTCTTGACCTGGGGCAGCACTTCCTGTGTGTCTCATTATTCTCTATCATGAAGCTAATTACAAATGGGTGTGAATTATGGGAAGCGATGCATTTCAAATTATTTAGCCACTTTCCCTTTGTAAAGAAACATGTTAATGAGTATCTATGTATTTGGTTTGGTTGAAGGTGGCATACCAAAATAATCCAGAAGGCGCTCTGATCCAGTTCGCGTCACCGTTTGAAGCCAAGCGGGCATTTCAGAGCACTGAAGCAGTTCTTGACAACCGCTTTATCAAGGTGCATTGGTATCGTGAGAACGGAGCTGATGGACCAAACATGGGCCAATCGCATTCACAGCAGCAGATGCAACCAACGACGGTGAGACTTATTTTATATTTTTGTGAAAAGTCAATTGTAATCACGCACCTCATCTTCAAGCAGGACACTCCAACGGTACTGAGGCAGTCAATCAAGGATCGGCTCGGACCTCTGGTCAATTCCAACTCTGAGCTTCCCCAAAAATCCATGATGCCTCATAAGGTAATTTGTTCAAGATCCTTGTGGAACAAACTGCATGTTTGACTTTATTTTACTCAACTTTTCATAAGGTGCCAGTGAAGGAACGAACAGGATTAGCCACAAAATCAGTCACTTCTTTAGAGAAGGTACAACACTTTGTTAAGCTTTTGCAGAATGTATTAAATAATCCAAATTTCTTTTGCGCCTCAATGTTCAGGGCTTAACAAGTCCAACCGGCCTCACTAGGACAGTTTACAGTGTTTCAGCTCTACAGATATCACAAGAGGACGCTCTGAAAAAGAAACGGGTGAGAAAGACGTGTAATATTATTGAAGTGGAAGTTTGTTTCAATGCATGACTTATGTTCACAGGAAGCTCTACGTTTACAACAGGACGTGAGAAAAAAGAAGCAGGAGATTCTTGAGAAACACATCGAAACACAGAAGGTAACATGACATCACAAATGAATGACCTTGTATATATGTTTGCTGAAACATTTGAGCGATAAACCCTAATATTATCATCATCAACTTTTGTTTCCACCTGCTTCTTTAACTCTGTTGTTCTCCTGATTTAACTCTACTAGCTCCTGATCTGCAAACTTGAGAAGAACAAGTCAATGAAACCAGAAGAAAAGGCCAAAATCATGGAGACCTTGGGTATGTTGACGAAGGGCATCACCAAACTGCAGGAGGAGATCAAAAGCTCCTCGGGGAACAATAACCTGCTCCGACCCACCAAAAGCAGAGCCGAGGTGAGTTGAGTCTTTCATCTGTTTGTCCATTTTTTCTAGCCATAAATAAATCGTTCTACTAGTCACTCAAGCAGCCGTAACATTGAACACAGAACTCAATCTAAAGAACACTCTTCTATTAAGGTTGTTTACCATTAATTCAGGGGAAAAATCTGCAAATTATAATGTGTTTTTAATATTAAAAATATAAATAATGCCTTATTTTGACCAATATTTACTCTATTTTGCCTGTAAAGCAACGATTCATGGGGATAATTGGAAAGGTTTTGTAAAAGAATTTCATAAACTCGGATGAACTTTAATCTTGCTATCGATTTCAGGCTCAAAGAGAACTACTTGATGCTGAGCTGGACTTGTTCAAGAAAGCCCAGAGCGGGGAAGACACTGCTGTGTTGAAGATGAAGTTCACTCAGTTACAAATTGAGGTATCATTTTTATCTGCGTTATAATCGACATACGGTCCATCAGAGGCCGCTGTGTCACACGTATTCTGTCACTCATGCTTTAATGTAACATTTTTATTGGCTTTTAGGCAGCTAAAAGAGGAATATTGGCCCCTGGGAGAGGACGAGCATCTGCCGGTCGTGGTCGTGGCTCCTCCTGGTCCAGAGGAAGGGGTGGAAGAGGGCGGGGTAGAGGTGTTCCGATGCATGCGGTCATCGACCATAGACCCCGAGCGCTCAAGATTTCTGGTTTCACTGAAGCTGAACAAGTGGATATGCTCCCCCACTTTGCTGTAAGTCTACATTACTAAAATGTCTATCCTATCCTAGCTTTTTGGGGCGAGGGGCGAGGAACACCCTGGACAGCACGCCAGTCTGTCGCACAACCATTCACACACAAACTCATACCTGCAGACAATTTCCACAAGTTCCCAATGAACCTCTTTATGATGATGTTGATGTTTTAAAATCTAAATTAGTTAAGATTGTTTAAAGTCAATTTTCTTCAATGTCTCTCTTGGTGTTCAACACATCTTGTTATGGATGGATGGAGAAGTGACTTTGTTCTTTGTCCAAAATTTGAAGCGATTTGGGGAGATCGAAGATTGCCACATTGACGAGAGCAAACTGGCAGCTGTCGTCACTTACAGGACCAGAGCAGAAGCAGAACAGGTGAGACGAGTTCAGAAATGAATTGAATATCCATATAAACACTTCCATCACCATAATCGTGGCCTTTATTTTATGAACGATGTTAATCAGTTTACATAAGAAATATATCTTGGTGGTTTTATTTCTTCTTTTTTTAAGTGCTGTAGTCTTCTTGGAGAGTGTCATAATGTTGATCTAGAGGAACTGTGATCAATTTATCCTTTGGATTGTTTTCCAATTGAAAAAATTCAAATAGTGGATTTCTTTTTACTTTCCTATTTAATTGTGCTATTTTGTTCTGTCACCCAACCTCCAGGAGGTCCCAAGGGCCTGTAGGTTGACAATCCTGAGCTATGAGTAAAACTTGGCAGTTAATGTCAGACTGTGAGTGTGGGAAACTAAATATGAATAAAATGGGTAGATAAGATTTATTAATCCCTCTGGAAATCTCCTTCAGGAATTTGGGTAACAATAAAGATAAAATGGAGCTAAATAAGAGATATGAATCGGATTGATTCAGATGAGTTTTTGTCTCTGTTTACCCAGGATCTTTATCAGGATCTACTTGTGAGATAATTGATAAGGTTTTTATTCAATCTTTGAAGATCAGTCAATTGATGGTTTTCTTTGTTTCTGTTTGTTTTTCAACCACAGGCAGCTGTTCATGGCATGAGACTGAACAACCATTGCCTGACCCTGTCCTGGCACAAACCTGCTTCTGCCCACAGCACCACGGATCCTGACGAGGCCGACCCAGAAGACGAGGAGGTGGGTGTTTTTAAACCTCCAACCCTTGCTCTTGTTTTACCCAACAGTGTTGAACAAGAACAAGAAACGTTCACAACTATGGTTCGGAGGAGCTTTTGCAAATTACAGTAAAGTTTTCATATCCTTACAAAAGCACACAAATAGATCCTCTATAAATAAAAAAAACTTTAATGTTTAAATGTGTAAAAACGGCAGTAAGGGAGCAAGGTGTGAAGTGGCAATGAGGCCATTTTAACGCAAGATTTCCTACTACCAACAAAAAAATGAATGAAAGTCCAGGTGAACGTAGGGCAATAAAAATGTGTATTTAAAGTGTTCGATGTATCTCAGGTACTTAATCATGTCGTTTGAGAGTTAATGTTTGTGTCCTTTTTCAAACTTGGGTTTAAATTTGTATATATTTCTTAGAGGTGGAGGACAAAAGCACAATTCTACACCCATATTGTTATTTTCAAAATAAGGTTCTGGTCAAGATGGCTTGTTGTTTTAAAAGAAGGTAATTGATGCTGATTATAGTTGACAAAATAACGAGAAGTAGTCCATGAGTGAGGTGAGCTATGAGATTTCTTGCGTACTGTTCCCTAGAAAGTGGACTTGTTCCTTTTTAAATTGCCTACAATGAACCCTTTAAAAAAAAAAAAAAGCTTTTGTCATGCACTACTATAACCAGACACCAGAGGGAGCTGTTGTGTTTAACATTCTGCCCTGTTGTTTCGGTCCAGTTCCATGAGGAGACGCTGGCGGACGCACTGCTGCAGGACGACGACGAGGAGGAGGACGACAACGAGCCTCGTCCCTGGCGCAGATGAAGAACACTTCCAGAGGAAGACGCCATGTCTCAAATCTGTCAAATTTTTGAGCACATTTCATTCACAGCTAGATTTTTTTGAAGATGAACTAGTTTGGTTATTTTTAACTTGTGTACCAGATTGACTAATGCTTTTTTAAATGTTCTTAACATTTTTGGGGGGGTAGTGGGAGAGCTGTGAGGACATGTCGCAGCTGGATCATCTGTGAATCTAAAAAAAAAGAGAAAAAAACCCAAACCTGTGTTGCAGTTGTACATGTCAGACTGTAGCTTTTTTGATGATGTAGTTAAACTGGTGTTATGTAAATATTTTACGTCTTAGTTTCAATACTTTGTACGATTGCTGTTTTTTTTTTTCTTTTCTGTTTTTGGCTTTGCTTTTCAATTGTACAAAATAAAGAGTTGAAATGGTCGCTCTAACAACTGCCCTCAAAAAGAGAGAGAAAAAAAATGGCAGTTCAAAAAAAAAAAGAAGTTAATTTGGAGGACAGACCATTTCAAAACAAACCAAAAACTTCATGTAAAGAGCAGTTCCTTACATTTCACACATGGTAACACGTCACAGAGGAAAGTCCGAACAAAAGACACTTTATTCATGAGAGTTATGTTTGGTTCTCTTACAGACACTGGTCATCCCTCGCTTCCTGACGGATGTTGATTTCATTTTGTATATGCGATGATAAACACTGTTTTTGTGAGTAAATTAAATTAGACTACCACTGATTTTAGGGTTTATTGCTAATATATTTCTGTCTATAACAAACACTGCTGCAGAATGAACCCCATGTCGAAGCCCAGCATGTTCGTTGACCAATTGTTTCGACAAAAAGGCGCAGATGTACAACAGGTAATTCTGTGTTCCAGGGCCATTCCCCCCCTTTCGAACCCGCCACATCATCGCCCCCTAATGTCCGTTCTCTACTAAACCATTAATATTTGATGTGGTCATGAGCCTCCATAAGCAGATTTCGGTCCCAGGCAAGTTCAGCCAAAGCATTATTCATTTAGTTTGTGTACCCTGACAACCCTTTAAACAACTCGGAGCCTGCAGACGCGAAGCTGAACAATGGTGGCCCCTAAATCACCATCAGTATGAACAGTATGAGTATCACTTTAATTGGGAGGGGGGGGGGGGGGTCTCTTATTATGAATCATTTTTATCGTTGAACTATCTGAACTCACTGCTTGGACTGATCAGTCTTTAAATCTAAAGGAAAACTTCTTTGACTGACTCCTCTGGAATAAAGTACTTGTTGAGCTTGTGCACATAAGTATTAAACACCAGTGAAAATGAAGGAACCTTCAGGTTCTCTGAAGTTTCAGCACCTCTTTGCACTTTTGTTAAACTTATATTTGTTCCAGGTAAATGTTATGTATCTCAAGGGATCTGGCACTGAACTTGAGCCAAAGGATACTTTTTAAATGATGGTTCAACTTCTCGACGAGGAAAGGTTTATTAGTGCGAGGAGAGCCTTGAAATGTCTTTAAATGATACGAGTGTTATATTAATCTTACCTTGGATTTCTTCTATAATTCAGGGTTCTGGATGGCCTGGAGCAGATATGTTATCTCAACTGCGTCTCCTGCGGGATTGAACGTGTTTTTTAAGTTGTAATGATGTTAGCCTTCGCGCTAACTTGATCATGCTACAGTTCATTAAAGGTAACTTCTGTCCCGACTTGTTCACAGCGAGCGTCCTCATCTCTAAACACCCCCCCCTCCCCGGACCTTCCTCCTCTCCGATTGATCCCTGCAGTGATTTGCAACACGTAATCCGATGCACAGTGACAGCTTGTAACTGAGGTTAAAGATGGCAATTTAATTATGTGTCAGAGGTCACGTTACACGCTGACCCCTCGACCCCCATCGCTCAGGTCAGTGACGACCTTTGTTTGATATTGTGATACCTGCCAACATTGTAGACACACGGCCTCTATTGCTCACTTCTGATCCTCCTTAATGTAGTGAAGTGGAGGGGTCACATGCAGCCCCTCGACTGTAGGTCCTTATCGGGTCATGAGATCATCTAGAAACTCATTATTTTCTATTTATTTCTAATTATTGGTCTCTAAATATGACTATTTAAGTTTGGTTTTAGGACTTTTATCTTCTGCTTTTATCATTTGTGTGAGTATTTATTGCCCCCTCATTAAGATTTAATATTAAAATAACATTTAGGAAAGTAGGTGCTTCTATATCAGGTTTTCTTTTTTAAAAAAGGTTATGAAAATACAATACATGCATGCATATTGAGCTGAATTTTATTACTTTTCAGTCCTTCTTTTCTGCTTGATGGCCCCTCATGACTGCCACTGTATAGAAGCTGGCCCCTAAGGAAATGTAATTGCCAACAAATCTCTGAGCTTAATTCTCTCTTTACATCTACTTAACCCTCTGAGGGGGATTAAATAATAAGAAAATGTTTTAGTGCACTGTAGAAAAACTATCATGTACATAAGTGAAAAAGATGTGTGTGTTTCTGCCATTAAAACTCTTATAGGTATAATTGCAGTCAATGAAAAATGAGAGGACCATATATATTATCATTCATTCTAAACTTTTTTTTTTTTACCTGGGAATTACCGTTTGTCCACAATCGTGTGAAGCTTGTTGAGCCGCGGAGCCCCCCTGGTAGGCGCGCCGGGGAATACTTTTTATGACCGGACCAGATATGCAAATGATGGGGCAATTGTAGATATACAAATATGTACCCGCGGTCGACTCGGGCCTAATGGCCTCCCTCCCTCCCCACGGCTGGTTCAATGGCTCATTTAGATTTGGGCGAGCTTTATTATGTGAATAAGTCACGCCTGGCTTGTTATGACCCTCCAGGTTCCTGTTTCTGCTGCGTCGCTGAGATGTGTGGCGCTCAATTAGGCCGCCTGGCTGGCAGAGTTAACCCTTCGCGCCAGATGAGCTCTCGCCACGGAGGTTTCGGCGGCGGAGCCGGGTCGAACTCGGGATCAAAAGATCAATCCTAATAGGAGGCCCGGCCCATCTGACCTCTCAGGTGTAATAAAGGCGCCATCCTTCACCCCGGGGGAGCCGTTGTGAGACCCCCCCCCCGCCCCCCGCCCACGAGCAAACCTGCTATCTTTAAATTAGCTGACTGGCCTGCAGGTAATTGCATTAGTTTATCAACGTTTCCTGCACAATTTATTACTTCCTAGGATGCTGGTGTCCTGGTGCTAATGTCCACTGTGAGCAAACGGGAGGAGAGCAGCTTCCATGTGCAAATGATCAACATGGAGCGAAACACAACCAATTATTGATGATGAAGGGATTGACAAAGGAGACGCCACGTCCTCTATGGTTCCCACTGAACACCATGTTTGTCTGGAAGGGAGCGACTCGGGTGCTAATGCACGAGGATTCGGGAGTAGAAACACAAACAACACAAACAACACGAGTGAAGGATGGCGCCTTTATCACACCTGAGAGGTCAGGTGGGCCGGCCTCCTATTAGGATTGATCTTTTTATCCCGTGTTTCTAACCCGCTCAAGTAGAAGAACTCACATTTCTCCGATCCTTAAAACTCTTCACTGGCTTCCAGTTTCTTTCAGGATCAACTTTAAAATTCTGGTTCTTACTTTCAGATCTATTCATGATCAGGCTCCTCCTTATGTCAGTGATCTGATCCAGACTTACACCCCAGCTCGGGCTCTGAGGTCTGTGGATAAGAATCTACTGATGGTTCTTCGCACACGGTTCAGGACCAGAGGAGAGAAATCCTTCCAGACTGTTGCTCCTAAGCTTTGGAACGATCTTCCTCTCTCTTTGCACTTGATGGATCTACTGACTCCTTTAAGAAACATCTTAAGACGTTTTTATTTGTTCAGGCTTTTCCTTGATTTTCTGGAACTCCTGTTGTGTTATCAGTTTTATCTTTACCTTTAAAGTATATACTTTATTGAATATTGTTTTGATTGTTTAAGCGCTTTGTGACCCTGGTCTGGAAAAGCGCTATACAAATAAAAATGACTTACTTTCTATTTGAAAGATATTGGAGCTTGAAAAAGCTGCTCTGGAACTTTGGAGACAAGTCATGGCAGGTTAACCAATCAGAGCCCAGATGTTATGTTGAGCTCAAGTAGTGAAATAGAACTACTCACTGGACTGATGCGTCTTCTGGACGATCGGATGGACAAAAGGATTAAAAAAAAGATTTTCCCTAACATTTCACATCAATTGTGAATCTGCCTCTACGATCAGTCATTTTGACTTTCCACTAACTTTAGACCTGACTATGAGAGAGAGCAGAAAGTAAACTTTGGTGTAAACATACCTTTATAGCGGCTTAAGGGTAATTTAGTGACACGTGATGGTATTAAAAAGATATTAAAAAGTAAAAAATAAAGATTCGAACGATGCAGTCGATAGATCTATAAGATCCTTCAGGGGCGCTAACAGTTTAGTTTGTTTATTTCTATTCACTTACTGTTGTTGATTTAAAATCTGGGCTTTGATTGGTTCACACACTTGTCACGAAGGTTGAGATACTTCCAACCTGAGCTTTTGGAATCACACTGATCTTTGAGCGTCATGTCAGGTCGGTCAGGACCAAAAACAGATGTTTGTGTGGAAGAGTATAAATGTCAAAAGTCCTTCCACTCAAGCTTTATAGAAGTTTTAAGATGAAGAGGCGCAGAAGAGAGTGCAGGCAGGATGGGAAAGGTAGAGAAAACTGAGGGAGTGATCAGAGAGGCAGGTTTGGAAAGTGGTTGATCTCCAGAAAATCAACCAGATATTTGTATTATTCTACCAGAGAAATGTTTAAAAAAAGAAAAGAAAATCAGTTTCCTATTTTATTCCCTTCAATAATTCTTCCCTCCCTTCTGTCGGCACTTGAGTCTGGAGTGTACCATCTAGTGGGGAACTTTTATGGGTAGTAGAAATCTAGTAGAAATGTATTGTTTAATTAACCCATTCCCGTGACACAGTATGTAATTTGGAAGTCTTGCATTTATATCCTCCTCCAAATACACCCAAAAACTAAACTTGTGTTTCCGTCAATAAGACCCTCGTTGCTCGACGCTAACATTCGAAGTGACGTTCATTAAGAAGATGATAATGTCCGGAGCGCATTATTGACCCCCGCTGTCGCCCCGGAGCTCCGGGGGGCGACCAGGTGATCAGTTCATCTCACCTGCATTAATAGGTGCTTAAATCCGAGCGTCCTTCATTAGACAAAGAACAATATTACTGTCTGCACCTCTCGTCTGGCCAGAGGCTTCCACCGTTCGCCGCCTCACATCTGTATGCATTATGGATCTGTCGGAGGTAATAAACAGAGCCGGGCTCTTATTCCTGCTTCCTGCTATCATTATTCCTCGCCCTCTCAGATGGATTATAGCCCACTGTGCAACATGTAGATGAGCGGCGCTCTCTGATTGCCTTATGGCCATCAGGCCTTTGCATATTTACTGCCCATGAATCATTGTGAAGCTGAGAATCCACGGCAACATATTGTGATGCTCCTTCTCTGGCTGCACCTTCTCCTCTGTTTTTCACTTTTACTGTCATTTTCTCCAGCGCTCCTCCTGGCTCCCCTAATTAAAACATGTATTATTGATGGACTTTTATTCGTCTTTCCGCCGCGTTCAACGTACAAAAAGTAAACACTTTTGTTGCGCCTTCATGTGAGCGGAGGAGGAGGAGGAGGAGGAGGAGGAGGAGGAGAAGGAGGAGGATGTCTTGATGCTCGCTTCTGTAATTAGTTCTCTTTTACAAGTCAAATCCAGCCAAAAATATGACGTTAATAATAGGAAGTTGCGACTGGTGCGTCGGGGTCGTGGGCGAGGCCCCGGGGGGGACCAGAGTGTTGTGGTTACGCCTTTTTAAAAGCAGCGACCCATTGTCCTGGTGAAAGTGTAATATGATTCTCATTATTAGACTCTTTTATTATCAACTGTTTTAATATCTTTTTTTTTTTTTACCCACTCCTTTGTGACCATCCGTCCAACAAGTGCAAATATTTTAGGGACATTTTAATTTATTTGAACCATTATCGCAATATCATTGTTTCACAGAATGCAAAATACATTTATATTAATTAGCTGTATTTCAAATGTATAATTATTTTATTTACTTTTCTATTTAAATCTAAAAAAAAATAATCTTTGATCATTTTTCTATTGAAAAACAAACAAACATTGCAATTTTTAATTTAAAAAAGTTAAATCTAAACTAGTGTTCATTAAATCTCAAGTGTAATTAAACATTTTTGAAATAAGAAATATACGTATATACACATTCAAAATGAAGATAATGTGTCTCTTCTCCTCTAAAAGCACACTTAAACTTTTGTTTTTTCCCAACTTATTCATTAGTTATCATGTTAAACATGTTAAACACACAACCGATTTTTTGGTGTAAATAAACAAACATTGAAATTGTAAATCTAAACATTATGTTTGAAATGGAATGAACAAAGTCAATAACTTCTTCTTAATAAACGGGAATATGTTGTTTTTTTTACAGCCCAAATGTTCTTTAGATAAACCTATCTATCTGGAACTAATCACCACACCTACCTTACTCATGGTGCCAACAAAAGTGAACTCCCAGGATGCCTTTCTACGCCTACTTATATTTAGTGAGGGCTGATTGGTCGATACAATACTGTATATTACACTCTAATTGAGGTCGGCTGGGCGGCAAAGCTGTTTGGGCCGCCGTTACTGAGAGGGTTGTTGAAAATGGAAAATTTGCAGGTTAAAAATGTGCCAGTTTAAATACTCTACATGTTGTGAATTCAAACAATGGAAACGCATGTTTGTGGGTGACTGTCTGTGACCCCCCCCCCCCGTCAGACGCCCCTCATCCTCCTCCGGCGCCATCATGTCTAATAAAAAGCCGCTGATGTTTCCCATCCGTCACGAGCTACTTCTGCTTTAGCGTCATCGATTTCCAGGAGAACACTTGGCAGGAGGAAGGTGCTGTAAACCGGACAATTTAGAACCTTCATCCCTCAGTGTCATGCGGGACCAGATTGTTAGAGGGCCAAATGAGCGACAATAAAGGGAATGAAATATCTGGCGGCGGACAGAAGCTGTCGATGAGCGCCTGCGTCCCTGAATGGATCGCCGTCGCGCACATGATTGGCCGCGTCGAGAGACTCCCGTGATTTCCTTCCTCGTATCTAAGTTTAGGAAGACGGATGTGGGACGTGAAAAATGGCGACGTGTCAGCCGGAGAGAGAGCGAGGGCGGTGGTGCGAGGGCCCCGCTAATATGGTAAAACAGTGTTTAAGTATTTTAATTTCATTTATCAGCCCCCCCCCCCTCCCTCCCTCCCTCGCGCCCCATTAACGTGACAACCATCCTTCATCAGCTGAGTGAATGTATTATTCATTAACACTAATTATTTTCACATAATGTCTGCCCCGATATATTTAACCTCCACATTACACCCTGGTAATGGCCTCCTGTAAAATTGAATCGCCAGAAAGAAGTTGGAAGAGCTCGTTCGAGAACGAACGAGGGAAGGGAGGAAGAGTGGTGGAGGTGAAGTGGACGGAGAAGACGTGAAGCCTCCATTTGTTCTTGTCCTATTTACATGTGGGGTCCCCTTCTGCTGGATGATGCACCTCCCCTTTCTTTAAAAATCTGCTCCCTGTGACCTTTTACTTTTCACCATAAAAAAACTGCTTGACCCCGAGGCCCAGAGGTTTGGACGCCTGTTGCTGAGGACAAACAAATAACCAGGAGGCTTCATTTGCATGCCTGGTATTAACGATGTGGACATAAAAGCGGCGCGACCTCGGCTGGGAAAAGGCTGCAGAAGCTGTGACCCCAGTTTATATCACGGAGGAGCTAATGTCGCGCACACAGAGAGCCTTATTGAATCAATAAAACAAACACATGAATGTGGAAGATATGAACGTGGATTCATGTTGGGAGGGTCAGTGAGGGGAAGGATGGAAATGTCGTTTCTTTCCTTTTACGGGATCAAATATTTATTTAGGTCATACCTGGACGTTTAATCCTGTAAAATATATCTGATTGGATGGTGGGAGGCTAGAAGAAAGAAAGAGAGGAATAAGTTGGATCTTTTTGTTTTTATCTACATTTATTTCCATTAAAAATTACATGTCATTTTTTTCTTTAATCTAGTGTCGTCTGGGTCAGGTTGACCCGCAGCCCCCAAAACAAATGGGTTTTTGGTATCCGTTGTGTTGTCTCTGGGTCAAGTTGACCCGAAGGCCCAAAAACAAATGGGTGTTTGGTATCCCTTGTGTTGTCTCTGGGGGAAGTTGACCCGAAGGCCCAAAAACAAATGGGTTTTTGGTATCCCTTGTGTTGTCTCTGGGTCATCGTGAACAACCTCTCTGGCTTCCATAAATACATTGGCAATGGTGTAGGTCGTTGACCTTGACCCTGAGCTAACACAAGGGTTAGTTCACTAGGTGGTGCCCTCAGTTTAAAAATGATTGTTGAGATGATATTTTTTATTAGGATGTTCAAAACAAAGCTGTGGTGCCATCTAGTGGGCTCTGAAAAAAGGCACGCTGCTTCACAATGCTTCATCAGCCCATCACTAACAAGAAGACCTATATAAAGTCATTTTTTATGTTTTCTTGATAAGATTAAAAAATATTTTTTTGGCATAAAATATTTACTTTTAAATGGTAGAAAATATTTTTTCATATTTATTGCTGAATGCTTTACACGGCTGAAGCTAATTTACTCTTATCTTAAACATAACCCTTGTGTCAATTCAGGCTCAAGTTCACCCGAAGGCCCGAAAACAAATGTGTTTGTGGTATCCCTTGTGTTATCTCTGGGTCAAAGTGAGTCACATTTTTTCGGGCCTTCGGGTCACCTTGACCCTGAGATAACACAAGGGTTAAACACAATTATTTAGGGTATTTGGTGGCAAGTAAAAAAAAGGAAGGTTTGTTGTGTAGTTACAGCAGCACCATTTAACATTTTGATGTTAACAATGGTTTTAATCTTGTCAACCTTGTTTTGTAACAAATGCACAGGACACTAGGGGGAGCCATAAATAAGATTTTTAATTGTACATACTTTTACTTTATAGTAATGTGACCGGGGTAAAGGCAGAAACCTCGACAGAACAAGACTTAAGGCCTCTTAATGGCTTATATCAGTTAAGAATTATAGACCTCAGTGTCCATTAGACAAGTGGAGAATACTTCCATGTGGTACTGCAACAAACAAAGCAGCAGCTACGTTACACAACCCACCTAGAGTTGAGTCTCATCATAACAGATGGTGTCATGTTGGTTATGAACTATTTATCAAATGTAATTCAGACAGAAGTCGGCTCAAATTGCCAAGAACGTACTTCGTTGATGAAAGATAGAAGGAAAATACTCCTAATAGTCCTTTTAAAAACACAAATACTTCAATTTATATTCATATTTTATTCAATAACAAACGGTTCCATCCTGAGGTGGAGCTGAAATAGACACTTTTTTCACACTCAGAGATTGTTTTTGTCCTTCGATGAGTCACGTGACCAGCAGTGGCCGCGCTCGTCTCCAGGCTGAGTCGACGCTCCATGATTGCAGTTCCTTCAACTGGGAGCAAATATTGTTCCGCGCCTCATACGTCGCGCCCAGAAGGCAAAACTTTCTCCCTTCATCACTTTGTGTTTGTGAGGCTGCGTGGAAGATCAGTCTCTCTGACATTTAGATTTCCCTTTCAAGTATTTCATTTTTCACAATTTCCATCTCTTTCGCACGTTTACTGGCGGCGGCAGAATTGTTCTTTTTTTACATCCAGATTCCGAGCGTGTAATTCATCGCTGCCGTGGGTTTATGTTGTTCGGGTTGAAGTCTCGAGATGAGTCGAGTCCGCCTGGTTTCCAGACGGATCATCTCGATAACTCCAGCATCTTCTCATCATCTGCGAAAGAAACACAAGAACACATCTGTCATAAGAGAGTCGTTCACATCTGATGCAAGAACCTAAATGGCCTCATCGAGTCTGATGGCGTCCTGACACGAGTCGGGCCATGATGACCCGCCACGACGCGCTCGTCTTCAGATCGCTGGAGATTTTCCAATTACTCCACTCCGGGTCCTTCCCGTCCAACCTTTATCCGTCCTGCAAATGAGCGCATTCCCCAAATTATCTGGTCTACAAAGACGCTGCAAACGCATTATGAAATATTCACAAGTCAATTTTCCCGCTCCGGCAGACTCGGGATGGATCCTTAATTACGTGATCATCGCAAATGTAATTCCTTTTTTCTCCTCGTCGCTCTGGGAATTTGACTCGTCATCATTCATGGGGAAGTTTGAGGAGTCGATTCTGTTTGTTCTTTGTTTTACATTCTCAACACGTTTTTTTTTAATGCAGCAAACTTCTAACATGGAGACTATGATCGGGAGAGAGCTGGAGAGGGAGGTCATATGATCATCGCGTTGGTTAGTCTTTTTGTTCAATGGATTTTGGCTGTTAAAATGGGTCATCTGGACACAGGGAGGTTTTGAAGGTTTTTTTCACCCGCTTGGCTTCTATCTGCTGGTGGTCAATTAGCGAAATAAGCCAAAAAACAACGACTTGACTTTAAAATACACTGCATACAATCAAGTTACTAATATATATCACGTATTGACCTGGTAGTAGTAGTTATTTGACTTTTTATTTGTGTATTTACCGTATTTTTCAGACTATATCAGACCATAAGGCGCAATATCAACGAGTGGATCTATTTTCGTACATAAGGCGCATTTTGTTTTACTGCATTACTGATGACCTTGAGTTTGAAATCTGCTTAGCAAACGTGTTTTTTAACAAGTGCCATAACTATAATGTAATGTTGAAGCCCAGAACTTAAAACGTAATACTACAGAGCCTTGTGGTGCAGAAGATCCTCACAGAGTAATACTTGGGCTGGTGAGGCTTCATGAAACAGTGTCATGGTGTTTAGAGGTCAGTAGGTGGCGCTGTCAGTTTAAAAATTGACCTGATGTTTCATTAGAACAGTTGTTCAAAACAATGGAAAATAGTGCAGAGACCGCCATCTAGTGGACTCTGACAATAATGACACTGTTTCATGAAGCTTCATCAGAACATCACTAGCAATACTACTGAGGATGGTGGAGTAATATTAAGGAAAAATAAGAACTAAGGCATAATTAAAACTATGCTTTGTCTCAGTGGTTTTCTAGTTTCACCAAACAAACCCATCTAGTAAGTTAACTCAGTAAGTTATTAATAGTGACGGGTTAAGAAGGGTTAATGATGCACTATACTTATTTTCAAAAAGCAACTAGATTGCACTCGCACTTTTTAAAATGAGAGCGCCCCCTACTGAACTCCTAAAAATTAGGACACTGTATCATGGAACCCTTTATTAGCTAATGTAACCTTATTAACTTTATCACTGGTTTTTAGACTCTATAGTAAACCTGGAGTACTTTGAGTAAACCCATTGAACGCAGGGGAAAATCAACACAAAACATGCTGGATTTCAACCAGAGACTTTCTTGCTCCTCATCCGCAACACTCATATACTTGCTCCTTCCATTATTTGCACGATCAATAATTACACATTTACGACAGAAGTGCCCAAATATGTTTCCCCGCTTCCTGCACTACAGCCAACATTTAGGGCGTATAAGTATCGAACTAATTCCAAATAGTAGCCGATAAAAGAGCGTGTTAGAAAAGTAGAGGCTGCATAACGTCCCTGGATGACGACTCGCTGGCCGGACGCGAGGTCAGAGTTCAGCGACTGTGTCGTTCTCTGGCGTCGGCAGCAGCTCCGGAGATGCATGTGTCAGACGTCGCTGGCGTTTTCATGGCAAACGAAGAACATTCGGGCGACTCTTGTTTGAGTCCTGCTCCGAGACCGAAGTGTATTGATGGAGGATTTACTCACACAAGTGAGGACTCTAATGGTCCAAATCCCCGAGTTCATGTTGAAGTTCATAGTGTAGGTGTGTTTTAGGAGAAATCAACGGACTTGTCAAGAAGGAGCTTCAGTGTTTCTAGAGTTGTAGGAAGGCAGTTTGGAACTGGGGTAGGAAGGCAGCAAAGATGAAAGGAAATAAGATTCATGAAGCAGTGTCTTTTTCCTCAGAGCCCACTAGATGGCGGTCTCTCTCAATATTCTAATGAATCCTCTCATTATTTTACAGGGCGACACCTACTGAGCTCTCAAAAATAGGACAGTGTTTCATGAAGCTTCACCCATGATCTACCCATGATGTTAGTAAGTAAGTAATTGTTATTTTTAAAGAGCCTTTCTAGACCACAAAACGCTTTAAAAACTCTAAAAGGCCAAGATAACATAAGGCAAACACAGGAGTCCCAGAAGATTAGGAGAAGTCCTGCATAAATAAAAGGTTCTTGAGATGTTTCTTGAAGGAGTCAGTAGATCATCAAACACAAAGAGAGAGGAAGATTGTTCCAAAGCTTAGGAGCAACAGTCTAGAAGGATTTCTCTTCTCTGGTCTGAAGCGTGTTCAGGAACCATCAGTAGATTCTGATCCACAGACCTCAGAGCCCGAGCTGGGGTGTAAGGCTGGATCAGATCACTGATGTAAGGAGGAGCCTGACCATGAATAGATCTGAAAGTAAGAACCAGAATTTTAAAGTTGATCCTCAAAGAAACTGGCAGCCAGTGAGTTTTAAGGATCGGAGAAATGTGAGTTCTTCTACTAGAGCAGGTCAGAATTCTCACTGCAGAGTTTTGTATTAACTGCTGGTGAGACAACTCCATCTTGTTAAGACACCAAAATAAACTGTTACAATATTCCAGACGAGAAGATACAAACGCATGGTTTATAAGATCCAGATCATGTTGTGACATCATTTTCCTAAGTTCAGAGATTTTGAAACAGTTTTGTCAATTGACCTGGTCCTGGAACAAGTGGTGTCAGATGTGGGACGAGGCCTTCAGATGAGTACAGATGAATTGTAGATGTACAAGCCTGTATTTAGATATGGAGTTCTGTGCGCAAAGTATTCCCACAGAAGACAGTAATCCAAGGTCAAGTTTCCACACTACATAGAACTTCTTTCTAACCTGACGACTGAGGCTCGTCTCCCTTTAAAAGAAGGACGTCTTCGTCGGAGGATCTTCCCAACAGAGGATCAGTTCAGAAGGAGACAAACGTTCTCAACATCACTCATGAAAGAGGAGACATCTCCGCGTAATCGAACTCTCGCGTCGCTCCTTTTTCTCCGTTTCTTTCCGTGATGAATTCCCATCTGCAAAGTATTTCCGAATACTTTGCCTAAGGAGGTGTAATTTAAATAATATCAGTCACAGCGTCGCCGCCAGAACGAGAAATATGTCCGAGCTAATATCTCAGGGAGCTCACGGCGGAGGAAGTTCTCGCTAACAAACGTTGCTCTAGTTTGTCGTGACCTCGCGCTGGAAAATTGCTTTAAATAAAGACATTAAAAAACAACAGGGAGAACTTTACTACAAATCCGTCGAGGTCACATGACATGTCAACTCATCGCTCGTCCCCAGTGGGTTTATTTCATATTTAAAATCCTTGAATTAACGTAAAGAAAGCGATCATTTTCATCTCCTCGGAGGAATCAAAGGTCTCCGTCAGTCACGGAAGGACGTTTGGTTCGACTCTATTAATTTTCCGAGCGTGTTCTGAGCTTGTCAGGATTCTAACGTGTCGCTCCCCGAAGATTCTGACCTCTCAGCACATAAGAGCCCAAATTAGACTCTCATGAGTATTTAATGGACTCGCAGCTCTGGCTCTGATGGTGGGCCGGGTGACGGAGAGAGACCTCCGGATGACGCTTCACACGCGTGTGTCTGGCTTTATGGATTCTTTATGGAGCCACAGAGATGTATGGCTGAGTTTCTGACTGTTTTATTGATTAATATTTATTATTTTAGTTATTTCTTGAAGTTTTTCTTAATGAAACCTTAGATTAACACATTGGCTGCAGTTGAAGTTGAAAACGCTTCCACGAACTTGGACGCTGATTGAAAGCGAAAGGTTTAGTGAAGCAGGAGGATCATATTTATGGAAGTCCAACATTTTTTTTAGACGCGGGAGGTACAGCCTGGATGAGTCGCCAGTCAATGAAGAGAAAATTGATAGATTTCAGAAGTTTTGGAAATGTGAGAAGAAACGGTATAAAGTAAACCAATGCAGACTCAAATCATAATCTGTAACTACACGTTTCTTTTTTTCAAATTGATAAAACTAAGCTTCTGTGACTTTTAACCTAAAAAACACATTTTAAAACTTGCAAACAGGAATGTAAAAAGTTGACTTTTAATTAGTGATGTGCTGATGAAGCTTCATGAAACAGTGTCATGTTGTTTAGAGGTCAGTAGGTGGCGCCATCAGTTTAAAACTGATCATTCACGTTTCATTAGAACAGTGCTATGTCTCAAATCGCATACTTCTCTTAGTATACTAGAAGTTAGTATGCATCAGGATAGTGTACATACTAACTAGTACACAATTCTCAACAGATAGTACGTCTCAAATCAAACACTTAGTTAGTGTCAATCGAAGCATACTCAGTTTTGTGGGCGTTTTAGTACGCCAATTTAGTGTGTATGGTGCACTAAATTTCGCTTACTAAGAATTGAGACACACTTACACACTAAAAATACTAACTTTGAGTACGCTAGTATGCGATTTGAGACACAGCACTGGTGTTCAAAACAAAGGAAAATGGGGCAGAGACCACCATCTGGTGGACACTGAAAATAATAACACTGTTTCTGATTAATGTTATCGTCATTTTTACGTCTTACATTTCAGTAAAGTAAGTATAAAAGTAAAACTTTTAGTTTAAAATAAAAGGTACAATTAACAACCAAATAATCACAACGTTACTGTTGCAACTATACCTTCTGCAATCATTACTACAACAACAAACAATGCAAAAAAAATTGCTGAGGACGAGAAGATACAGTCGACTCCAGAAGCTTTTGAAGCTCCTGTTTTTTGCTGCACACTTGGAGGTTTTATGTCTAAACGCATGAATTTGAGCAAATCTTCTGCACGTTTCGGTTCTGTGCACATTATCTGGCCTGCGTCTCATTTCTCCGCCGTCAGAGCCTTTTTTTTTTTTTTTTTTTACTTTCCCACTGTTTCGTTTCTAATGAGGACAAACATCTGGACGCGCCGCGTATTATGGGGCCGTGATGAATGTGACCCCCGTGGTCAGCCCTTGGCCCCCCAAACCCACCAGGGCACATAAAGCAGAAGCGCGGTCCCAGTTAAAGGAGCTGAACTGCAACATAAATCGGCGCTGGAGCTTCTTAACTGTCCAATTTGCATGTTTCCTCTCACAACCGGTCTAACAATGTTTAACAAGACAAACAGAAGTCGCTCGTAAAAAGCGCGTCTGCAGGTAAACGACTGGACGACGACGCTTAAAATCACTCGCAAAAAAAATCTTTATATGCACATAGATGGAGATTCGAGCCTTCACACGAACGACTTGAGTAATCAGCAGAGAAATGTAGAATGTTTTAAGAGATCACTTCTTCAAAGAGAAGAATGAAGGGGGGAGAGAACAGAGAGAGCGCAGACGGCCACTGAGAGAAGTCAAGATAAAGAGTGTTGGGGCGAGAGCACGGGTTTTATCTGGTGGCGAGAGGATCCGTCTCTGTTAGAGCGAAACACGCCGCCGTTATTAAAGCCATTCATCACGGCCTGAATATTCTCCCTTTAATAGCTGCACTCGTTAATTAGCCAACTTTGTCAAGATTGGGAGTCTTCGGGGTCTCTACGTCTTCCTGAGGACGACGGACTTTCAACACAACTCTTGACCCCCGTCCCAGCCCCCCCCAAACCCCTCATGTAATGGTGGACACGAGTCGATAACGCATGTGAAGTTCCTGTGTTTGTCCAGCACACATCTGCTCCTCTGTGTTTCTAATTGTTATTGCAGCAACTACTCTTTTTATGTTTCCACGGCTCTGTTGTCGTCTCTGCAGCAGATGTTCCCGCCAAGAGTCTACGGAACGAGGACCAGTTTAACGTCAGCAGGAGGTCAGTTCAACTGTTACATCTGATGGAGGAAGTGAATCACAGAGAGAACTGTTTATTGTAAAATGTGCCATTAACATCCAAATAAGAACAAAATCAGTTATTTTCTGTGTTAAATAATACTTGCTGCAATCATTACTACAACAACAACAAACAATGTTGAAAGATACTTTGGATAATTGTAGAAATTGTAGAAGGAAAGTTTCAATTTTATTTTTTGTACAGTCAAAAGTAATTTTATATAGTTTCAAATCCCATTTCTTTTAGGAATTAAAGAACCTTTTCAACATCAACATTTTTTTTTATCAATGTAAATTATAATTGTTCCCTTGGTACTAATACATTATATATATATTTGAAATAAAAGAAACATTAAAATCTGTATTTATGCTTTCCTTTTCAGATTATTACAGATACTCAAGTGACATTCCAGAGACGATACCTTTCAAAGCCAAGGTCTCAAGCAGGCAGTTTAGGGTCACTTTAGCTTCTTTGTACCACACTGTAACGCATAATACAGTATATATGGGAGATGTTGAAATGTACCTTATTTTCACCTGTAATTTTATAAATGAAAAACTATACTTGCTGGCTTAGCTAGTGGCTAAAGTGTAATATATGTCCACGTTATTCTAACTTAATAATAATCTAATTTCTGACAAATTCATATTTTCAAATATCACTGTGCGTCTATGCCATATTGCCTGGGTGGTATAGAATGATATGAAAACACACACTATATATATATACATATTTATAACAATTTGAATGTCTGCCTCACGTGTAAAAAATACATTACAATTTAGGTCGTATGTTACTCATATAATGTGGATCCAAACATAACTTGAAGTGATTCTGAACTAAAGCAGTAGGAGCGCCATCTAGTGGGCTTGTAGAATAATGACACTGCTTCGTGAAGCTTCATCTCAAGTAGCAACATGTAAAGAAAAATAAATAGTAAATAAAGGGAATGAAGGAACTTCTTGGGGTCAAGGTATACATTTAAAACTGATCATGTATAAATGTCTAACACATATCTTACCATTTTATTGTGTACTTTTTTCTTCAAATACTTTTTTACTTCCAATGATTTCCAATTTTGTGTTATCCATCACATTACAGAACCTTCATTTCATATTGTCTTGTGATTTATATTTAAATGTAATGTACAAAGAAAAATGTATATATATATTTTTTAACAGTTTTTGCTTTGTAATACCATTTATATTTTATACTTGTTAGTTCAGAATGTTATTGTCGCTACAGTGTGTCTTCTGTATTTTGACTGGACAGCCCCCGCAGTATATGAATCTATAGATCTCTGAACTAGGTGGAGTCCTCGGGTTGGACCGAGCGTCACGTAGAGTCAGAACTAGTTTCTTATCTGCATGGTTGATGTAAAGTCACTTGTTCATGCCTCGCAGACGACTGGACCTGACGTCCCTCAAACCTCCTCCTGGCCTGCGTCTCTAAATCACCCTCTTTAGCGCCCCCTCCTATAATCAGCCTCTTTAACTAGCCGCTCATAAAGCCCCTCGCCGGGGTCCGGGGCCCGGACACGCCAGCACCTTTTGTTTAGCAATTAGTTCTGAGGCAGACGAGACGGATGGAGCGGAAGACATCTGGCGACCCCTCAGGACGAAGAGGGGGTCTTCGGAGCCACGCCGAGGACGGGACCACCAGGATTTGCCATCAGGGCCGTAAAGTTCTGAGACAACGTGGAAATGAAAAAAAGGCGCTCTGACAAATATGATGATAAGAGAGCGTGGCGGTAATGGAGGCCATTTTTCTGTACACAACTGATGAAGAGGAAGTGAGGCGTGGGGACCCTCGTGCACAGACCCTGGTCTTCCTCTCAGCCCAGTCATTTACATTGTAGTTATCTGGAGGCAGGGGGGGGGGGGGCGCAGCAGCAACCTCCACATTGATCCCCGCGGGCTGATTAGCTCACCACTGTTCTCTCAAAGCAAACTAATCAGATACATTGATCACGGAATACTTTTTAACGCTTCCCCAGGCATTATTGAGATTTTTCTCCAGTCAAATTACTGGTTAGTTATCGGAAGATTCCACTTCCTCACCGGGGGGATTCAGATAGACCCCACTGTTAAAGTTATATCTGGATGATTATATATAAATTCTATTATTTAAAAACAAAATAATTCAAGCTATGAGGTCATCTGTGGCTCCGCTTGTAGTTCTCCGTTCAACCAGCAGAGGCTGCTGTGTTTCCTGCAAACAAACGAGTCTCGCGGTTCAAGAAGTCTACGTTGTTGACCCCACGACCCCCGAATCAGATCAAATATACACTAAAATAAAAACAAAAAATTCATTATTCGTTCATTATATAGTCATATCCTTGAAAGGATTAAAAAAAAAAAAGTATATTTTGGAATAACTGTTTGGAGGCAAGTGTCACAATCATTCTTTTACTTTTCAAAACTTTTTATTTTCCTGATTTATATTAAACAAATGTGTTATAAAATGAATAAATGTGTTGTTTAACACTAGAAGCGCACGTTGTTCCTATTTACACCTCATTGTCAGCATTGAACCAGCAAACAAAAGCTGAGACCAGAATAATTTAAATTGTCAAGCGCTGTCGTTAATTGATTATGGGTGTCGTTCTCATTATTGGCAGTAGGGGGCAGAATCCATACATCGATTTGACTTCTCCTCCTCGCGTCCTCGAGCGACGCCTTTAAGTCACGTCGACGTCAATCGCTTTCAAAAGGTTTCCACGTTTAGTGAGTTTATGAACGGCGTGAGTACCTGTGGCAGCGATCAAGACGCGAGGAGTTGAGAAACATGTCTCAGAGCCTCAGGCGAACACCAGCAGCTGGAGAAGGTTCTCCTGGCAACACCAGAACGTCTGGATGAATCATCTGACTCTGCAAATGTGACATTCTGTCTTTAAACCCTGCAGTGATTCGTGCTGTTGGTGAAAAAGAGACGTTTTTGTGCTTTTTTTCTGGATTTGAATGTGACTTCAAACTATTTTGGAACTTTTTTAAAACGCTCAATATTTTTGTATTTGAGTTAAAAACGGACTGTTTTTCCCCACTATTGTTGAATATTGTTTTGATTATTGTTCTATTTTATTTCTATTATATCTCCTGTGTGCCCAAAGAATGCACTTCCTAAATAAGACTCAAACATTTGGAGGAAAAAAGTCAACTTATTTAAAAAAAAAAAAATGATATTCTAATTGTAATATACTTTAAACATGTATCTATTTTCATTAGTACATTTGTGAAACATTTAAAAAAAAGTCGCTGTTGACAATAACAAGTGATTATAATAATAATATTAATGTATATATAGTCACTACTCTTTTCATCCCACAAGATTTAGCGATTTTATTAATTATTATATAAACTAATAATATGATTCTTCAATCTTCTTAAGGCATCACGTCAACAAATGCCTTGTACATTTATTTTGAAATTCCAGCTTCGATGTGCAATAAAACTTTCACCAAAAATAGTTTAACGTCCCTAACAAAATAATTTCCAAACTTATTTTCTTTAGTTGCTTTGCAGGCAAAAAACATACCCATTGAATATTTCATCAACACTAAGTAAGTGATTTGTCGATACATATTCAAGGAATACTTTCACCGACTACACAAACGTATGGCAAAATGAAACAAACATGATCATTGTCTCCAGTTTGAATAATGCACCTTCAGACGGACTGTCATCTGCTCTCTTCTCGTCACTCGTGCACTCCGCTTAATGCCACATGACTTGAAAGCCTCACAAGTCAGAGCCAATTAGCCGAGGCTGAATAAAAAAAGTCCTGCTCCAGATGGACCATCATGAGTAACTTTTAAAGTCTTCTGATTTCTTACTGATTTTAAACCATGTGCGTCTAGTTTCCAGGTCATATTGATCATTTCAAACTTGACTATGCGTCACACAAGGGGTTCAAATCTTCACTTGAGGGTCGTTGACTGAACAAAATGTATATTTATGAAACGGTTAAAAAAAATTTTTTCCTCCTACAAACATTCCCATCAAAGTCTTTCAACACAAGTTTGGTCTAATTGGCATTTTCTGTACAATTTTCGACAAGTTCTCGTCAAGATATTAATCTTATCTTAAACACAGGTATATGTAAATGTGACCATATTTAAGTGGTCCATCCAGAGAGCGAGATAAAATAAATGATAGGCCGGATTTGTTGAGTTTGACACATGTATGTTAATAAATTAACTAATGTTCTTTCTCTTTATTTCTCTTTGTTCTTGTTCTTATTTTATTTCGATTTATTTTTTATGAAAAATTGCTGTATTTGCTGTGGCTATTGGGTAAAAACAATTTCAATAAAGTTCTACCTTACCTTACCTTAATGAGTTTGCATTAAATGTCTGCCTATATATTCCTCGTAATAATAGATGCCTAGAGTGTCTCTCGCCTCTTTCACCGTGTAGCTGGGATGAGCTATCTTTAATTCTGTCAATCAATCACCTGAAAGTGCTGTCAAACGTTCTGACCCATTATAAAAAACGATGACCAGGAACTGTTTTGTTTTTCTTTGCTGTTCAAGTAAAACTGATGGACGAATATGATAAAGAACAAAAACACTGACGACCTGAAGCGGTTCATGTCTGAGGCGAGACGAGCAGACATGCAGGAGGAGTCCTGGCTCACTCCACCTCTCGGGGTCTGGTCGCACTGAAATATTGAGAAGCTTTTGTTGTGCCTAGTTAAACATTCACTGATGTGACACAAACTGTGAACAATGCCATTTCACACGCTTGGGAATCCTCTCTTCATAATTCATGACGGAGACTCCGGAGCGCTTGTTTCTGTTTACATGATCAAGATGACAGTGTTTGAAAAATTAACAATAATAAATATGTAACGTTCATTTTGTCTTATTTTTATTAGTGAATCTCATTTTATTTTAATTTTCAAACATCCCTTTTAATTCCCACGAATGTAAAGCTTCCGCCTGCATCCGTCATAATCATCTGGAATCCCTTTTGTCGTTTTAAAGTGTTGATTCGAGGAGCGTTGGGTTCGCGACGCTGCTCTCTAATGTGGAGTCTGTGGTGCAATTCTCCGAGCCGCCGGTGATGAATTAATAATTACATCATTACCATGGGGAACCTAATTTCTACTGACATTCAGCCAACATGTTTTTTTTTCTTCCAGAGGATTGGAAGTATGGCTCAGCAAATTAAAGCGTGGCGGCGCACGGACTGTTTGTGCGCGAGCTCACAATGGTGTCTGGCAGATAAAACAAACCCGACATACAACAGCCCAGGGACTCGCCGACATTAATTGTGCAGGTGGCATTTTGGAAATACTCGCACAACGCCGGGTCAATTCCTCTTCAGGTCACTGAGAAAGACATCATCAAACCACTATTAACTCTGCAAATAATTCCGTCTCGGTGGGATCTGTCCCGAGCGCGTCATCCCTTCAAAAACAAACAGTGGGCTTCAGGCTTTGCCCTCAATCTCAAACCATAACCTCCGGGAGAAAATGTCCGTCTCTGCAGGAAGGACCAAACGCCTGTGAAATGACACCGCAAACAGATCTGGACGACGCACCTTTAGCTGCTCTTCTTCCTTTGGACTCACATAAACTCTATTGGACTGGAAGCTTCGTTCACTCGTGAAGAAGAAGTTTCTTTTTTTTTTAATGATTATCTTCTAACCATTCATGTCCTACTTGTACAAATGGATGGGAGGTCTTGCACAGGAATATAATCCCCTCAACACATGTTTAGATAAATAGTAGACAAAGATCCATTATTAAAAACATGACTATTTGTTACAATATAAAAGGATGTTTTCTTATATCTCTGGAGTCTACCAGGAGTCTATGGAAAGGGTTACTTCAAGCAAGCATGTGACCCGAGGCTCCATTCTCATTGGCTTATGGTCCTCTGACTGTAAGCTCATACCAAAAGCGACTGATATTCATGTTAAGTAGAAGTACTATTACAAACTATTGAGCTGCGATACAGGCTTCAATATGTTACTAGTGACACGATGAGCGATCTAAACTTCACCGACTTGAGGTGGTGACGTACGTAGAGGGAAAATTGGACCAAACTAAATGTAATGGAACTCACAGCTGAAAGCACTTGTTAAAGATCTGATATTTTTTGTCGCTCTTTTGTTCAACTTTCAATTAGACATAGTCCAATCGGCCATTTTGACTTTGCACTAAATATAGACCTGTTCCTTGTCGATGCGACTTCAAGGACGAGGGAAGTAGTTTTCGTCAGACCAGTATCACCAAACTGTATTTGGTGTGAAGGTACCATTATTTTTATGACCTTACATTGTACTCAAAACTGCCTTTATTTTATTTTTTTGGGTAGTGTTTAATTTTGTGTTAGGAATTGGTCTTAACATTTTTGTAATCTCCACTCTCACGTTCCTGTCTTCACGCTAGATAGCGGGTAACGGATTAACCTTTGAAAACTCAGCCACGTTTGGCATTTTGCGCTCAATACATTTTTTTTTTCACCATTAGGGAAGAGTTTTGTCCTAAGAAAAAAGCAGTCGGTGTGAATTGTTGAGCGAGAGAAGAGACGTATTCTTGACGGACACCATGAGGTAAGAGTCCAGATGCTGCCTGCTGTTCCTCTGTAATAATAGCGAGAAGCCACACGTTTAATTATTCATGCTGTCTCTCCAATACAAGGTAGACGGCCAGCAGACTGCACGAAATTGCTCAAAAAAACCCGGAGCTCACTGGTGCAGTGTGAATAACTGGACTTTAAATGTGTAGTCACGACTTTGTGTCTCTCGAAAGTTGTGCGACGCTCGAGTGCAACATGTGGTGTCAGAATCAGGAGGTTTGCTTCTTTTTGGTTTTTAGGTGGACGTTTTTTGGATCTGCCAAGAACCTGTTGTTGGGTAATATTAAGGGCTTGTAGGAAGCGTAATCCTTGTGTTATCTCTGGGTCAAGGTGACCCGGAGGCCTGAAAACAAATGTGTTTGAAGTATCCCTTGTGTTATCTCTTGGTCAAGTTGAACAACTTCCACTACTGCATATGCATTTATGGAAACCAGAGACTACACAAGGGATACCACAGACGCATTTGTTTTTGAGCCTCTGAGTCACCTTGACCCTGAGATAACACAGGGATTAAATATATTGAAATGATCAGGTATATTCAGCCCACGTTCAGACAGGTGTTTGGTGCCACATAACCTTCACGGAGGCCAAACTGAAAGTGTTGTATTGACCTGAAAGAACCGTCACTGAGTGACCCACTGCCTTGGTCCTGCCCCCACATTGAACATGTTATTTTCTCTACAGTTTTTTCGAAAAACAATCTGCTTCTTTCATGGCAGTGCAATAAAAGCCGGGAGAAAACTATCGGAGGTTATGGCAGGATCAGTCACATGATCAATAGCATGAGATGCAGGTGAAACACAGCGACCCACCACCACCACCAGCGCTCCTCCATCTCCTCCATCTCCTCCTTCCACTGTGTTTGCACCACCTTTTTTCCTCCCAATCAATTAACTCCCCCAAGTAAACACATCCGTCCCATCGCTGGCCGCTGAAACTCGATATCCCCCCTCGCCCGTGTTCCCCCTCCTGACCCGGCCCAGTCACAGGGAGGAACCCGATACCTAGACTGAACGTTTCCATTGTTGAGGTAAGGCGGCTAAATAAAGAGCAGTGACATCATCATCTTCATCATCTTCGTCGTCTTTGACCTCTGAGCGGCTCGTCATCTTCCTGCGGCGAATACGAAACACGGGTGTTGAGTTACCCTCGGATTCCTAATATAGATGGAATAATGAGCCGCGGATATGACTTTTGCTCGTGTCAGCAGCGTTCGGTTTTCATCCGCAACACAAACTGACATTAAAAATGACTCAAACATTACCGGCGTTTTATCTACGAGGTATTAACGTATAGGAAACGACATCTAAAGACGTGTCGACATGGTTTTCAAAAGACACATTTTGGTACATTTGAGTCTGGTTCACAAGGGTGTTTTTCAAGTACAAGGATACTTCAGGAGAAGTATGCATCTTGGTTACCCTGTGAAAAACTCACTCAGAATTACCCCAAAATAGTTGGGAAAGGGGTCCTTACTTGCAGCATGCTGCAACCAATCATAACAGTTTAGTCTTCGTCACTGACCAATGACGTCTCAACTGCCCAAAGAATGGGTCAGGTGTGTAGTCCAGTGTTGACATTGAGCTCTGATGCACTTTAAAGAACAGCTTTAGATTAACAGACCATAAATATTAATATCCGTTTAGGACTTAATTCCTTTGAAAAAAGAGACAACCACCTGATTATGCCAAAATAGATGGAAAAATACTTTAGCCAGTATTTTCAGCATTAAACAGTTGTGGATTGTGTATCTTGTAGAACAGGAAGAATCAAAATTGTAAAGTGGTTGAGAAAATAAAAGGGACACAGATACTAGATACAATAATAATGGGCCCAAGACATTTCCTGAAACAGTGTCTTATTTTTAAGAGGTCATAAGGTGGCGCCCCTGAGTTATAAAATGATCACATACATGTTCAAGGGCTTACAGAGCAGAGAGCATGAAAATAAAACACTTTGTCAGATATGGAATATGCTTTTAAAAAATAGTAGAAATAATCGGGTTTCCAACCCCCCCGATAATACTTTGACGATTTACTTTTAAAATTCAAGAAATAACACTTTTATTTGAAAAAAGTACAAATGTTTTTAAGCTACAGCACCATTAGCCACCATAGCATATGATCTGGTGAAACTTCATGAAACAGTGTCATTATATTCAGAGTCCACTAGATGGCGGTCTCTGCACTATTTTCCTTCGTTTTGAACAACTGTTCCAATGAAACATCAAATCGTTTTTAAACTGATGGCGCCACCTAGTGACCTCTGAACAACATGACACTGTTTCATGAAGCTTCATCAGCACATCACTATTTCAAGGTATATTACCTCTACCCTGGAGTGACAGGGGTTCTGTAATTCGTTGTTTGAAACCAGATTCAGAAGTGGCTAATAAACCGGTTCATAGAAGTGGTCACACCTGAGCCCAGGTCCCAGTAAAGCTTTACTAAGACTTTTAAATGTAAGAGACACTATCAAGGAAACTCCAAGCTCTTCATATCTTCTCTCGTACCTCGCAGTGCTGGTGATACTTTTAACATGCTGGAACTTCCTCCATCATTAATGAAGTTTCACTTGCACAAGTGCAGGTAATAAATGAGTAAATCATCTCGTCGACTGTTGTGACTCACACATTAGCAGGTGTTCCCGGAGAGGACATCTTTCGGACTCGCTCTTTTATTTAACGCTCCATCTGGAACGCCGGTCTGCCCAGATAGAAGTGCGAATGTGTTCTATTTGTTTATTAATGACAAATGTTGTGACTCCGCTCTCTCGGCTGAGCGATGGCCAGATGCTGGGCCCACATTCGCACGACATTCCGCTAATATATCGGGATATTTGGTGGCGTAATTGCCGAGGGGGAGCGGCGCCGCATAGAAACAACTCCGTATTATCCCCGCTCACTTAATACATTAGGTGACTACGGGCCGGATCCCCGGGAGACCCTGGACATCAGATTGTTCATTCTTGCAACACTCCAGCCAGCGAAGGTGGAGATGCAAACTAATCTATATCTGCCGTGACCCCCAGGATCACATCGTTACGCTCGCTAATCACATCCAGAGACAACAAGTGAAGCGATGGCCTCTGCAGGCCGTCTGTGTTCACAAATGGATATTCCTAATATGTAAGATTAATAGACTACAATCTAATCCGACCGCTGATTGAAGCTCTGATCCGGTTACGGAGACGCATGATGGATGTCGAGATGCTCGCGCATGAGAGCCACGTTAACCCTTTCAAGACCATATTGCTCGGCGGGTTATTGGCTGTTAAAAGGCGATGCAGAGCAGCAAAGATATTCATAAAGATGTTTACGGAGCTCGTAGATCGTGAGCCGATATGTTGTTTTACACAACACCCTCGAGTTATTGTCTTTGGTGATCTTTGTGAAGCTGCATTCATGGCTACAATATCATAGGCCATGATGTTTTATTTGCATGATTTGGATGTATTTTTTATAAATTAAATCCTTTCAAACATTAAAATTGAGTTCAAATTTGTTTGTTTTTGTTTCTTTTTCACTGTTGCTAAACAAGAATATATTGAATTGGGATTTAGAACGCTGTAAGAAACCTGCACAATTTTAGAAATTCAGTCAAAAAGTACGATTAGTACTGTATTGCATATTAGTGTCAGTGCACCAACTGGGAAATTAGCGTTCAAGTTGTGCATGAGCCACACAACTTTTATTTATAAAATCTCCCCAAGTCTCAAAGCATCGATTTTGTGAATCATTCAAAGTTAAAAAATAATAGAGTCTGTGTACTTTGATTGTAAAAATAAAAATCCTAAAAGAAGAGCAACGTTTGGCAGGAAAACTCTATTATTACGATCATCATTTCATAAAATCGATGCATTATATTATCTGCTATATAAATGAAGTTGTATTTTTTAACACAACGCACACGTGTTAATAGGTCGCTGAGTTTCTAGATAGTGTTGATAAACTGCCGTATAAACATGACGAACCAAAATAGGCCATTGTTGTGTGCATGTGCTCACGGATTGTGCAAATTTTAACGGATGGTGTTCAGACATATCCGATTAAAGATAGTACTAACAAACTGCAACATGCTGATGTAGCCGCTAGCGTTAGCGATGATCATATTGATATTGGACTTTTTATTTTTATTCATACATGATTATACATCTCTGTATCATTAGCATTCGTTTAAAATGATTTATTGTCCCTTTAACATGCTTGCATGGACTTAAAAGTTGCTGAGGGCTAGTAGATGGATGGATGGATGGATGGATGGATGGATGGATGGATGGATGGATGGATGGATGGATGGATGGATAATAACTTTATTGATCCCTCAGGAGGTCAAGGCCAAAAAACAATGGGGGACTCGCGACTTTCAAAGGTCTGCAACTTGCTTAATACTTGAGCTAAATAACTTTGGTGTAGTTTAAAATTATCCTTGGAATGAGACGAATAAACAAATAATAATGTTTATAGCCTTTACGGAAAAGCAAGGCCCAAAACTAAAAATCTCAAGTGCCCTTTACAGGATAAAGATTCAATCCAAGTGTTATATTGACCAACTACTCAACAAAGTTCAAAGTTTTTTCAGTTGTATTTGTAGCTAAAGGAGCAGCTGATGATGTTTTTAATGATAAAGTATTCCACAGACTATAATCTTTGAAATAAGTGAAACCTGACATCATTTTCCAACTGAAAGCATCACCCACTGAGCTTTTAAAATCCACTGTATCATGAGGCGTCATCAACCTTCTCATCAAGCCATCACCAGTAATCACCTGAGAAGTCTCATCTGTCGCGTGGACACAAATAGGTGACATTAATTAATAAGATTTAACGTTTCTATTATCCGCTCAAACCTCTGAATCATGAGTCTTCTTGTTAGTCGCCACAGACACCAAATGGCTTTTGCCTCGCAGGCAAACTAATTATCAGCTGTTTAGCAGGCCGAAGCTGCAGCCCGCCGAGGGCCGGGGTCACCGTCTCCTCCATCATCTCCATTTCACTTCCACGCTTAATCTCCTCGTTTCATCCCGAAACCACGTGTCCTGTTTTCATCCCTCCTTCTTCCATAATAAAAAACAGCTGTGAAACTGGCCCTGGGACATTTGCGGGAACATATGCTGACGGGTGGGAGCGGTCGGTGTTGTGATGTACAACAATGTGTCGAGTAAGTAGGACATTTCTCTCACTGTGGCTTTGTAAAAATTCCCTCGAAAAGATGAACGTTTCTAATCACATAGACGTCAGTCGCAAAAAAAAACGATCTAGCAGTCAAGGCTGACTGGTGGAAATGTTGGAGAATCTACCAAACTTGACAACAAATGTTTCGTCACTGGGCCTGCTGTGAAATGTCATTTTTGAGCCAAATAAATTTTAAATTCTGTCAGCTTTTGTTATTAACTCTCTATATAATTTTAAAATTAATTTTATGAAATGATTGTGTCTGGCCTCATGAAACAGCTGATGAGGTATCGAGATTCAGTGTCTTTATTTTGAAAACCAATAGATCTCCCTGCTTTATTATGTTTGGCTCTGATCTACTGGTTCAATGAAATCTGGCATCATTTTCAGACTGCCACCTAGTGGTCCTTCAAACTGACACCACTGTATCACAACACCTCAGTAGCTGTTTCATGAAGCCTCATCTAACCATCAATAATATATTTTTGTCAAGAGGGTGTTTTATTTATTTTTTAAATATGATATTAATGGTATTTTAACTACTTAAGATTAGTGAAAAAGTATGAAACAACATTTTCTTTGTTTTTTAACTATTTTTGTCTCTAAAAACTCAGCTCTGAGCAGGAAGTAAAAATAGTTTATTCGTTTCTCCAGTTATGTTTCAACTAATTGTGGCTAAAACCTTTAAACCTTTATTTTCACTGTTTTCTAGGGTTAGTTTAAACATTGGTTTGGTCAATTCCGAGACTTCAAGATGTCACTTGTTTAGGTTACAAAGCCTGTTTTATTTACTTTTATCTTTTTTAAAAATGTGAGTATTTCCCTGCTAATGTTGTTCTCACAGGGGCCTCAAATAAGTGTCCCTTTTATCAAAACCCTTCTGAGTGGACGAGTCAAAGAGCAGGGCCCGAGACTCGACCCTGTTACGGAGCCGCTCAGATAAGAACACCTCACACCAGAATATGTCCTGCAGGCCTGTGATATATGGATCTGCGGGAGCTAATAGCAAAGTATTGACAGGGAAATGGTGTGCTTATCCTGCTACTGCATGCTGGCTGGAGCTCCCCAAAGCAGATGGGATCCACTTCAGGGAGAGGAGGAGAAGAAGCAGGGGGTGAAGGGATGAAGAAGAGTCGTATTGGGACAAATTAGAGTCTTTATTGCTTTTTTTCCAGCTAATTTGTCCCCAAGTTGAACACCGGAGCTGCAAGCGATTGGATATTATTTAATTAAATTATTAATTTTTACGTGTTTTGTGTTGGAAAATGTATTTTTATTAACACATGTATATAATAATACTAATAATAATAGTAATAATAATAATAATAATAATAATAATAATAATAATAATAACGTAACAATTACTGTGTTGTGTTTACAATGCTTGCAATAAAAGTTTATGATTCTGATAATAATGATAATATATATACAATATTTATATATTTTTTATATTTATATCCAAGATTTAAACAAGATGTTTATTTTCTGAATAAGTTGTTTTTACTTCTACAAATAAACATACAACAGTTTTGGGAATAAAAAAGAACATTGTTAATAAAACGAATTAAATAATTGATGATGAAGACGACGACAACAGTACTGATTTTTATAAATATAATTCCTGTTCTTAATATCGTTGTTTATTGTTTGTGTTATTGTTGTTATGATCATTTCTTATTCATGGGCCAAAAAGTTGAAAAAAAGACCCATTTTAAACCCGCTTCACAAAACTATCATATTCATTTCCGTCAGCTGTTATTAATAACTCTATATGGATGTTTACAATTGATGGAATTATGAATATTTGAATACAAATATAAGAAAATCCGTTTTACATACTATCATAACTCAAAATTCTGGTAATCAAAATGATTCTTGTATAAATATATACATATATTTAGCATTATATTCATTATATATTTAATTGTCCTTAATCAAATATAACTTTCTTTATTTTTATAGTTTCCTTATTGCTGCCTTACAATTGTCTGCCATCTATAAGACGAAGGTTTTAATATTAACAATGTATTAATCTTCTTTTCCTGTTGTAAATTTGGAATGTTTGAATTTGTTTTGTAAACTGTCAGCTGAGAGTAGAAACTCATTTATACAATGGCTGATTTAACAATTGAGGTGAGAATTGTTGAGTTTTCAGCCACAGAGTAACAGAAGCAGACCCACTAAATATACTTAACCAGCACCAGAAGGTGATAGATCAGGCTCCTGTTGGGGAGCATGTAGAGAGGTTATCTCTGTGGGGCCCACACCTTGCTCTAACAAACCCATCCTGTCGGTGATGCTGCTGAGGAAGCAGCAGATCAGCCCTAATGGAAACACTTCATCATCAAGCTCAGAGGGTTTTTTCTCCTCCATGGAGAACCAGAAACCTCTCAAGGCGTATCTAGATGTTGACTTAGTGGACCATGAGGCGTTATTCCATTCAGAGCTTCTATTGCGTCACACTTGAGAGCCTGTAACTTTCAGCTGGCTTCATTCTTGACGACACAAGATGCTCTCGCCGCTGTAATTCAGTCTCATCCTGAATTTAAGACGGTTTTAAAAATATCCAGGTTTTTTTTGTCGAAGATCCTGACCCGATCATCACAGGATGGGTCACAAAAGAACCCTGGGACGACACGTCAACATGAACAATGTAATTTAATAATCTAGTTTTATCAAATCAAACTTTCATCTTTCACATGATCCAGCCGATTATTTGCAAAACAACTTCATCTGCAATAATTCTTAATAAACTAAACATTAATGATCACAATGGGCAAATACACACACACCCACTCTCCCCTCCCTCGCCTCTGCTGGGCCGCACATAAGAGCATGTTCACATCTGGAAGATAAGCACTGCACTGGGGCCCGTCTATGACCGTGATTATCCACTTGACATCTTTATGGCTCCGTGGCAGACTCGCTGCTCCACGGAACTGGAGGGAGAGACGCCGAGCGCCAAAGTGATCGTGCGGAGCTGGTGTGGGACATCAAGAGTTTTGTGATGAAATAATTAGTCTGCTTAGCCGCCATCTGGGCTGTGGTGGTCGAGCCAGGTGCTTCATGGGTAATACCAAAGAGACACATACAGCAGATGCTCATGGGTAGTTGCTGCCCAGCAGACTGGCACAGATCAGATAGTAAAAGTTGCTCCACCAGAGGCATCGCAATTAGACTTTTACTTTTCTTCTCAGACTGTCAAACCTTTTATCCCCAATCAGGAGGATCAAACTTCTTCACCAGAGATTAATCGTCGCTGATCCTCATCCTTTATGATCCATTGCTGTTTGCAAACTAAGCCAATTGAGGCAATAATACAATCTTCAGTTTTGCTTTTTAAATAATTTAAATACATGTTTTTTGGGGTCTTTGGTTGTATTAAAGAACGGCATGGTGGAAAGGAGAAAAGGAGTAAAAATAGGCTGAGGGAGAAGAGGAGAAGGAGGAAGTTGGTTAAAGAGGGGAAAGAAGGGGAAGACAGGGAGAATGAGGGCGTGGAAGAGGATAAAAATGCATAAAGAGGATGAAGAGATAGAAAAGGAGAATGAAGGAGGTGAAGTAAGAAGATGAGGAGTAGGAGGAAGAGGAGGATGACAAAGAAGAAGAGAAGGAGGAAGAGGAGGAGGAGAATGAAGCGTGTTAGGATGTGTAAAAGGAGGAATAGGAGGAAGGGGAAGAAGGGGACGAGGAGGAAGCAGAAGTGGAGGAGGAGGAAGAGGAGGAGGTGGAAAAAGAAAAGGAGGAAAAAGTGGAAGAGAATGAGGAAGAGGAAGGAGAAGGGGTAAAAGGAAAGGATTACAAGGAATGGGAGAAGAAGGAAGAGGGGTAGGAGGAAGAGGCTGAGGAAGAAGAGGAGGAGAATGAGGAAAAGGAGAAAGTATGAAGACATGGAAGTGGATGAAAAGTATAAAGAAGAGGAAGAGATAGACAAGGAGAATGAGGATGTGAAGGAAGAGGAAGAGAATGAGGAGGAAGGAGATGAGGATGATGAGGAAGAAGAGAGGCAGAAAGAGATGAGAAGGGAAAGGAGGAATAGGAGGAGGATGAGGAAGAGGATGTGAAAAGGGTGAAGGAGCCAGAGGAGGAAGAGGAGGAGGAGAAAAAAGTTGAAGAGAATAGAGCAAGAGGAAGACAAAGAGGTAGACGAGGGAGTGATGAGGAAAAGGATAAAGAAGAAGAGGATGAGAAAGAAGAGTAGAAGGAGAAAATGAAAAGGAAGAAGAGGAAGATATTTTTAATTATATAAAGGTAAATGGTAATATTTCTACATTATTATTAAAAGATTAGAAACAATTATATTGATGTAACTTGGATTATTCCTCAAGTACAGCTGCTGAACTTCCTCTTCATGATCTGCAGTTCTAAGCAACAGTTAACGTCTCCTGCATGTTCAATATCCACACAGTCAACAAGCTTATCTATGAGAAGCAGATGCCACTTAATTGCTCATCTACTCCAGATCTGAGGTCATTTTTGGGAGCAGTTCACTAGGCCAGTAACTTGATAAGGCCTTGGATTTACTCGATGAGGTAAAAAGTTCCTGAGCAAGCAGCAGGCATGTGGTTGTTGTTCCCAGAGGGCTGAGAAACCGTATCTGCCCTGGAGGAGCATCCTCTTTGCTAAGCACTTCTTATCCAGGCCATCACTGCAGGCCGATAGCAGCGGGTAATATCCAGTAACTGCAGCTTTATGTGCGATCCAATACTTGGATCAATCTCCAGGACAGGAGGACCGCCATTAAAACCCTGCACATATCTCTCTTCCTCGCTCGTGTGTTTCAAAGAACTGCAGAAATCCTCATATGTTTTTGGCAAAATGGAAATGTGGCATTGATCCGGGGGCAGTCGGCTGCTTCTTTTTTTTAACTCTAAACTCTAAATGGAAGGAGGACGCCTTCGAATGAACAACATACACAAGAGTCGACTAATTCTCAATTGTTGTTATTATAAGGATTATTTATATGAGAAAATATGCAATAATAATTGAAATAATTACTGTAAATTCATAAGTTTATCATAGTCATGTATTCCCATTACTACTTATTAAATATGTAATGTTATTTAAAGGCCATGACATGTTTTTGTATGTATATACTGTATGTATATGTTTGTATGGTAATAAATAAATAAATACAGCATTTATATATTATTATTATTAATAATCATTTTCAAGGTTATAAAATAAAATAACACTTTTGTGAACAAATATCAATGTATTACTTTCTTATATATTGTTATTTATAAGTAATTATGGTAAGTGTTTTTATGCAAGAGAAAATATATATATGTTAGCCTGTATGCTAATACAACTTTATAATGAGGAATAACTGTCTACAATAAAGCTAATAAACATGATTTAGTTAATAGAGAAATCGTTTTCTGATCTAAAATGCAAGTCATGTTTGGTTAAGATTATTAAATAAGACTCTTGTGTTTTAACATATTATTTCATGTTGTTATATAATTACAAAAATAATAACACAGTTACACAGTAATTATCATAATTAGGAAGAAAATAAATCCAAAAATAATATATTTTTGCAATTTTGTGTTCTCTATTTTGTAAAAGATTACACATGTGTTATTTTACAATTTGAATAATAATTTATAATTTTTCATAAATATATGTTGAATTTGAATTCAACTTTGAATTTGAATGAATAAACATCCATACAAATACAATGTTTTATTGAAGTATACATGTTTAAGAAAAGAAAACTGTGTCAATAGAAAGATGAAGTGAGCCATGTGATAAATAATAATAAGGACCAAATATTTCCCACAATGCAATTACAGCGAAAATATGTTATTTATGGATTACAACGAAAGATAAAGTCACAGAAACATTCAGTTCACATATTTATAATGAACATGTCTCGTATACGCTCGACTGTGTATACATTGTAAAATCCTGGAAATATCATGGCAAAAAAAAAAGTGGCAGGTTTGAGACTTTGTTTAAAACTCCCGATGCTTTGGGGATTATTGCCCCATATATCGTCCCCCGTGAGCGAGCAGAAGAAAGATAGAAGCAAAGAGATATATCTGCTGTGCAAGCGAGCTGTATTTCCTCTCACTGCATATAAATGGATAGTGAGTGGAACGCGAGAGGATATTCTTGTGTATTTAAAAAAGAAGTTACGTTTTAACAAAGGGGGGGGCTTCTGTTTTTCAATTAAAAGAGGAAACACGTCTGTTGAGATTTACACCAGAAAAAGACCAACTGAATCGTTGTGTTGTTGTTAAATATATGTTATAATGATTATGATAATATATATATTTTTGAATTTATGTCTGTAACTGAAGTTTTATATTAGCTTTCGCAGCTCATGCATGTATTTAGAAACTGGTTATAGATAATAACTTGTACTCTCAAATGAAGCCATAGGAACGACAAATGTGTGTGTGTGTGTGTGTGAGACGCTACACATAAGTGATGATGAGATTTGAATTGTGATTGATGAGCTGTTAAATGTAGCTTTTTTTTTAATAAACACCAATTTTAGATGATGATGATGCCTTGTATTTATACATGATAATGATAAAATATGTATCTTTAATCAAATATAAGTATAAAAAAAGTATGTACATTTGGTGTTTATAATTACACTTGTTTTATTTTCTAATACTTTGATAATATTATTTTATTTTGAAATCATCCTTCTGTCCTTTACATAAATAATATCATCCACACAATACATTCAAAATACAGCCCAGTGTGTTGGATAAAAATCATGACATGAATGATAAAATAGATTGAGCAGTATAGTAGAGAATTTTGCTTACCTTGAGTGACCGGGATCTCTGGAGGGTCAAGACCCCTGAGCCTGGACCAGGAGGGTTTGCAACATCCTCAGCATGGAGAGAGGCCAGCAGCAGCCTCGGAGGTGCGGCGTCGGTGCAGGAGAGTGGTCCGGGGCGCGCTCGCAGTCCTCTGGAACCGCCGGTCAATCGACCCCCGTCGGGCAGAGGGAACGGACCAAGACACTCGGGGAGCAGGTCCGGACTGGACTGGGCGTCCGCTGGAAGGCTTTTCCCAGCCTCGGCTTCCCTTGAATGAAAGCAATCCCTGAGAGTGAATGGGTAATGAGAGACCGGCTCCTGAGATTTTAGCTTTCTTAATCATGTTCATAATTAATTCAAGAACATTGATAATTTCATTACATTCTTTTTGTCTTATCAATAAATGATGTGGCTGCACTTTTGCTTCTTGTGTATACGTGGGAGAGAGGGAGGAGGACATGGGAGGGCGAGAGGGACACGACAAGTAATATGGCACTAAAAGCACAAGAGAAGGAAAATGATACAAACAGGGAAGTGGTAATTATAATCTTTGACCAGACCGTCGGCTGCACAATATGAAGTCAAGTGGCTACAAATAATTAATAAGGCCTCCTGGTATGTAGGTGTGTGTGTGTGTGTGTGTGCACGGGTGTGTGTGTCACCGTGGTGTCAGTCTGAGTCAGGAAACATGAATCATATAGAATTTGTTTTCGTTGCTACTTGGATTATAATGTATTGTTTCAATAGTTAAGCTAACACTAGTCAGGATAAAGTGTGTGTGTGTGTGTGTGTTAGTGCCCTTCACATCCAATAAAGACTCAGGTTTCAGGGACATTTGTGCAGCTCTTATCTCCGCCTCTCTCTTTTATCTCCTCTTCTGGTGACCTCAGTCCGGCCAAGAAAAGAAAGAAATGGAGAAAATCTTTTTTTTTGACTTCTGGCGTATTTGGTTTCTTCTGGCGGCAGGATTAATGGGATTATATGTGTTTTCAATAAATCATCCTGGGAATATTTGATAGAGCTTCACCATTAAAAGATGTTTTCTACATCCATTGATCCATCTGATCCTGAAAAAAAAAGAGGAAAAGGAAAGAGTCTTGTAAGAGATATCTGTCTTGTGATCGGGTACAGACCGTTAATGACACATGAATCCATCACTTTTTTTCTCTCTCTAATTAACTTTTAGCTGGTCTCGAGGTGATTTAACAGATATTAAGCATGAATCAAATTTAGATTTCCATCTGAAAAGTTAGAAGGAAATCATTTTGACTTGATTAAAACATTTATGAGAACTAAAACATTTTGATTTTGGCCCGTGTTTGGTTTAATTTGACACCACCGCATCAGAGCATTAGATGTGAAAATAAATAACAAATTTAGGTCAAAACTGAAAAAAATATTGAGATTATATTGAGAGATTGAATTGCTTATTTATTAACGTTGAAAAAATTATAACTTCCAATTTGGTCATAGGTAAGATGTGGCCCACGTGCTTTACAATAGACAGGTGGAAAGACAATAATAATAATAATAATAATAGAATAGAATAGAATAGAAAAGCTTTATTCATCCCCAGAGGGGAAACACACTTTCACAACAGCGCATATTATATAATACTATATGTTGCTAGCTTTAGCTTAATATGGCTAACGTCAGGTTTATAATTTATGATGGTGTCAGCAAATATTAGTCACTCCAGGAAATTAAACCTACAATAAAGAATCAAATAATTTAAAACGTATGATACATATGTAAAAAAAACAATATTTTGTTTTTATTTCAATCATATTTTTGGGCCTTTTCTGTTGCCGTAACTGGATTTTCCCTTCACTGGACTAATAGAAGATTACCTTATCTCATCTTCAAACATGTTTGTGGTGTCTCTCCTGTGGTCCTGGAGCTTCTAGAACATCACGATCAATGACTTTAACATACATTACAGTCATCATTAGATCAGTGTCACATTAATCCAATTGTCTCTGAAGTAACTGGCTCACCATGATTTAAAAACCACGCAGCAACTTGCATTATCATTTCAGCATCTTTTATTAAATGGACATTCGCTTGGAGAATCCTGAATGTCATTTGCGACGATAAATACGTGTAACGCGGCGATGGAAGAATCCCTATTACAGTATGGAAGTGCTACTTTTATTTTCCGTCACACGCTAATGGATTTCAAACACATGACTACAAAACAGATGGTAAAGCTATACGAGACATTAGAGATTCGACTACTTTACGTCCTATTTATTCCTTATGTGCCACAAGCCTCCCGCCGGTGAGATATGGCCGGCACGGCACAAGAAACCTTTAATAAAATACAAAAGAGAAGAGGGGAAAATAGAGATTTACTGGCGGTCGTTTGACACGGGACTTGATATAAGGTGTTCATAACAAGTTTTGCATTTTATTCCTGCTCCCCTCGCACACATTTTAATCATATTTTATATGATCTATGTATGCAACACTCATCCTTCCACCGTCAGCCGACCTCTCCGAACGTGTCCCTCTTAAACAGATTGCTATAATACTTGTAATGATGGTCCTCTCCTGCTGTGTGAGGAGAGGGGACAGCGGCAGCAGGCTATAGTATTACCATAATACTCCCTCCCCCCCTCTACCACTGTCCCATGGGCCCGGCCGCGAGGGGATGTGGGCTAACTCCGCTGTGGAGGCGACTCAAGTGGCTGCCAGTCCTGCAGGGTGTGTGTGTGTGTGTGTGTGTGTGTGTGTGTGTGTGTGTGTGTGTGTGTGTGTGTGTGTGTGTGTGTGTGTGTGTGTGTGTGTGTGTGTGTGTGTGTGTGTGTGTGTGTGTGTGTGTGTGTGTGTGTGTGAAAGAGACAGGGCTGAACCTGCCTTGGGGCAATGTAATAAAAACACCCCACGCTGCTGGTGGTGATGGTGGCACTGCTGCTGTAGCTGCAGAGGATAAATATAAACCGGGCTCGCAACAAGGAGACGGCCCTCCAGTCACAGCCTGACTTACATCCTAATAATTAGGCCCCGTTTCCAATAAAACTGCTCTTTGTGCCCGTGTTCCTATTTCACTTGAGATTGCAGCTGCGGAGCCCAAAGATGGACCGTCGTCGTCCTCGCTCTGCTTTAATTCCAGCCATAAAAAGATCATTGTACTGGTGGATCACTGCAAAGTATTGAATGTTGAAATGAACATGGATGAGCCTCAATCTAATCGACACTTTTATGATCTCGTATTATACGTTTTAAACTCCCCACAAGCTAGTTTAACAGAACCGTTATTACTTAAAATTCTAACATTTCTGAATAAAAAGCATAGACAGCTGGTCAGGACCACCTCATTCGAACCCAAGTTTCTACCAAGAAAGACAGAGAAACATTTGAGGCACTTAAGAAAAAAACAACACACACATAATGTATGAAATAACTGGCTCAAGTTAAAGAGAGTTATCATCACATTGGAGTTCATTTGTAAACTATCTGTTAAATTTTTCTCTGTGGAGTGAGCTGGATGGATACGTACCAATGTTTGTGCCATGCAGCCAGAGGGAGAGAGGACCCGAGACCAAGACCAAGACCAAGACCAAGACTAAGACCAGTCTCGACAATTATAACACTAATATAGCATTCTAACTGTAATTATTTTTAAGTACATTGTATAATATTTTACTTGTGATAATGTTCTGCCTCACAAAATATTTGTATTATTATTTGAATGATACTGCTTGTAAATATTCTCTAAAAAGATGTTGACAAGTTGCTCTTTTTTAATTTGCAGATATAAAAAGCTCTTTTCCTTTCTGGGCATATTTTCTGATAAACAGTATTGGTATCTTGCATATTAGTTTGTTTGCCTTGATGCACTTCACATACCCTGTCATGTCTTAATGTTGTTACCTTTCTGTGGCCAGAATGAAGACCAAGAACCACATTGTCCCATCATATCTTGTTTGGTCCTTTTAATTTTTTTCTGTTTTGCTTGTTTTATTACTCCAGTTTTTAGATTATTGTACCTACTTTATGTAACTTCTTGAGTCTCTTTGTATATCTTATAGGATAGGATTCGATTCAATACGGTACAGTGCTATGAAATACCATACCATACCGTACCATACGGTACCCTACCATACCGTATCCGTACCAATACCATACCCTACCATACCATACGAAACAGTACCGTACCCTTCTCTACCGTTCCGTACCGTACCATACCGGACCGATACCATACTGTACCGTTCCGAACTGATACCATACCATATCATACCGTACCGTACCGTACCGTACCGTACCGTACCGTACCGTACCAATACCATACCATACCATACAATACCATACCATAACATGCCATACCATACTATACCCTACCCTACCGTACCGTACACTGTGGTATAGTGTCGAACAGTATGGTTTAATAAAGTACAGTGCAATATGATTTCCAATAAGTCTCCACTGTAACAAGGGTATGAGTCAATAGCTCAATTTTTATCATGATGAAATGTTTTTTTTTTGCCTGTTTATGGATAAAATGCTCATATTAAAGATAATTCCTTATGTCCATTAATGCCCTTTATATTGTCCTCACACTCTCCCTCTTCAGCCCCTGATAGTAGCTGATCAATAGCATGTTATCTAAAACCTCCTAATGTGCATTGCTTTATCTCTTACTCTTCAATTGACCCCCTCCTTGTTCTGACGTCTTTCTTTGTGACACTTTCCAGTGATGTTGAAAATGAATACCGATGGCTGTCCTTCCTTTAACACCAAAATCTACATAATATCTGAGCGTATTGTAGCAATAAAAAGGGTACGTTTATACCTCCCCCTAAATAGACTCTCATTCTTGTCCCACCTCTGGCTGCCCAGTGTGTGTCGGTGTGTGTGTGAGGATGAGAGGATCGTAAGCCGGGTGGGGTGGCAGCCAAGGGTTCCGGCTAATTAAAGCAAGCATTTGTCAGAGATTGCGCCTCAAACAGAAAAGGTCATGTGAACACCAGGGCACACGGCGCCGCTGCTGTGCTCTAAGGGCAATCTAAACCTTTCCCGGCTAAATGGTAAAGATGCTATTTGGCAGGCGCCGGGGAGAGAACACACTCCTGGCCAGTGGCGAAACTGACACATGGGCCATTGGTGCTTTGTCGTCCATTACATATGCTGGTCAAAGCTGCCAATCTGTGTCATTTAGGGATGAAAAATACGCTCCTGGACAGGATCAATAGACGCAGACGTCTGTTCTGGACATGATTAATTGACTGTCGGCAATTAATGACTTGAACTGTTGCAGAAGAAAGCAAGAAATCACGTGCAATGGTTCATTTCCAAGCATTTGTTATTGGGTTTATTAATAATGCTTGACTTTTTGTCTTACTTTTGAATGAAAAAAACCTAAACATTATGATTATTTTTTGCTTTTTTTTACTCGTTAAAGATAAGTAAAAATGTTTAATCTAATATGGACCTGCTTAGTGTTTTATCAGTTTGTGTACATTAACACTACTTCAAGAACGATATTTACTATGAAAGGCGACAATAATAACTGAAATGTGTTTTCTCACCGCAACTTCTGTTTATGATCAATATTGTTGCCTCAATGTATATGATTTTTGCTCTAAAAAGGAAACAAAAGTACCCAGAGACACCTGCCACAGTGAATGCATATCATTGCATTATGAGATTCAAACCTAGTGTCTACAGTTGACGGTTATCATAAAGGTAAGGTAAGGTATGGTAAAAACTTTATTGATCCCTCAGGAGGTCTCCTTCGGGAAATTGTTTTTTTCCAATAGCCAATACATACAGCAATTGTTTAAAATAAATAAAAATAAAATAAGAACAAGAACATAAAGAGAAAGAACAAGATGACACAATCTAAGTCTAAAGATAAAGACAAAGAACATAGATCAAAGAAAAACAACAAAGACAAAGGATACAAAGACTAACATAGAACAGAACATCCAGATACTTTCACTCCACTCCTGCCCCCGAACTCAGAATTGTACAATTTAATAGCCCGAGGAATGAATAAGTCCCTGAGTCTATTTGTTTTGCACCTGGGAAGGAGCATTCATGCACTCATTCACCTTATATTTGAATATAATATAACCTTATATTTCAATCCTGACTAAAAGACAAGAAGAAAACACAAACACTGCTCTGCGATCAGTTCATCACGGTGGTGCAAACAGCCACTTACACGTGTTTTGAGAGTGGGCTCGGTGTACACGCTCATTTGACACTCAATCCATTGAAATGAGATTAGAAGATGTCGTAGTTGGAGATAAATGAAGCAGAAGGAATGTTGGTCAAGATATGAGTAATCGCTTTGGTGGTAAAGGGTCTGTGGTGGAGACGCCATTTATCGCAGGGATTGTATTAATAAGAGAAACCTCGATGTCATTTAAAAACAATATCAATAAATTAAGATCTGCAATAAATACGTCACTTTCTCCATTAACCTCGGCGGCTAATATTCAACGTCATATTCTTCCTCTCAATAAATTATATTTGCGAGCTAGGTTTCAAAGTTTGCCTTTTCCATCAAGAATTCAACAGCTACAGCACATCTATTTACACATAAGCTATTTTAAACACCAGACACCCGTGCATAATAATTCACTTTAAGTCTAACCTTTTGAAAATCTTCATAGAACCATCAGAAATACAGGGTTATTTTTGTCACCTTTGTAAAATGCAAATTAGGTCTTCTTTTTTTTTTTTACATCTTAACCAAGGTGGGTGGAATATTCTGGGGAGCACAGCTTAACACCGAGGTTGGAAACTGCAAACTAAGCACTTTTAACTTTTCAATTTATTGGAAAAAGAGTAGATATGTATTCATGTTCACATCTACTCCTTGCAGAAAATATATTTATCTGTATACTGTAGTGGTGAAGAACCATGTTGGCGTGCTGGTTGAAGGTAGTACCACATAATAAGGTTCAATATGACCTCAAGCTATTTAGATATTCTTAAATCTATACTATTCAATTTTTTGTTATTTAGGATCCTAAGGTTCCGAAGACTCATTCAGAAAGGTAACTATTTTTAAAGCAGTAGTCTCTGAAACTCATTGTATTTCACCTTATTTTTATTGATTTTTTATTAAAAAAAACAACAACATATTTTAACATTGCTCATTTTGAATAGCTAACTTGACAATAAACGCAACTATGGCTGTCACATGCATAACTCCAACATTTAAAACATATTTATGTACAAAAATGTTAACTTTTCCCAGTATGAAAGTACAAACAGAACAACAACTAAAAGTGATAGTTTCACTCATTTTCTACTCATCCTTACGTCTACTAAAGGCTAAAGGTTGCGAAAATTTTCAGAGTAATCTGTGCGTTTTTTGGACTTTTTTGGCAGAAGTGTATTTCCATATGACCGGTGCAATAGGTGTTCACTTTTTTTGTTGTAAAAGACTCTACTAAAAACATGCAATTACCTCCAGACTGCTCCCTTGTAATCTCATTCTTGTAATAAAACCCTGACATGAGAAAAATGGTCAAGAAAAATAAAAGTAATAAGTCTATACTTTAAGATAAGTGTCTCAGGGTAAATCTTGACACAGCAGCTTCTGCTACAAACAAGCTTATAATATAGACTTTAAAAAATGTTTCCCACAACAATTTTTCATGTCGAGGCTTCAATTCAAGAGGGACATAACAGAGGAGCAGTTTGGAGTTATTTGGACGTTTTGACGTGTCTTTTTGGACGAAAAAAAAAGAGAGTCCTGTTGCTGCCGTTATGTGGACGTACATTTCTGCCTGTAACTCGGAAAAGGCACAGATTACTCTGAACATTCTCTCTAAGTTGACATGAGGCATGAGGCTGAAAAATGTGTGAAAGATATTAAGGTAAGGTAAGTTGTTTTTTTTCCAATAGCCACAGCAAATACAGCAATTTTTCACAAAAAATAAATCAAAATAAAATAAGGACAATAACAAAGAGAAATAAAGAGAAATAACAAGTTGATACAATCTAAGTCTAAAGATAAAGAACATAGATCAAAGAAAAGAACAAAGACAAAGGATATAAAGACTAACATAGATCAAAGAAAAATAACAAAGTCAAAGGATATAAAGACTAACATAGATCAAAGAAAAATAACAAAGACAAAGGATATAAAGACTAACATAGATCAAAGAAAAATAACAAAGACAAAGGATATAAAGACCAACATAGAACAGAACATCCAGATACTGCATTATCGATTAACAAGGTAAGGTAAGGTAAAACTTTATTTATCCCTCCTTTGGGAAATTGTTTAATTAATATTAATATTAATTATATTAATTAATTTATATTGCATTTCCAAATCGTAACATTTTTTCTGGAATTTCTAAATAATATATCTTTTAAATCCAAATGTATTGTATTGTAATTCTTCTCTCTTCTCCATATGTTGGACATATTTGCCTGTGCTTCTTGATTTTAACAAGTTTATTGTTCAATCCTGCGTCTAAATTCATAACCACGTTATTATTGTTTCCCATTTTCGGGTTCTTGTCGTGTTTCTCATTTGTCCAATTGGTTTCTGTGTTCTGTCTCTGTAGCCATCTACCTGTCCTTTCTTCTTCACAACATTTCCGCCAATTTTCTTTCATTTTTTTCAATTGATTTTGTTTTTTATTTCTGTTCCACTTTAATGGGATGACGATTTTATTGCTTCTTTTTAACATTTGTCAGCCATTTTATTTACCATTTTCCCTTAACCCGACATGAGCCTGTATCCAGAGAAATGCTATAGAATGCTATAGTCCCATTTGGATTCCAAATAATGTTTCTATTAGGATGTCTTTCCTACTATTAGTGTCCATTTCGTAAATACATAAGTTGTACTTACTTCTTCCACCCACTGGAAAACGTCATTATTCCTCCCGTGTTACTCTATTTTCAAATTTTGTTTTCACACCTTTTGCATACTCCAGGCTTCCGTAGAGCGGCGATTTGGCGCGCTTTTTGGAGAGCTTCCGGGTAGGAGGTTTGCTACTGCGACTCTGCTCTGCGCTGCAGTGCGTCTGTCTGAAGCGTGCGTGTGTTTACACGCTCTTCACCCTCCTCGAGATGGATACTAACTTCCAAACGTCAACTCTCTTCCTGACGCTGCCGATATCCTGCCAGATATGTCTCGGAAAGGTATACAAACATGTCCGCCCTCCGTTCCCTTGTTTACGTGTGTAGCTAGCTGATGCTACAAGCTAGCTAGCTAGGGTGAATGTCGTCTGTGTGTTAACGCGGTGTGTTTACTGTTCAGGTCAGGAGACCCGTCATCTGTAGCAACCACCACGTGTTCTGTGCGTCCTGCATGGAGATGTGGGTGAAGAACTCCAGCCACTGTCCCACATGCAGGGTTGCCATCACGACAGAGAACCCATACAAAGAAGTCCTAGGTGAGCTTCAGCAACACGAAAGGGTTCCATGTTTGTTTTCATTGAAATAGTTGTGTTTATTGTGTGGGTCTGGGCTTCGTTTAACCTGAATCTTGATGAGTTTTATTCCGTGATTATTGCATAAAATGTTTTAGTTATTAAAAAGAGATCTAAAGCTTGTATTGCCGGTGTTATAAAAACACAACATGGGATGTTTTGTGTGTGGGGTCGGTACATAATAAAAGAATGAAGTAAGATAACTCTCAAAATAAAAATAAGAAGTATATTGACATTAAGTAACTAATTAAATATTTTAGCACTATTATCTGTATTTCATCTAATGTAGTTTATGTCCATTGAAATGGATCAATAAACAATGTGTTATTTTTTCTCTCATATTAGTATCTTAATCCCATCAGTCACCTTAACATAATTTTAAGTTTTTAAGAATTAAAAATTAAGGAATTAAGGATCATGGCTGACCCTTCTCATCCTGGTTTAAAAATATATATACATTTCATGTATATCAAACAGTTTCCTCCCCCCAGCAATTGGACTCATGAATGCAAATAATTGTTACTGTCCAGACTTTTAATTTTACACACTTTCTGCATGTAAATAGTAAAAAAACTGTTTATTGGTGATAAAAGTTAAGAAAGTCAATGGGTGTCTCTTGTCAATATATCCATGGTTGTTTTGTGTTTGTAGGAGGCACAAATGAGAGTGATCATACGTACAGCCCCACTACAAAAAAACGACTCAGGAAAACCAGAGGAGAGCTGCTCTTTCAGGAATATGAGGTATATTTTGTTTTGAATCTTTCATAGTATTGCCTTTTTATGTTATTTTTTTGCTTGGCTCACTATAATTAAAGTTTGATCAAACATACTTAAATTCAATTTTTTATGTGTGTTTTTGGTGCTTTATTCTTGGTAACCATCTAATCTGTCGTGTCGCACAGGTCGAAATTGACAATCTAATGAAAGATAATGAAGAGTTAAAAAACAAGAAGCAGCACCTGGAGCTGCAACTGAAGACCGCCTTGGATCCGGGAAATTTCAAATCTGCCCACAGCGATGAAAAAACTGTCGATCCGTACATCCTTGAAGAACTGGCCAATAAGCTGCGAGCTGCTACCGACGCTTGCGATGACGTAAAGAACGACATGGACAGACTAAAAGAGGCATGTCCTTTATTTTGTTTATGGTTGAGGACATGTAACAATCAAATGACTTTTGTTATGCTAGTTTTAGGCACATCGTTTAAATATCTCTTTTTTTCTTCCTCAGGCAAACAAGGTGTTGCGATCGCAAAACCTTGACCTTGTTCGGGAGAATATGAGACTCAAAGCCGAGGTGGCCAGCAGATCACCACAGAAGTAAGTTTTATTTATTTGATAATGAACAAAACTTCTGGTTGCTTTTGTGAGCTCAGGCTGTTGCCTTGTGTTCCGGACATGTTTACACACCAAGGTTTTCCCAAAACCAACAAGTTAATATTAATGCATTATGGAGAGTGACTTGCCCAAGGACACCTCAAAGATTCCCTTGTGGTGAAGTGATGCTAATTCAGCAAACATGTTGTGAAACTACTAGTACATTCATGTCATTGAAAAAAAACTTTTTGCCAAAGAATTGAAATAAATTTCAGTTTTCATCATTTTATTTGCTTATTTAGTGCATAACAATATCTGCCGTGAACAGATGCAATCTTGTAAGAAAATGTGTGTTTAACAGTGGTAAATATTCATGTAATATACAAACAGTGTAGTTTATTTAAGATATTAAGAGAAAGATTATCCAAATAAAATGCTGTTTGAGTAAAAAGTAATTCTCTATTATCTGGTATTTAAAAAAATAAAAAACAATTTATTATTCTGGTTGTGATGTCTTTCCTAGTGTATATAGTTTTTACAATGTTTTATCTCATTTTTGTCCACTCTCAGGTTTGGGCGCTACACCGTGGCAGCCCTGGAAGCAAAAGTCCAGCAGTATGAACGCGACATGGAGCACCTAAGGAAAGCCCTGGAGCGCAGCGACCAGTACGTTGAAGACCTGGAGAGTCAGCTGAGCAAGGCTGAGCCCGGAACTGTTGAGATGCCGCAGGTGTGCGTCACCGACAAGTCCCCAACAGAGTCTCTCACACAACAAATCAAAATTGACATGATGAAGAGAAGCACCAGCGACGACGAGAGAGCCTCGATCTGCAGTAATCCACAGACGGAGTCCGGATCGTTCCCCTCGTATCATGGCCTGATGTTCCCGCCTTCAGTGGAACAGAGTGAGCTGAACAAAAGTGTGAGCCAGAGCAGTGCGGTCGTCGACAGCACCACCTCTGACCTGCTGCCCTCCACGCCGTCCTCAGCATTTCGCTCACTGACGGTTCGCAGTCCGGCTCTCTCTGAGAAAAGGGGTTCGGTCAAATCTCGTTCTTATCTGAGGAAGCTCGATTTCGATGGAATTCCCAGTCCGAGGAAGAGCAACGGCATCTCCGAAAATCCCTTCAGCAGCCTTGACAAATTCTCTAAAAGTCTGTCTTCAAACACCGAAGCACATTCTTTCAAGTCTGTTTTCTGGGGGGCCTGGGAAAAATCCAAATCCAGTGAACAACCATTCGCTGGTCAAACTAAGATGGATACAGCAAGCGATGTTGCTGATGAGCCAGACACTTTCCAGAAGTACAGTGAGGCTTCCATGGACGCAGCGTTCCTGGACAAAATCTCCGAGTTGGACTCTATGATGCTGGAAGGCGAGGGCTCCAACAACAGAGGGTCTCGGCTCTCCCTCGCCCGCTCGTCTCCTGCGGAATTGAACTCTTCTCTCGTTCAAGAACCGGCAACCGAGGAAGTAGTTGAGGGTGAGGCCGAACTATCCTGTGGCACCTTAAACACCGAAAACAACAACAACAACAACAAAGAGGGAGGGTTTTCTCCACAGAGGTCGGATGAAGTCGGCGAAGTCCCGGTGTGTGCTGGACACGGAGTAGTTCCAGAGACCGGAGAGATGCCTTTTGATTCACTGTTTGATCCGATAGACGAGAGCAGCGCCGGCCCCTCAGACGCCAGACTGGAACAACACCAGGATGGTGAGGGCTCCTTCCCTGGTGAATCTGCAAACACACCAAGAGAGAGACTGATGTTTGGTCACGCAGCGAAAAGAAGATCCTACAGTCCCTTCAACACGAGCAGTCCCACAAAACTGTCCAAGCTTATTTGAAGATGTTACCTGCACGGCCCACTCCTCACACGCCAGAATATATTTTCTACGCTCACTGTGGGATGTCGGATCATAGATGAAAACATGGAAGCTCGAGGTTCAATTGTTATTGATATGTATCTGTGTGATGAAACGATGTTAAAGAAAAGATGAGAACTGAATGATTAAAAAATTAAAATGCATTGAGAAATAAGTGGTTTCTGTGGAGTTACTTAAACTACTTTGAGAATCCAGTAAAAACGGGGAGAGGTCAAAGGTTGATCACATTTTATTTTTCCCATAAAATTATTCCTCAAGCGGTTCTATTCTGTGTCTCCAACAAATGACAAAGAAGGAGAATCATAATATTCGTGTATTTTCTCCTGGGCTTATACTAATGTATCTAATCTCATTTGATCAAGTAATCGGCTTTTAAAATATTTATAGGTAAATATTTAAATTAGAAGAGTTTTGTACAAACGGACACATTTTTATTGATGTTTTGATATCTACCAGCGTTTACTAGATTATAATAGCACATATCATCCTCACTTTGCTTCTAGCTTAACTCTTAAAAGTTGCATTACAGTAAGATGTGCCTATTAATAAATTATTTTGTATTTTAACTTTGAAATTAACAGAATAGTTATAGATAGATAAAACTGTATTGATCCCTCTGAATACAGCAACATCTTAGATAAAGGATAAGAAAAAATGGCAAAAGAAGACAACAATGCATATCCGATAATATGGCAGATCAACAACCATTAAATATTCTGTTAAGTAAAAAAAGAAAGTTGTCTTCACACTAAAAATCTATTTTTGTCGTTTAACGTGTAAGACGTTTTAAAAAACATACATTTTGTATGTTCTTTGGTGTTTAATTGTATATAAATCAGATGAACTGTAAAATGACAAGATTTAAATATCAATATATACATTTATCTGAAGGAGGGCTGCTTGAAAACAATACTCAAGTGACAAAACAAAACTCAAAATAACATATTGAATGCTGTATGTCCTTCAACACGGGTCTGCAGCTAATGACCGCTGGCTTCTGTTTAAGTCGATAAATAATTCTCATTAATTCTCTTATTTCTATAATTGATTTTTGCACTTGTCGACTGCATTATTAGCTGTGTTACTACATCTGCTCCCATTAGAGTCTCTAACAGGGGGGTGGGGGGGCTGTTTACACCAGAGCAGAGCGCGATGCCTCCCCCATAATGACACACATTAACCTCGCTGTAATTCCATGGAAGCAGAGAGCACCTGATTTATTATGCAAATGTGACGATATCATGTATATTTCACATACCTCTAATTGCTGCATGCAATTTTAATTGGACAACCGTTGTGGTTTGGATAAATGAAGTGCTAATTCATTGGGATAAATTAATTTAGGGTAAAGACTGTGTACAAGGTTACACCGGCTGTATTAAATCAATTTGTTTAGCGCTCGTCCGGCTCTGATGTGCGTTTCCACGAGTGTGATTTTGTAATTGAGATGATTTAATATCCGTCCACATATTTACCACAGACAGTATTTGAAGTTTGAAATAGTTTGTTTGTGAGCATTATTACTTGGATGTAAATTAAGAAATGAATCTAAAAAGTAGAGAAGCACTTTTAATGTTGAGGTTAACTATAACAACAGGCAACGATTGTGCACCAACTATTGTGTTGTGATACACTAATGAAGCTTTATGAAGCGCTGTTTTAATTTTCAGAGCCCACTAGATGGCACTGTTTGCTCTATAATACGTTTTTTAACCGATATAATGAAACCTCAAACCATTTTTAAAGTGAGAGCACCACCTCAAAAATTAGGCCTTTCTTCACGAAGCTTCATCAGTCCATCACTACATGAATCATGATCAGTCAATTATGAACTCAACACTCTGGAAATCAATGCTACTAAACTAGTTGTCACAAATTTACAAACAAAAAGTAAATACAATATATTTTCACTTGTTATAAGTCACCTGTCAAACTCAGGGCCTAAGGGCCAAATTTGGCCAGCGTACTCATTCAAAGTAAAAGTTGATAAAATAAAGGATGGTGCATTATCTAGGTCAATGATTCTAGCAGGACTTCCAGTAAGAAAACAGTTTCGATGGGAGCGTTTAATAAACACAAATGTGATAAGGATTTATTCAGCTTGGAAAGACAATATCACAGTCACAGTCAAACTTCCTGTTAAAAACAGTTTTGCAAATAAACCATTTTTAATGGCTTTTGACTTAAATTTTTCAAAGATTTTGGCCCTTTTTGTGATGGAGTTTGACATCCCTAATATGTGTGAAACGATCTACCAAGTCCAAATCCAAGATGTTCCAAATACACAAATGCAAATTCTAAGTTAAGTGTTACTCTTTAGGTGATTATATATCTTAATAATAAGTGTAATGACATATCTTTACTTTTCAGAAAGAGGATGCAGCTTTTGTGTTTTTTCCTGGGTGTGACCCATGCCTCCTCCCAAGTGCCCTGAAAACTACTTGCAGGAACACAAACAGCTATAGTCCTAGTCTCTCCTGAATGACAAAGCTCTTTGTATCAAACTCTATGTAAGTCACTCAACCTTCTTCTTTCTGTCACTATTCAAAGTCTCTAAAGTCTCTCTACTCCGCGTCAAGAGTGGGAAAGCAGATCTGCCCGTAAATCGAGAGACTCTGAGCTGTGGTTTACTTTTTCACCAGGATAGACGATACAGGATCCTCATGACTGAAGATGCTGCACCGACCCATCTGTCTTACTATCAATCGTGAACTTTGGGGTAAAGGGCAACATCCAAACTGTAGGGTTTGTGTTTCCAAGTATACCTGTGATAGTATTTAGTGTTTTAAAGTTAGAATATGAAACCAGTGCTAGTTACACTTCAATTCATCCTTCTAATGCATTTTAAAAAAAATTCATACGTATACACATGAAGTACTAAAATATATTTCTACAGTACTTTTGTTTTCATTGTTACTGATGTGTCTTTTTTCAAAACGCTGTGCACTTTAAACATAATACAGTTATTTATCTTAAATAGTTTCAAAAAACTATTAGCAAATATGGTTTTCCTAATGTATTTGTGATCTACATAAATTAAATTGACACTCAAAATACACAAAGATACAAAGTACTTCCGGGTGATACATTTTAACATTACAGCAAGTGATGGTATTGACCAGCTAAGCTAGCAAGTATACAGATACACTTTATAATCCAGTTGAAAAGTTAAAAAAAATAAAAATAAAAAAGCTATAATGTATTACAGGTTGGTTAGTTTCAACATGATTTTGGACCTTGTCTGCTTAAGACCTTGGCTCCTCAAATAGCTTAAGTTATCAGTGTCTTGTTAATAGCTTGAGTAAGCAGAGTGTGGTTTAGACATAAATCCAATAAAACCATTTTTCATTATGTAATGACGTAAGTGATCATGTCCATCATTTAAATTATTAAAAAAATGTACATTTTGGTTACAAAATAAAGAAATCTGAATTAATATTTCAGGCTTATTCGATGGGGGATTCCAGATATTTAGAAAGTTACTGGTAAAAATGACTAAAAGGTGTACGACTCACTCATAACAATGTACTGTTTGGATCCTTCAACACACTTTGACACAAATCTCAGAAAATCTGATTTATAGCTAAACTTTTTTTTTTAGAAATGATTTGGCACATGACAATAATAGACAAATTAAACATTCAAATATTCTCCCCTGTCAATTACTCAAACTATAAAATATGGGATATTTTCATTACTTTCAGATGATAAGATCGACTTCTACACTTCCCTTCTACGACTACATGTAGAAAATTCCATGCTGCTTTTTTGTCTGGGTGTGGGTGAGTCTCCAGATGTGTCTGCCTGCCCTGAGAGGATCTCTTTTTTTTTTTTTTTTTTTTTAATTCTCCCAGCCTTTTTTTTCCACTGTTCTGGCAGCTCCGGTCTCGCGAGAGAGCGGGGCGAGCGCGGGACTTGACGAGATGTGAGGCGCTCAGGTGTAAGAGTCTCTCTCATCCCCCAGCAGAGGGGGAAACACTAGACAGATAAGTGCGTGTGAGAGACTGCAGGCATCTCTGTGATCTCCGAGGGGCTCAAGGCTTGTATCACATCCTCTGGAACCTATCTATGACTGCGACTATCCACCGGCTCTTTTCCACGCCGGTCCTCATCCTTTCTTTCTTCTGGTGCACTTTAATCCACGACGCGGCTCCTCAAGATGATGTCCATGAACAGCAAGCAGGCGCACTTCGCCATGCACCCTTCTCTCCCCGAGCACAAGTACACGACCCTGCACTCCAGCTCGGAGGCGATAAGAAGAGCGTGTCTGCAGACTCCACAGGTAATCTATCCTTCTTTTTTTTTTTTAAAGAAAAAACTTTTTTTTTCCTGCACGTGTGATGTTTTTTTCATGCGCTCACCCGGAGTCGCTGTGATCTTCTTGAAAGCGGGCGTCTCTGTTTTTGTATTAATTTTTATGACCCGCTGCCTCAGAAGAAATATTCTTACTCTTGTTCTTCTCTTACTTTTTTTTCCCTCTTCTTCTCGCCCCCCCCTCCCTCCATCCCCTCCATCAGCTGCAGAGCAACATCTTCGCCAGCTTGGATGAGACCCTGCTGGCCCGGGCCGAGGCTCTGGCCGCCGTGGACATCGCGGTGTCCCAGGGCAAGACGCACCCGTTCAAGCCGGACGCCACCTACCACACCATGAGCACGGTGCCGTGCTCGTCCAACTCCACGGTGCCGCTGGCGCACCACCACCACCACCATCACCACCACCACCACCCGAACCTGGAGCCCCCGGACTTAATGGACCACATCACGTCGCCGTCGCTGAGCCTGATGTCCGGCGGCGGGCACGACGGGTCCGGAGGCGGAGGGGGAGGCGGAGGCGGAGGCGGAGGCGGAGGGGTTGGCGGCGGCGGCGTCGGCGTCGGCGGCGGCGGTCTCCTCTCCGCCTCGTCGCACCCGCACTCGCACATGCACGGCCTGGGTCACCTGTCCCACCAGGCAGCCATGAGCATGAACTCGCCCCTCACCCACCACCACGGTTTGTTGCCGGGTCACCACGGGGGGAACCAGGGCTGCCTGGGTCTCACGAACGCCGGGCTCCCCTCCATCAACGACTCGGACACGGACCCGCGGGAGTTGGAGGCGTTCGCCGAGCGCTTTAAGCAGCGGAGGATCAAGCTGGGGGTCACCCAGGCGGACGTGGGCGGCGCCCTGGCCAACCTGAAGATCCCCGGCGTGGGCTCCCTCAGCCAAAGTACAATCTGTCGCTTCGAGTCGTTGACTTTGTCCCACAACAACATGATCGCGTTGAAGCCGATCCTGCAGGCCTGGCTGGAGGAGGCCGAGGGCGCCCAGCGGGAGAAGATGAGCAAACCGGACATTTTCAACGGCGGGGAAAAGAAGCGCAAGCGGACCTCCATCGCGGCCCCGGAGAAGAGGTCTCTGGAGGCGTACTTCGCGGTGCAGCCGCGGCCCTCCTCCGAGAAAATAGCGGCTATCGCGGAAAAGTTGGACCTGAAAAAAAACGTGGTGCGAGTGTGGTTTTGTAACCAAAGACAGAAGCAGAAGAGGTTGAAATTCTCCGCTGCGCACTGATAACCACAGAAAAAAAGGGGGTAACACTTAATAAGGATTCTTTTATTAAGGTTTACAAAGGCACTTAGAGAAATAGGATTTCTAAACCTGGAAAAAAAAGCAGGGTTGAGAGGCTCATTCGATAAAAAAAATGTCTTTATTAAAAATATCTGTAGCAGTAAACAATTTACACTCTACTTTAAACAGAAAGTTGCAATATTTAACGTAATAAATTCACTTTATATATATATATAAATTCAAATATGCACAAAACACACGAGAAATCCAAGAGAAATAACAAATATCTATAATAAATATCTCATCTAAAAAAAAAGCACAAATTGAATGTTAAAAACAACGAGCCTCAAACCAACATCTTCCCGGTGCTCAGTTTGTAAACCTTTATAAAAGGAGTTGTTATTAAAGTGTTAAAAGGGACGGACTTTGGGGACCAAGAGACACTAAGACACCACCTCGGTCTTTTGTCTCCAGCGACTTTACACGTTGGTGCACAATGGGGGGGGGGCTTTGTAAACCCCCCCGTTCCGAGGCGTCATATATCTGGTTTATTTTCACGTTATCGGTGAATGTGAAGTATGCAAATAACACGCAAATTTCGCTCCGTTCTTACGAGGGAAAATTTTAAGTGACATTGCCTTTTGAAAAACAAAAAAATTTGCTTGAAAATATAGCGAGTTTGATTTAAACCTGATATTATTTGAAGTATAGCCATTTACAAATTACCTCATTGAGTGTCGAGCTATGTTGGGAATTTATTTATTTGTTGGTGTTGTCGGTATCGATCATTCACTGTTTATTTATTAATTATTTATTTATTTATTGACCTAAATTTGGAGTTGAGTTTCGTTCACAAAAAGGGGCCTGCATGGAATCCTACTTCACGGGCAAAAGTACTTTCAGCCGTCGCTGGTTGTCACATTTATAGATATATTTATTTACGATTTGCACAAACCTATTGATGGGGAAAAAAATGTTTTGTATATACAAACATCACTGGATCACTTAGGTGAACGTCTTATGGATATTTGGCATCATGAATAATGAACCACAAATTCTGAATCAAAGCAGATAAACGATGTATTGAATCACACGTGATCAGATCGTTCCCAGCGGATGGTCACTGTTTATGGAATGTTTTCACATTAAGACCGGTGTTCGTCGTGTTTATTGTAATGTAAGTGACATTTTTTTTTTTTGTGCACAAGTATGTTTACAAAAAAAAAACTGCAGTGACATGAGCATCACGAAGACAATGACACACTGTCTCTTTTTCCTGTCACACACACTTTTCCACTTTGCTTATGTTCCATTACTATTATTCATCCTGTTAGCCAAAATCAAGCCAGGAGATGTTTCAGCGATCTTCTAATAAATTGAAGAAAGATACTATTTTTTTCCTGCTTGTGATTGAACCTTGTTTTGCTGCCACTCTGTTTTTTAAGTAGGATTATCTTTCCACTAAACACCATAATAATATTTTTTATTATCTATACAGGCTACAAAACGAAAACATGTAATATTAAATCCTATTCATCATCGATTGTCTGATCCAAATCGAAAAATATTACTCTCTCTCTCTTTATGAAAATGTTATCTTCCTGCACTTTACTCCAGTTACATAAAACGACATATAATCGTCTCGTGTTCGTAAATTATGAAGCCATTTTGCGAGGGTAGTATTCCTGGAGGTGCCTCAGTAACGGTGCAGGCAAACACAATCCAGCTTTAATGAAGTTTCACTGTCAGGACAACTCAAGAGTCTTTTAAAGACTCTCCCCTTGACACCCGAATCATTCGCTGAATGCACAACATAGTCACGAGTCTAAAAATATTTCCCTTCTGATTTCAGCAGTTTACAGCTCACCCCCCGAGCCATTAAAAAAAAAAGGATTCGTTAAATAAGATTTATTTGGGATTTAAAATGTGGGCTAACTTCATACAATCGATTGCGATTTTTTTTCAATTAATAAAACATGCTGTTCGAGTATTTCCATTTTTAAATTAATATTCATCATTTTTTTTCTTCATCTGGTTAATATATTTTTTCTAATTTCACATTTCTATTAAAATATTTATTTCCTAGCGTCATAGTACCAGCCCCACAAACAGCTCCACACATACAGAAGTCATGTATTATTGAAAGCCAGTATCAAACAGCTCTGGGGCGCTGTCTCTCTCACAAGGGCCCTGGATGAAGTCGAATGTCTGCCTGCACAATAGTCTCTAATATGTTAATGGCCGGAGGGGAAGCCCGAGGTTCTGTCCCCAGCTGCTCCGCAGACCATATGTCAGCCCGGGTGCGACACGGTCCGCTATTAATCAGGACTATTTCATCAGCACCATCACCGGTATTACAACCCATAATACTCTCCATCCAGTGACGCTCCTACTGTCGCATCTTAAGAAAAATATGAGGCCTCACAAGGGCCTTCTCTCTGTTCTGTCTCTTCTCTATCTTATTAAGGGATAACAATATTTAGGAATTTACTGATACATTATAAAAATAAAATTGCGGGGATTTACTATATATATTTCCCTATAATCCTACTGTTTTTAAAGGTTACCCCCCAATTCCCTAGTGTCACAAATTAATTTGGTGTTTGTGAAATAAATAAATCAAGTAAAAAATAAAATAAAATAGGATACGTAAAACGAATAAACGATTTAATTGAGTTTATTTTTCATTCTTTTCTTTTTACATTTTTTTTGTTGTTGAATATTTAATTGCATTAATACACAAATATTAGCAGGTAAGACGATTATTTTATTTAGTGAGTCCATTAAAATAAAAGTAGCAGTCCCATTGAATGTGCCTATGAAACCATACAAAGTAATGACAATCGTCTTGAAAACATTAATAACCTTTAATATTCTCGTTTTAGTCTCTCTCGTTCTTTGATTAATCATCTTCGCCTATTTCCCAGCGACTCTCATAACTAAATTTCTCCAGGCTACTTGTCGAGGGAATAATTAATCTATAGCAAGGATGTAAATAAAGGGAAATTGGATTCCTGACAGACGAGATGAGAAACTCTCTGAGTCCACGTCGCCAAATGATGCTTTCATCGAGCTTTATAAGCCAGTCGTTAAGATTTACGAGGTTTTGAGTCGCTCTGAGCAAAAGCAAATACGTCATGATCACAGCTTTTGTCTCAAGATGATGGTCTTAGTTATCATAAGAAAACTAAAAGAAAAAAAAACAACTCGTTTAAATAAATCGTTTCTTCTTTCTTCATTTCAACTTTGATAGTTTGAAGAAACAAAGGAAAAAACGGTCCCTGCGAGGGTTCCGTTGATCCATCAATGCACAGGAAGGTTGGCCTTTGGACGGAAATGTCAGGGCGGGGATGTGGAGGGGTAGATCCCCCAGATCTGCACTCATTTCCCATTATATTTGCTCAGTAATCCGCCGTGGCAGCCTTCCATCGCCCGGGACCCGGTTTGAGAGGCGACGCTGTTGACACAGGGGTATATTTCAATCACAGAGGGTTCAAAGTCAGACGAACAACTTATTTGTCTAATAAATCCGTCATTTAGTTAGAAAAATATTTGATCTTCAGCGGCTGACCTCTTGTCATGTCGCTACTGACGGAAATAAACGGCGGGTCACGCTTCAAGGATATGCAGGTTGCCTGCATATGAAAAAAAAAAATGAACATTTGAATTCAGATAAGAAGACACCAAACACAGGGGAGTGGCTTCTTGCAGATTGAAATACTTTTTTCCACCCAATTTGTAGGAGGAGTTAAGCCATCAGATGAATAATATATAATAATAATTTTCTATTTTTAAACTCCCATTTCTACGATAAAATCTGTTTTAATTTATTTATGTTTTTTATTTTTTAAACTATACATACAATTCACAAGAAAAGCCCGGAACGCAGCAAAATTAAACAATCACTTGCTTCATTTCCATGTTCAATCTAGAGGGCAAACGTTATAAACTCCCTGTCAGCTTCTTGCAATATTAACACGTTTCTCAGGGAATCCGACACATCTGCTTGAATTTAAAATGAAACATTCCAGAGTAAAAAAAAAACCACTTCAGCCCTGATATCACCTAACAAGACAAAATCCAATTAAATGAATACATTAATATAATATAACTAGGCGTAATTAAAGAACAATTACTAGTTCGCCAAAGACTATCATTTTATTCAATTGAACACTGAATTTCATTTGCTAAACAAACTCATACCCAACGCTTCCTCTTCCTCTGTCATTTATTTTCCACTCACTGACTCTCAAGAGCTGCCATGACCCCAGGCGGAGTGAACTTTGACCTCTGATATTGAACCCATTTCCTGTCGTCATCACCCCCCGCGCGCCGTCTAAACAAGAGGCACGCGAGCGCAGGAGAATTGATACCCTCGTGTCGGTTCAAGTCGCTGTCCAGAGTACTGAACTCAGGGAGGGTCCTGACTGGGCTGCACTCCCTTAAGAAGCTAGTATTCGTTCATTGATCAATCATAATGAAATCCAAATGACTATGATGGAATGTTTAACTTAGATCAGTGGTCAATTAAACGCCCTTGGGGGGCCACGTTATATACTGGGACTGATTCACGGGGTCGCGTCAAGCCAAAACAAGATGCTAAAGAAAAATAATAAAGTTTATATATTTTTAAAAATGAATATAAAATACATTAAATGCAAAAACGTTGTATTATTACGTACATTTTATTTTTATTTTTTAAATTTTATATACATTACATTTAAAATAAAAATATTAAATAACTTTAGTCTCAAAACATATGAACAAAATACCCGCAAAACAAATGTCTTCCATCAAAGACAAGCTAAACGTATTTGTTTAAAAGATATTAGAAACATTTCTACATGGTAAGTTTGATAGTATTCTCAAGACCTCATTGAACTGCATAGATAGAGTCAGAGGGCTTTGCCTAGGTCTGACTTAAACAATTGAACCATCCAAAAATATGAATAACAACAATACTAGTGACACAGAAAAGATGATATTTTGAATTCTAAAGTCGCTTATGTTAGTGGTTATTGATAACTCCCCGCCTCCAGCAATAATAAAAACCTCCAGCCACATCATTCCCACTCTTCTGTTGTTCAGGAACTGTTTGGGCATTTTTTCGTGGCTCGTGGAGAGTCCAGTTCCACATCGCTAGGTATTGAATGTCCCTCTCCTGCACACATGGACTTGGATAATGAGGCGAGTGTCGGCCACCGTTTGCCCGCCGCCACACCATCAAATATTCATCACTGTTGATTACACAGCCGGCAGCTGCCGATCGGCCGGGTGTCAAATTTGTATCCAGCAACTGGTGTATACACGCACCCGGGTCTGAACACAATCAAATGGGGCTGAATCTAAACACCATGTAGAGATGCACACACATGTGTGTGTGTGTGTGTGTGTGTGTGTGTGTGTATCCGAGAGAGGAAGGAAGGGATCACTTGTGCATAACACGTCGGGGGCTTAAATGCACATTGATGTTTTCCAGCCAAAATGACAAAGAACCAGAGGAAAAAAAAGTGTGTGTCTATGTGCAGGGTGTGTGTGTATGTGAAAGGGGGAGAGGTTACTGTGAGGCGCATTGAATATTTCATGAGTTGCTGGAGTGGGGAGGAAAAAAAAAAAAACTGCCCAGGAAGGTTGGTTCAACTCATTTGTTGAACTGGGGTTGAGATGCATGCAGAGAAACAAATGTTGAAGTTTGATGCACACACACACATGAACACACACGTGCACACGCGGGCTTGTGTAGTTTTTCCTTTGGAATGTCTGCAGCAATAAAGATGATCTTTGATAAGAGCATTGGTTACAATACCACGTGTGTCATGTCTTCTTCTCTTCTGATTCTCATCACGCAGAAGGAACAGAAGAAAAGAAAAAATTCCAGCATCAGAGAGTTGCCATGTCCTACAATCGTTGAATTCAATTGGCTTTATAATTCTTTTATGTCTTTAATACATTCATATATTTTACATTCATATATTTGATCTTAATGTAACATTTAATTTAGGAACTGAGTGAAAAGGTGTGATTTTCTTCTGCAAAAATAATTTTGATATAAAATTATTATTAACTTAAAGATAAGTGTCATTCATTCATTCATTTTCTGTGCTGCTAAAACCCTTATATGGGAAGCGGGGGGGCTGGAGCCTATCCTAATTTCTTCGGGCGAGAGGTGGGGGACACCCTGGAAAAGACGCCAGTCTGTCACAGGGCACACAAAGATAGACAACCATTCACACACACTCTCATACCTATGGACAATTTCCCCAAGTTCCCAATCAACCTCTGTATGTTTTTGGACTGTGAGAGGAAACCGGAGTTCCCGGAGTAAACCCACAGAACACGGGGAGAACATACAAACACACAGAAAGGTCACAAGTTGCTTCCCTCATGACTTGGAAGTGAAAACCAGCGACCTTCTTTCTGTGAGGCGATCGCGGCAAACACGCTTATCTTAATTATAATTTGAGATAATATGAGAAAAGTTAAGACTTAACAAGTTTTTAATCCAGTTGAGTTCACCTTGAATTTGAGTTTTAATTTTACGCTGTATTTTTCCGAATTTGCATCTGAAGGTTCTAGTACGATAAATGGGATGTGTGTTGATCAAGAACAGAACACCCCTTCCCCCGAAAATAAAATAAAATAAACCCAAAGTACTTAATGAGTACATTCTCTAGTACAAAGTGAATAGAATTAGACGTTAAAATTTAAATTTTTACTTGCTTATAAAATTATAAATGTAAGGAAAAGTGATGATTTTGGTTAAAAAATAAAGACGTTTTCCCCACAGATACTGTAAATCCTTGATCAATCCTTGTCTGAGTCACAGAAGAATGAGTCCACATCGTTTACAGCTCATTGATCATCACCCTGCTTTCATTGTGCACCTGTTTGTCTTCAGTTACTCCGACTGAAACATCATCACCTGGATCCTCTTTCAGGAATTCACCAGTCGTGACACTGCCTTTAAAAAAAAAAAAAAAAACGAGTGTCACCAGCCCTTGTAAACAGCCGCCCCGAAGGAATGTCTCTAAATAGTTTCCATCACACGGGAGCCTTAACTCAGATCCACCGCGAACGGGGAACATGTTGTCAGGTAAAAGGGCTGTTCTGCTGTGACACCGCGCCACTTTACTATTATCCCAAACAATATGTTCCGTGTTAATCAAAATAAGACCCGGGAGACGCTCGCCGAGCGCCTGCAGGATCCCGGGCATGTTGCATTCCTGACATCTTTCATCAATACCACATGTTCTGACATTGATTGTTATGTCCTCGGAGTCTTGACTTCTCACCATGAAGGGTGAACGCTGTAAAATCAGCTCCTAGGATTATTACTCCGGGGACGTAATCAGTGCCGAGAAGACTGACAGCTATGACAGGTGGAGCTGGAGTTGGAGCTGGAAAAGTAGTGATACGCCTGTCAGTCTAAATGGAAGAGGGAAGTGAATTATACGTAAAGATTTTAGGGTCGACGCTCGGAGAGGCAGAGAGGATGTAGAATTTGGAAACTGGTGAAGACGGACGATAAACGATGGGGTCTTCATAGAAACCATTACTGGATAATCTCATGGAGATTATGGTTTAGAACAGAGTTTTAATGCATGGACCACCGTTTCTTATTCTTTGGTTCTTATCGGGAAATAGCTTGTTTCAAGTTCTATCGGCTTAGTTGGTAGTAGTAGTTTGGAATATCCGGGGAATACTGAAGTGAGTGATGATTTATGGAAAGTCAGAGAGTCAGTAAGTAAGTAATTATTATTTGTAAAGCGCCTCAGACCAGGGTCACAAAGCGCTTGAACAATCAGAAACAATACAGAGTTAAAATACATACTTTAAAAAGCCAAGACGACATAGACACAAACACAACAATCCCAAAAAAATCAAGAGAAAGCCTCACTGATGTAAGGTGAAGCCTGACTATGAATAGCTCTGAAAGTAAGAACCAGAATTTTAAAATTGATCCTGAAAGAAACTGGCTGCCAGTGATGTGTTTTAAGGATCGGGGGAATGTGAGTTCTTCTACTAGAGCCGGGCAGAATTCTCGAGTTTTGTATTAACTGCAGGCGAGACAGCTCCTTCTTGTTTAGACACGAAAATAAACTGTTACAATAGTCTAAACGAGAAGATAGTGGTGTGACACCCTTTTCCAGAATTTAGAGACAATGGAGAATTTAGACAATATATTTTTCTAAATAAATTAAAATTAAAATTAAAATCACCAGACAGCAGCACCTCTGTCAAAGAGTCCACTTCAAGACCAAAAAATACAATTAAATAATCAACTTTTATGATTGAAAAATTGCGTTAGCTAACGGCAAAAAACATTTTTTTTAATCAAGATGAAACTCGCTCTAATTAAATGGCATTCCTGACCATTTAGTCAGTGGAGTCACAGACTTTCTTTTGTGCTTCGATATACAATGTTTTATAAAATCAAGTTTTACTGAGGTTTTGGTAGATCTTAATAAAGCAGTGGATGTAAGCAGGAGCGGCGATAAGTCAACGACACATCTGTAAACACATTCCTGATTCCAGACCAGATCATTATTCATACAATATTCCTAATCAATCCTGAAAAAAATCCACTGAGAATCCATTGAAAACTGTTTGAGGTATGCTGTGGAAGATAATCCAACCTTCCAAGCAGAGGTCTTTAAAACACCAAAACTTATTCTAAAATGAATGACAGACAACCATTATTTGTTTGTTTGCTTCTTATTCTGGTTTACACCACATAAAGATTATAATTAATTTATACTCAACTGAATATCCCAGGTGTCCCCCTGAAATTAAGATTGTTAAGAAAATGCCAATCCTAACCCTAACCTTACTCCAACATTATTACAGATTATTAACCCTTGTGTTATCACAGGGTCAAGGTGACCCAAAGCTCCCACCCCAAAAAAACAAATGTGTTTTTGGTATCCCTTGTGTCGCTTCTGGGTCAGAGTGAATGACCTCAGCCCCTGCGGATGTATTCATAGAAGCCAAGGAGGTCGTTCATCTAGACTCAGAGACAACACAAGGGATACCACAAACACTTTTGTTTTCGTGGCTTTGGGTCAACTTGACACAAGGGTTAATAAAAGAATCAAAATATTCTTCGCAACTCTATCAAAATTATCAATGGGTAACTTGGATATTTTTGCTTCCTTCCTCGAGCTTCAACAGCATCAAACCTCAGTGGACCAGACGACTGTTGATACTTCCTCTAATTACCATGATTGACTGTTGTGCAATAATATCTGTCTGGACCCCCCCAACCCCCACTCAACTGTCAAATCTACACCCTGTCTCACACAGCCAGGATACAAATATCAGTCTCCTATTGACCATCGTGACGTTGGGGGCCGGGGATGGTGGGACTACGATCTTGGGTGAGGAGAAGGTGAGGAGATAAAATGTACCACTGAATAATTCACAATGAAAACACAGAGGAAATCGATCGAGGAGCCTAAATCTGATATTAATGACTGTAACTGTGATGCCATGATGGTGGAAGACTAGAGGAGCTATGCAGGGGAATGGAAAGTTCATGTTTAGGGTAGTCGAATTATGCGATTAATTGCGGTTAATTAATTAATTAATGTCAGTATAATTATAATTCAGTTGTTTTTTTTTTAATTGTATCTAATTTATTTTAATCTTTAATTTTATAGTATCTGTTTTCATGTTCCTTTTCAAAAATCTTATTTATGATGTTTTTCTAGTGCTTGAGTTGTCGTAGTAAAAACAAGATACACCATGAAGTGGACATCGATGTGTCTGGTGAGTCATATAACGTCTGTTTGATCTGTTAACTAACACCACTTTATATAAACCTGATTTATTATTTTTATTTATTTATTTTTAAGACAAAAGAACACAGCAATATTCAACCCTGCTGGTTGAAACTGAAAGTTGCACTTGGGATTCGAAGCAGAGTGTACAACTAAAACAGCATATAAACAGGTTAAAGACAATAAATTACTTTTTTGACCCTTTTTTTTTAAATATATATCCATCCTTTGATCTGCCAGAAAAAAATGATTTAATTGAGAAAAAGCTATTTGATTTATTTGTAGAATTGCCAGAGTAAGTAATACCTAAGTAATTATTAATTATAGAGCGCTTTTTAAGACCATGGAATATTTTGGTTTCAAAACAAATGAAAGTAGTTACAACTCTGTCAAGAGTCATGTGGTCTGTAAATAGAATACTTAATTCACAGACGACATGACTCTTGACAAAGTTGTAACTAATTTCATTTGTTTTAAAACCAAACTATTCCCAAACATCAGCTTTAATAGCCGCTTGAGTCGTCTGTATCCTCTTGTCCTCAGTCATTTCCGGGATCTCGCAGGATTTTGTTGCTTTAACTACAGAAGTTGGAATGACTGCTGCCATCTAGGGGCAATATTTGCATGTTAATTGTGAATTAAATAGAAATGATTCATAAAATCTAATTTTTGGAAAATAACTATGGAATAAATATTATTTGAAAGCCAATAAAACTTTAAAAGAAATTTAAAGAGTGCTTTGAACTATCGGCAGAAATATTGCGATTTATCACCACACCGATATTTTCCCACACCACTATAAATTATTTCAATTAATTACAGATCATTACTCATTAATCTCTTTTTTTAATCTGTTAATGGTTTTAACTATTAAAGGAATGAACGTGGTTATGCTAGTTGACTGTTTATCTGAATTTACGACGAGCTCCGACGAGCACAGATCAGTCAATTAACCACTCAAATCAATCCGCTCATTCAAGCAGTCGTGTTATTACTCAATTAAAAACAAACGCTCTCAGTGGTGGAGGCGGAGAGGAGGGAGTTGTTGAAGGGAGATTTACATACTCTGTATATAATCAGGTAATTAATATTTTCATTAACTCTCCCGGTGTTGAGCAACAACCTGACTCCGTTCGTTTCATTTCCTCTCCCAGGGTTTGATGCTACAGTGGCTCCATAATTAGTTTGATTTATATCTGGCGGCTATAATGAAGCGTGGCGCTCGCTGCGACCTCCAGCACTCCCGCTCAACTCGCTCCACTCTAATGTCCTATAAATACTGGCCGCCGTGTCCGTGGACGGAGTGGACCGCTGTGATCCCGGACACTCTGAGCAGCCGACACATGGTCTATGAAATATTCAAACCCAAATTGGTAGAGATGGATCCAGGAATCTTATACGTGATCATCTGTACTCCTCTACTTGAGACATAGAGAAGATTTGTAGGGAATACCAGAAGTACCTGTATTGGGGGATAAAAAGACGAATGCAATTGGAGACATTTAGGCGGAAAAAAGTTTAAATACATATCCGAATACATCTAAAATCGCTCATTTAATATGGCTATAGGCAAATAAATTCACACGGAAATGTATATATAATAAGGAAAAACTTTTTTTTTTTCCTCATTTCCAAAAAGCGTATGTTCAAAAACTGTATTTCCTCCTCATTTATTACCTCCTCATCTTATAATATTTTTAAATGTGTATGTATTTTAACTGTGTATTGTTCTGTTGAATGACTCACTTACTTTCTTACTTAGTCATTTATTTATACTCATCGTATATAAAAACATATTTTTTTAAAATCTGGAATGGAAACCATTCGTGATGGTCTGATGAAGCTTCATGAAGCAGTGTCATTACTTCCAGAGCACCACTAGATGGATAGATAGATAGAAAGATGGATACTTTATTCATCTCCTGAGAGAAATTCACGGTTCAGCAGCTCCAGAATATGTTACAAAGAGATAGAACACGGAGGCATGCAAGTTATGTACAGTCTAAAATACACTGAAACATATGTATAAAAAGGGAAAAAAAAAAAAAAAAAAAAATATATATATATATATATATATATATATATATATAAAACGTTAAAAAACGTTGGAGCTCTCTGCACTATTTTCCTTTGTTTTGAACAACTGTTTTAAAGAAAAATCACATCATTTTTAAACCGATGGCACCACCTACTGACCTCTAAACAACATGACACTGCTTCATGAAGCTTCATCAGCCCATCACTAGAAATCATGTGCTGTAGGCTTGAAAGAAACCCTCGCCTCTGCCAAATTTATTGATAAGTGCTTTTAGCTTGGGAGCGGGGTTTAATATCCACCAAATCACCATATTTGATAACACGTAATTGACAGGAAAACAATGAGGAAGTAATAGACAAGGAGGAAAATCTTAAGGAGGGAATACAAGTCACAAGTGCTTTGATTTGTTTTGAAACCAAAATATGTCCAAATATCAGAATAGCTGCTGGAGTCTACTGTATCCTCTTGTCCTCAGTCACCGCCTTGAATTTTTCGTTTTTTTTACATACAAGAAATTTAAATATAAACCATAAAAAAGGCTTGATAAAAATAAAATTGAATTTAAAAGCCCTAAAACAAAGAAAGAACTTACATAAATATTGATACAGTTCTGATAAATATCGATAAAGCATTATATAAAAAAACACATCCATCTCTTTTCACACACATTTCTATGCGTATTTATTTCCCCAAAGCTTTATAAACAATATATTTATATCCACTTAAATCTATATATCGATATATATATATATTTAAAATATAAATAAATATTTTTCAATCCCTTTTTATTTTCTACTCATGACACTCCTGGCATTCCATAGTTGGGAAGGCGGTTCAGACTTCTAAACGTGCCGGTAAATGGAAGTATTGGTCTCTACAATCAGAACCATGTGACACAATCGGCTGCGCGACTTTGGTGTCACAACGCTCGGCTTGTCTCAGCAGGAGCGCACATGAAAGATCTCAGCATTAATAATGCTCCATTGATTATTGTTCTGCTGTTTAAAGGTGAATGGCAAAGCTTCTTTTTTCCCTCCAGCAGCAGGGGAGAGCGATGTCTGTGTGTCTAGCACTGATTTACATTTTGGAAAGTGCAGCTCATCCTCGGGGGAATTGCCTTTCAGTTTTCAGTCATTGTCGACGCTCAACTTTCTTTTGTTGTGGAAGAATCATCAGTCCTCTACAAACAAACTTGCTCAACGGCTGTTTAACCGCCTTACGTCTTGTCACTGACCCGCGCCGAACCATTTGAACGCGACCCAAAGACGAACCAAACGATTATTAGCAACATTAATAATGTTATTTTTCTTCGGAGTCGATACACACCTGACGTACGGGATTGCAGGAAGCACTTTTTTTCCTGCTCGCCCATGTTCGTAAGTGCCCAGATGAAGTGGGTGGAAACATAAAGTTGATCTTCGGTGCCACATAAAAAGGAGCCAAATTAGCTATCTAGCCAGACTGTCCATTTCACCCTCTCACAGGCACATTTAGCAAGCAGTGAACGCTCCACTTTCTGCCATTTCCCCTTACTCAATTATTGATGGTAATTATCATGGCGTGCTTACTCTGCACCATAACAATATATTCTTAACAAGAGGCAAGTCCGTGGCTAACGTCTGAAACGAGCTTGGAGTTGTAAGGCATTGTTTTCTTGTTTTTTTTCTTCTGTTCCCCGACTCTTAATCTGTCCCAGCTACACGGGGGGAAAGGGCAGGGGACACCCTGGATATTTCGCCATCATAATAATACAGAGATAGATAATCAAATTAATTTGATAATTAACGTCATGTTATCGTAAATAATTGATAAATACTTAGTAAGAGTATGACACTTGCAAACATACCTTTACTGTGAATGTAAGCCTTTTAGTGCCCTCTTTAAACACCAAACATAGCAGTGTATTTTTCATGGTAAAGTTAAGAATATAATAAAGAGAACTCTCTGTATAAAGCTAGTTTACTTCTAGTTTACTAGCTAGTAAATTTACTGACTCACATGTTTCAAATGTTGACATATTCCTCTCCAAGATGCAGTAAGTTCCTCAACATGACCATGTTTTAAAGTTATTATTCATGAAGTTCTCCCCCGTCTGAAATCACAGCGAACGAGAGGTTACAAGAGCCGAGTCCATTATGACGTAATAATGGCCTTACTCCTCCTCCAGCCAGCTGTAATCACGTCCCGCTTTGTTTATACAAGGAGTCCCTTGGAGGTGGATACTTCCGAGATTGATGACACATTGTGACAAACCTCGATGCTTGACCAATCACAGCAGAGTGGGTGTGGTTATAGAAAGCAAAAGTTTATCTTCATAAAAACCTTCAGTTTTCAGTGGGCGGGGTTTAAGATTATTTGCTAACGTAATTTTTTCAATGAAAAGAGAGTTTTGTACAAAAAAGTACATACTGATTATACAACAGAGTTTCAAAATATATTTAAGAGACTCTTAAAGCATCACATCAGTTGCCTTTAACCCTTGTGTTATCTCAGGGTTGACCTTGACCCTGAGATAACACAAAGATTAAGAGATTTCAGTAAAGTAACAACACAATCATGTTAACACATTCAAACTATTTCAAGTGTTTACAGTCGTCTTAATAAAAGTATAGTTATAATACTTTAAACTTGTTACATAGACCAGGATGTATCTATTCACATTTTGCTCATTGCCAACCGTTTCTCGTGCAAAAAGTGCGGAACTGTCCCGACTAAAAGCTGACCGACTGCAAAAAGTGTCACCGAAAACCAAAAGTGTCGAAGCAACTTTAGGATCAACACTCTGCCTAAAATGCAAACAGACTCAGTTGACAAAAACTAAACTGCTCTCTCGCTTGTGATTATGATCTCGGCCTTCCTCTCTCCCCTCCACTCCCCCCCCACACCCCCTCTCCATCCTGCAGGAAGGCCCGAGCTTGCCGTCTTCCAACGCCGCAGGGCATGGAGCTAGCCGGCGGTGAGTTTCCATCAATTAGTGCACCCCCGCGGCCTTGTGGCTGAACCCACCTTTGACTGCAGAGAGATATTGATTAGTTCAGCTGCACTGTCAGGTCTGCAGCGAGCAGGGCAGGGAGATCCAACGGCCTTCACCAGAGACAAGATCATGTCAGGTTTTCTGACACTCCGGAACACACATGTGTACACGCGTGTGCTTGCCTCGTACAGGTGCCGAAACACACACCCGCTCGCTCGCTCGTGCGCACAACACACACCGAGCGATGGAGTGTGAGCTCTGAGGAGACATGTCCAGTGGCTTGTCAAGAGAGTGACGGCTGAAACACAAACTTGAACTCGTTCTGCTACTTTCTACAAATAACTGTGAGCTGCTATGACCAGGGCAACATAAACAACCGAGTGTGTACATGTTTCTCCATTATTTAATTGAATAGTCGGACAGTGAACTTTAGTAAAACATCTCAAAACCGTAAATATACATTTGGATGTGCAGTAAGTGCTACTACATACTTTTAACTAGAGATATTTAAAAAGTGTTTCCAACATTTAAAGTGTGTTTCTGTCGAAAACGGTTTCCTCCAGAATGCTGATGCAACACAAGGTAACTTGACAGGTCCTCTCATTAAAATAAATATAACTTATGTATTCAGTATTTATGCCATGCTTGTTTACATTCGATGTAGAAGTATGCATCACTATTGCAGCAGTTTAATGAACACAATTCTGTCCTAGTTTTTTTTTTTTACACAGAATATTGATTTATCTATTCAAACTAAATCGTTTCTGTAAGCTCGTTGACCTATTGGTAGATCCACATTAATAAAATATATATGTATTTTTTAACTGACGTTTAAGTGTTAAAACTGCTTCCATTAACTTCGGAATATAGTTGAGTATCACTTATATTCTTAAGTGATGTATCAGAAATTGCTTTAATTCTAATAAGAGAGTGCATTAATAACCTCTTTCCTAAGAACTTCCATTTGGAGGTTTTCTATTTGGATATTTCTGTACTAATAAAACACATATTTAATCAAATGTATTATTGTCAAGTTAAATTCATATAAATCCCCCAAACCTTCATATATAACATAAGAAGAGATATTAGTTTCCATTCATGGTTTCCAAAAGGGCAACCATTGTTTGATTTAAATTGACTTTCCCAGACTTCATATTTTCTGTACAACCTTTGTCTGCTGACAGTAGTTGTACTTCTACTTTGAAGCTAATGTATTCAAACCACATGTGTCAAACCTGAGGCCTCCAGGCAACCTCGTATTTTGCCGGCTATTATTTATGTCCTGCTGGTAAAAACAACTCCCTACACTTGTGTTACAAGTCACATAAAGCTCTGCGGTGGTTGTAGACCAGGGCTGTCCAAACTTTTCCGAGGAGGGCCACAGATGATGAATTGTAAATGAGTGGGGGGCTAAATGTGATACCAAACGTGTATAAACGTTTTCTTTGTCGTGTTTTAATTTTACTACATAAACATCTTAAGTAAAATTTCTATATTTTATATATATTTTACATTTCCTGGATGAATAATACAGACTGTAGGTCGCTTGAATTTGTGTCATCCTTGTGTTTTCTCTTGTTTTAAGTTAACCCGAAGGACCGAAAACAAATCTCTACTCAAAAGTCCTTTACTTGTGAGTTGCCACAATATGCAGCCACAGGTCCTCAGAGAGCTCCTTTGTTTTTATCCATTGTCTGCAAAACCAACTGCAGAGACATTTAATTTGATTTAAACAGCTGTTTTTAATACATCTGGGTAATTAGAAAGCTTAAGAACAGCTTTGACTCTTTAGAACTTTGGTCTTTTCTGTAGAAGTCAACTATTTTGCAGAGAATATGGAATAATATTTTCTTTTTATACTGTCAAAATGGTACCATTTTTTTTAAACAGTACTGGTTTTCCAGTTAATACCATAATTCTCTACGTCTGATCTTATTTAATATCAGAATATTTAATCACATTCACATTCATAATACTTCATAAAAGACGTTATTACGGTTTATGATTATACATGGAAACTTGTATTCACAATTATAAAGCATTATAACTATAATTTTATTCATATGACATTAAGAGCTTCAGATAAAGTCACAAAACTGTATAATGTGATAAAAAACAAAACAATGGAAGAATTGACAGAATGACATGTTATTAGTAAACCTGATTATTCAACTTTACTACTTTACTACTGATACGTTACAACTGATACGATACAACTGATACGATACCATTGACAAGATATATATATATATATATAAACCGTATTAACGTCTTTTATAAGTAAGTATTATAAATGTGAATATGATGAAATACTCTCATCTTAAATAAGGTCAGAAACAGAGAATTATCGTATTAACTTTAAAAACACTACTGTTTTAAAAACAACATACATTTTTGACAGTACAAAAAGAAAATATTATTCCATTTCTCTCACAATATTCTCTGCAACTCAAACGGTTTGTAAGAGGCTTTTCAAAACCAAGCTGATAGTTATCAAACTCTAAATGTGTGGCAGGTGACATGTTATTACCCATAGACTTGACCCCTCCTGACCCCATCCTATTCCCACGAGGACCTGTGCTCAGGCTAGCGTACAGGAGACAGCGGCTCCGCCGTCCCTCAAACAGCTAAATCAACAGCGTCTCGCCGCAGCTCATGTCGGAGCGTTTTGCTTGAACAGTTCCATGAAAAACTAATCATCTGTTCATCATGGAGATCAAACACACGGTTCGATGCAATGATTAGGAAATGCAATCTGATAAACCTCCCGGAGTCACTAGTCCAGATATAATAATTTTCAGATTAAAATTCAACCTTTTTTCCTGCTCTGTTATTCTCAAGCTGATTCCTGCAGCTGGCTTCTTTACCCTCCTCAGAGTTCAAGTGAGCAAGCAAAATTGTTATCTGGTATGTAATTGAAGCTCAATTGGCTTCTGTGCCGCCGCGGTCTGTCTCCATTTTCTCAACAAGTCGACCTTACCGCGATTAATTCTGCTTCTATCACCGTGAACAACTTTATTTCCAACCGCTGTCACACCACCTTGACTTTAGAAAAAAAAAGAAGAACGAAACATGAATCACAGACAATAAAGCTCCACTGTTTCCAGAGGATGATCATATGAAATTTTAATATCCTTGCAACGTCTTTAATCTTACATTGCTCACATGACATGTGGCTCTTTTAATTAGAACTGACTCGCCGTACATACGAGACGATTCCTCTCTCCTCTGTCTTCAAGCAAACATGTGAACTCGGACTCGGGGGTTGAAGCAATCTCTCTTCTTTATTGCACTGAGAAAAAAAAGTTTCGAAAAGTATCCAAGAAAAAAAAAAATGTATTCCAGTTGGAGTCATTTAAAAGTTGTCTGGTGTAAAGAATCCCAGGAGATCAGAGGAGGATGATTTATTACATCCAGAGACTTTCTCCAGCGTAAAACAATTACCTGCAGAAGCCCCTGCGTTACTTAAGCAAATAAAGAGAAAATAAATAGTGTCTGTGTAATGTTTGATTCACCCTCTGAATATAATAACATTTTGTCATTCACCACAAAGTGGGCCGGAATGAAATTAGGGGTCCCTGCAGGCCTTAATGAAGCGCGGTGTGTCCCAACTCTAATGCGTTTTGTCATCATGAGAACGTATCAATGCTCTTCCCTAACTTTCTCTTGATCGATGTGAGCTCTGGAAATATGGACGTGCACAAACATTAACATCGGGGGAGTCCAGCGGAGCATGCTGTTCAGTTATAGAGATGAAGAAATATGAGGTGGGCCGAGGAAGTGACATCTGAGAGCTTTATTTATACATGATGTAGCCTGAGATGAATGGGACTGAAAATATTAGCAACAATAACCAAAGTGTTTTCACCCGTCAACAGTGTTGGACATGTTTTGCTTGTTACTAAGTTTTGATTTGAGTAAAACCTTTTCAAGTGGGATTTTTAGCTCATCATTAGCAAAATAACTTAAATAGAATTACAATTTAATTTAAAAAAAAAAGGAAAAGCAACTTCTATCTTACTTACTTACTTATATATCTATTGTATCATATCAGTCGTATCGTATCAGGCATATTGTATCCAATGTATCAGTCACATCTGTCGCATCAGTCGTATTCTATCAGTCCAATCCATCGTATCGTATCAGTCTTATCGTATCAGTCATTTCATAACAGTCGTATTGTATCAGTCGTTTCGTATCAGTTGTTTCGTATCAGTTGTTTCGTATCAGTCGTTTCGTATCTGTCGTTTGGTATCAGTCATATTGTATCAGTCCTTTCGCATCAGTCGTATTGTATCAGTCGTGTCATATCAGACGTTTCGTATCAGTCGTATCGTATCAGTCGTTTCGTATCAGTCGTTTCGTATCAGTCGTTTGGTATCAGTCATATTGTATCAGTCTTTTCGCATCAGTCGTGTCATATCAGACATTTCGTATCAGTCATATCGTATCAGTCGTTTTGTATCAGTCGTATCGTATCAGTCGTTTCGTATCAGTCGTATCGTATCAGTCGTATCGTATCAGTCGTATCGTATCAGTCGTTTCGTATCAGTTGTATCGCATTAGTCGTTTCGTATCAGTCGTATCGTATCAGTCGTATCGTATCAGTCGTTTCTTATCAGTCGTATCGTATTAGTCGTTTCGTATCAGTTGTAATCATGTTATCAGTGGTATTGTATCAGTCCTTTCGTATCAGTCGTATTGTATCAGTCGTTTCATATCAGTCATATTATATCTGTCAGGGTGCGGAAGGAAACCCAGGAGCAGAAAGTGTCTGTTCGTCAAAACTTGACAGTTTTATTGGGAGCAGGCAGAGGGATCGTCACAGGTAGTCCAGGAAATAAACAGCAAACAGGTACGTTATCCAAAAAACAGGTCAAGGGCACAGGCAGGCAGAAAAACGAGAAAACATACCAGGGTCAAAACCGGGAAGGCAAAACAAACTCCAAGCGGAAGTCTAAAACGTGAAACACGGACTAGACAAAAACTGGACAGCAAGTGTGACGAACCGACAAAAACAGAGGGAGAGTGAGCAGAAGATGAAGGCTGCCAGCAATCACTGGCAGCTGCAGAACGGGAGAACACAAGACAGGTGGAGACAATTACAATCAGCAGAGGGAGGGACCGGAAAGGAAACTCACAGACACAGAAGGGAGCAGGTTTCAAAATAAAAACAGGAAACACCAAGAAAGACACATGAGACATAACAGTATCAGTCTTTTCGCAAAAGTTGTTACTATGGTATCAGTTTTATCGTATCAGTCGTATTGTACCAGTCGTATCGTATCAGTCATTTCGTATCAGTCGTAAGCATCATATCAGTCGTATCATATCAGTCATATTGTATCAGTCGTATTGTAGCAGTCGTTTCTTATCAATCATTATCATTGTATCAGTCGTATTTTATCAGTTATATCTGTTGTATCAGTCGTATCGTATCAGTCATTTCTGTCAGTCGTATCGTATCAGTCATATCGTATCAGTCGTTTCGTATCAGTCGTATTGTATCAGTCATATTGTATCAGTCGTATTGTATCAGTCGTATTGTATCAGTCGTATTGTATCAGTCGTATTGTATCAGTCGTATTGTATCAGTTGTTTCGTATCAGTCGTATTGTATCAGTCGTATTGTATCAGTCGTATTGTATCAGTCGTATTGTATCAGTCGTATTGTATCAGTTGTTTCGTATCAGTCGTATTGTATCAGTCGTATTGTATCAGTCGTATTGTATCAGTCGTATTGTATCAGTTGTTTCGTATCAGTCGTAACCATCAAATCAGTCGTATTGTATCAGTCGTATCCATCATATCAGTTGTATCATATCAGTCATATTTTATCAGTCGTTTCGTATCAGTCATTATCATTGTATCAGTCGTATTGCATCAGTTATATCTGTTGTATCAGTCTTATCGTATCAGTCATTTCTGTCAGTCATTTCGTATCGTATCAGTCATTTCGTATCATATCCGTCGTAACCATCTTATCAGTCATTTCATATCAGTCGTTTCGTATCAGTCATTATCATCGTATCAGTCGTATGGTATCAGTCGTATCAGATGTAACACATCAGTTGTATCACACGTATCAGTTGTATCGTAGAAATAGTATCGTATCAGTGGTATTGTGCCAGTGGTTTCATATCAGTTGTTTAGTATCAGATATATCGTATCAGTTGTATGGTATCAGTGGTTTAGTATCAGTGGTATTCTGTCAGTGTTATTGTATCAGTCATATTGTATTACGTACTTCGTCTTATTCCCGGACCAGCAGAGTAGATTTGAAATGCACTTCTTTTTGTTAGGTGTCCAAAGACCAGTATTTAACCCTCACTAATCTTTTAGGATCAGCCGAACAAATAAACCGCCTCACAAGTGCTCAAATGGATCACTGGACGTCCTGCTGGGACAAGGAAGGCTGTTACGATATGATCGCACACCGACAGTACGGCAGCAGCTTCTCTCTCGTCTGCACTGCATCACCACTGATTCATAAACATCACCTCGGGGCACGACTAGCGAGTACACGACGAGTTCAAGACTTATGTAATCCAGCGAGTCCTCGTACAGTTTGCGTTACAATCCGTGTGAATTTCTGTGTACGAACCGTAGAAATAGAGATGCTTTGTGAAGCTGAGCGTCGGTTAAAATCTCGACTAACATCAGGGGTATGGTAAAGAGGTTCAGTGATGAGTGAGGGATGGATTTGGGGAGATAGGATGCAAAGATTGTGTTGTCTGGCAGCTCATCTATATTTTATGCTGCCACTCAGACAAATGAAACAGGAGCCACCCGGAAAAGAGGGATGAGGGGGGACGGGGGGGGGTTGGACCCTCAGACACTTCAAAGAGAAGTCCTATGGGTGGTTTCTTATTGAAGCCGGGCTGATACCAACCCCGACCCACATTCATAACCCCCACCAACCCACGCTGAGAAGCTGCCGGGGCCTCATTAACCCTTAAACAGCCTTGAGAGGGCTGAAACATACAGGAGACTAATTACCCTGCTTACACACTGAAAGAAAACACAAACACACACAACACCGGTGATGATGATGATGATGATGGCCATCATGCTCGTCTGCAGCGTGAACCTTAATTGAAAACTGAACCCCCCCCCCTTCTCAATGATGAGCGGTATCAGAGGCGTTTTGCATCCCCCACCCCTCTCTGTGTCGTACAATAGTGTATCCTGATTAGCCCGATCTGACAGAGATAATGAGGAGAAAGGGAAGATGAAAGAAAAGGGACACGGAACGAGAGTCAGATCCGCAAAAAAGACGGGTCTAATTGAGGTAACGCGAGCCAGCCAAATCATCACATCGCCCACATTAGCATGCGGCGTTGGCTCGGCCCGTCGCTAACAACGCTAATGTCTTAACAAATTAATTTTGCTAATTAGGCACGCCCAGCGGAGCTCACCAGCAGATTAAGACGATTAAACAAACAGATGCCGATCGACCCCCGGGCGGCCCGAGAGGTGCGTTTCTCTGCTCGACCGCGTTGCCATGAGGCTCGACTGTGCCTCGAAAAAAAGTCTTCGCCAGGTATGACGACAGTTTGGGTGAACTAGCTCAGATGATCGACTTGTTGCTGGAGTCCAAACCTGTTATGCAGCCCCGATTATTTATCACTTTCACCATTCTTTGAAGGAAACGCACGACATGTTAATGCTTTAAACTTTATAAAACGGTTGATTAAAAGCAGAATTTAAAACTTGAGAAAAAAATTCCTGGATTTTCAAGTAATAAGAAAGGTTTTTCTTTTTTTTTTTAGAAAACAAATAGACCAGTTGGTTCAAAGAAGCCGGGAAGCCATTTGTGGCCCTTTAGCTCAGTGGTCCCCAACCCCTGTAGCAGTCCCTTTGGCATTTTATACCGGGCCGCACAGAATGATTTTTTTTTAAATACAATTTCTGTTGTTCTTATTTGGCAGAAAGGTTTTATTTTTATTTAAAAAAAGACAAATTTGTTTCTTTGAAGTTACAATAGAGTAATGTGTTAAGTGTTTAGTTATATTGGCAAAACAAAGACAAACCAGACAAGTTCATATTTTAGCACAAGGGCCATTTGTGGCCCTTTAGCTCAGTGGTCCCCAAACCGAGTTGGGAGTACCCGGAGTAGTCCGTGAGGCATTTTCTTTAACCGCACAGAAACAAAAATACAACAAAAAAATGTAATTATTTTTAAAAAAGGTTACTTTTTAAAAAACACTAAATAACATCACCATGGGAAACTTAACATGTCAAGACGGTTGTTTCAATAAAGTTTATTTAAAAAGTCTGTTGACTAGTGAAAAACATAAATCTTGTACGTGGCTGTCTTTTCTACAGCTCCTGCTGAGATTTTTGTACATTAAATGAATGAGTTTTTCTTTGATGGTCTGCTATCTTATTTTATTGTTTTAATTTGAATGTCAGTCTGTGAATATTTGGTCAAGACTCTACTAGTGCAAAAAATTTGAGGACCCTTGTTTTTTTCTGATTAATTTGGTCCAAAGTCTCTATAAATATTATATATATATATTGTATTATTCAACCATAAATTGTCACGACAGATTTTTGTTACAAGATTATGAGTGAAATGTTTTCATGAATTCTTTTTCGTTTACATGGTTGATGAAAGAGGAGCTTTTATTTTGAAGTCTGGAGGAAGTTAGTTTTGGTTTCTGTTCTCATTTGATGCCCACTTGTTCTCAGCACTTCATTAAAATGTGCCCCCCCCCTTTGAATAAAAGGCCCCTGAGTGAATTTCATAGAGCCCACAGTTTCTTTTTTAAACCGTGTTTAAATTCACATTTCTAAAATACAATTAATCCCCTTTAGGTCACGAAAGGTTTCTATGCCTTGATCCCACATGAAGAAGTTCTCAAGTTAGTCTTGAACTAGTTTGTATGATTGACAGATGTGTTTTTGACAGACAGTGGAAGCTGGAACTGATCAATGTGTCATGTGTCAATGAATAAAACACTCTTGAGCACCTGAAATGTGATAAACAAAATGTAAAAATATCCAACATTTGTAGTGAAAGTTGTTGTGAAAAAAGCAACCGAGCTTCTCAGAGGTCGTGTCCGTACGCTGTCATGTCACAAATACAGCCAGACATGCGATTTAGAATTCAAGAGCATGCACGTCTGCACCATTACCAGTGTTATGTCTCCCAAGTTTTAATCCTCACCCTCCCGACTGCAGCCTCCCTCCTCCCCGGTGGTGTTTTGTGTGACAGCTGCTGCCCTCTCCGGCGATGGTGAAATGAATAGATTATGAGCAGTAATTAGGTGTGGAGCAGAATCAATGTGCTCTGGGGCAAGGCCCCGAGCTGCACAAGGAGGCAGGGGGTAAAGGGCTTGTGTGTCTGAATGTTTGTGAGGGAGACGGAGGGGGAGGCACTGAGAGGGGGGAGAGGTCAGCGAGCAGCAGGGGGGACAGGAAGGAAGGCACAGCGATGGCAGGGGACAGGTGGGCTGGTGTTTAATGCCCGGGAACATCGGCGTTCATTTTTGTTGAACTTTAAATGATTTTAAATCTTTGACAAAAACATTTTTATTTTTGCTTGTAAGTGGATAAACCAAAATATGTCTATATTTATTATTTCTGGAATTTATAATTGAACTATGTCAAATTATTCTTCAAAGAAAATGGATTGAAAGTGGATTGTTTCTGTTCTTGTCAGAACTAATTAGATCCGAGACACTTAAGCCCCGCCCACCTACTTTGAATCACCTTTTTAATGAAGTGCTGGACCATTAAATACATTTTTATTAGATTTAATTAATAAAACAGTTAGCACTTTATTGAACCTTTTAACCACATATGTATTCAATTATTTAATGATGTATAAATTAATTATCTTTTGTCGCTTCTGTTACTCATGCCATGAAATAAATTAATTTGTTTGTCTTTAAACATTTTTAATAACACATGTAGTTTTCACTCCACTTTTATTTATTTTGTCATGTATTTATTTATTTTAATCACTTTTTTCCCTCAGATTATGAATCATATATTTTTAAATATTTAAATACACAATAAATGGAAAGACATTTAAAAAATAAATAATTTCTAATGTAATTTTTTTTACAATATGTTTATATTCGTAACTCCACTTCTATTTAGTTAATGATGTATTTATTTATTTCATTGTGTTGCTTTTGTTATTCAGATAATTGAATAATGAATATTTGTATGATTTAAATAAGTTTCCAATTAAAACGTTTTAATGCCATTTTTATATTTTTTATTCACAATAATGTATTTAAATTAACGTATTGATTTATTTCCTTTGGTCGCTTTTGAAATGTTTATTACCACGTTTTAAAATATCCCTCCACCTTTTTTTAAAATTTGATTTTGCATTTATTTATTTCATATGGTCGCTTTTATTTCTCAGATCATAACATTTTTTTTTTCATTTCATTTACACTTTTAAAAAGACATTTATATTTTTGACATTATTTATATTTAATTTATAGATCTATTCACGTATTTAATTTTGTCGCTTTTGTTCCTTTGATCCTGAAGTAAATACATATTTTAATTAATTAAAACATTTTCCATTTAAAATATTTATTACCAGGTTTAAAAAAAAGTCCACCTTTTATTAATTAATTAATTATTGATTAAATTTTATCGCTTTAGATCCTCCTTTTTCTAGTGATGTGCTGGCGAAGCTTCATGAAACAGCATCATGTTGTTTAGAGGTCAGTAGGTGACGCCATCAGCCATAAGAACGATGTGATGTTTCATTAAATCAGTTGTTCAAAACAAAGGTAAATAGTGCAGAGAACGCCATCTAGTGGACTCTGAACATAATGACACTGCTTCATGAAGCTTCATCAGTCCATCATTACCTTTTTCCCATTAAAACATCTTAACGAGAAGTTAGACTTCACTCTGCACACGAGGGTTGTTGTTCTGTTGTTGCAATATTGTGCGATAAACATGGTTTTATTTGTAATATAATGATGTGTTTCTAATACAGCTAGATATATGAACAGATTGTCTTTTAAGAGAGAAACTTCAGTGATATGGGGGATGCTGAGCACAGGAGGATGTAGGGGAAGGAGGGAGGGCAGCAGAGGGGTGTACTGTGATATTGGGATGTGCACCTCCGGCCCTAAATTTGCCTGCCAGTAATGCATGGAACTCCTTTTTTTTGTGGCAGAGCGTTGAATGACCTGCCTGTGATCTTCTCCATAATTAACATATGCTTGTTAGTCAAGGTTGGTTGGGGGCTCTATGACCCAAAGCGCACTCACACACTCACACACTCACACACACACACGTTCAGACACAGGAACAGAGCTGGTACTCAGGGGGGTAACGAGGCTTACCGTGTTATATAACAGCAAATGGGACACATCTCCTCCGACCAGTTTTACATAAAACTCAGTGTTTGTCAGTGTTATCACATCAGCGTTACGTGTTCATTTCCACGAGCTCCTTCATTTTGTCCGCGTTATCAGCGGCGAGAGCTGATCAAATTTGCTCAGAAAATGACTCCAGACGGCTTTAATAAGGTCATGAATATGAAGTGCAGCACGTGCCGGTGTCATATTTGTCCAATCTCTCCCAACCTCATTTGGACATAATGAAGACACGCAGCTACTCCTGATTATTCCCCCAATTTCCCACAGCTCTTGACCTCCCCTTGAGAAGATAAATAGAATCCTCCTAATCCGACAGGATAAGTGATGAGAATCAGTGTTGATCCCGGATGATTATGGTCATTTATTCTCCGCAGAGAAAGATGATCACACGGTTAGAGACGGATGTTTCATCAGGATGAAGTTATTTATCGCTGCTTTACTATCAGGGACTCCTGAGAATCATACACAGGATATGAAAGAAATATGAAAACATATTCAAAGGCGTGTGAATATTTGTCTAGAATGAACCATTTTACATTATATCTTTTCTTTTATCACAATCTTTAAAAACATATATTTTGTGGCATTTTTGAATGATAATCTGTGATTTTACTTAATAGTAAAAATCTCTGTATCATAGCTTCATTCATTTGCTATAATGCAGTTTTGACTTTCACTAGAAAGCCAATAAAGACTTTTCTTAGTCAATTATCGTCCACTTTACTTCATAAAACTCTTAATTTAACTTCTTAAAACACGACAATGAGGATTCTATAATGGACAAAACTGTAATCCAGGAAGATGACGATATCAGTTTAAGCTGAGAAAGGAGTTCCATCTTTGCTCAATGTCAGCTGGTTAAGAAATAAAAAAGATAATATTTTAATCAAATGTTATAATTGATCTAAGATATAATAGTTATGTTTGATATTTGTAGAGCCCTTTTCAGACCAGGGTCACAAAGCGCTTAAACAATCAAAACAATACCCAATAAAATCTGTCTCTCCATCCCCCTGTCTCTCGTCTCCCTCCCCTGCAGAAGACACTGGGTCTGGTTCTACTTAACGTTTCTGCTTGTTTAGAGGAGGTTTTTCATCGTAACTGTCCCTCATAGTGATTCTCTGGGAAGTGATTTTCTCTTTCTTGCATCACGTTAATTAAACTGTAAAGTGTCTTGAGATAACTTTACGATTTGAATCGTCAATTAAAATCACATTAAAAAATCGGAGTGTAAACTGTTTAGTGAAGTATTTTTATAAGTCGGAACAACTTTAGTGGATTCATGTCGGCTTTGCAAAATCCTTTTAGTACCGATTTCATGTTAAAAAATAAATATATAGAAGAAGATGAAAAAGAAAACACTTGGATAAGTCACTGTTGTTACCTCTGGTGGAAAAAATCATATATATAAGATTAATGTAGATGTGAATCAAGAGGATGAGTTTGAACTCAGCAGTAACACAAGTGCAATATGAAGTAAAGTAACAGATACTAGTGTCTTCATCCTGTCTCAATACTCATATTATGTGTTAGTGCTGAACTTGACTGATGCTTTACACTCTTTACAAATGTCCAGACTTTTAGAAAATGTCTTATTCTTCTTAAGTTCTGTCATTAGCATTATTAAAGGGGTGTAAAGTAACTTAGGTTTCCTGCTTGGATATTCCTCTCTTACCACTAGTTGACCCTCTTATAAACAAATAAAAGCCACATGTCTTCCAGATGTGCCGAACTTAATCTGATACAGTTTAAAATTGTACATAGGGTTCATTAAAGTGAAGATTACAATAAATCCATCTCCTGATGTCGTTATATTAATATTTGTTAGACTTCCGGGTGAGAGCCCGATGACACGGGTTCACATGAGCGTTACCTGATACTGGCCACGTTAAAACCTGTTTGAGCGACACCTTATATTATTTTTAAATCCACCCTCAGAGGATCATGCAAATATGTGTACTCTTGTTGACGACCGCTGACTGAATATATTAAGCAACTCCCTCCAGAGGAAGTGATGTTAGAATGACATTAGTAGTGACATACTTCAGTCTCCTGGATTTCCTCTCGGAGTGTTTTGTTTCCTCACCGACTGCCCCAGCTCCAGTTCATACCAGGCGTGATGAAGAGATTGACCAGACAATGTTTTTTCTTTGGAAGATCTATCTTTTTAAACATTTTTTATGAAGTTGCGCTTGTCTGTGATGATTTAATTTAGATTTAATTTATTGTTTTATTATTATTATTAATTTAATTGTTTTATTTAAAGATGTATTTAATGTATAAATATATGAATTCTAATTTAACTTTAAAAAGGTTGAATGGAAAAGTGGCTCAGGGTGATTTGAGCTTTGATTTGTGTTGTGCCTTAACTAATGTGTTATCTCAGGGTCAAGGTGACCCGGAGGACTGAGAACAGATGTGATTGTGGCATCTCTCTCTGTCAAATAACATTTTTTTCTAAAATCTTTTCAACTTTAGATTTAAGATTTGGTGGTGCTTCATCAACTATCCATTGTGTTATCTCAGGGTCAAAGTGACCCGAAGGCCCAGAAACAACTGTTTTATTCCTCGTGTTGTCTCCGGGTCAAGTTCCCTGATTTCCATGAACACATATATAGTGGCGAAGGTCGTTCATCTTGAACCAAAAGCCACAAAAGGGACATTTTTTTTAAAATTAGTTATATATATATATTTTTTTTATATTATTAATTTTTATTTTAATGTATTTATTTCTAATTTTACGTTTGTATCCTTGTAGGTCTTTGTGTTATTTCCTTTAATCCAATGCTCTTCATATTTGCAATTTGTTATGACATTATTTGCACTTTGTTCTTTTTATTTACGATTGTTCTTGTTTTTATGAAACTTACTGTTCTATCGTCTGCTGTGAAGTGGAAACCTAATTTCCTGAAGGCGATCCCCAGAGGGATTAATAAAGTTAATCTAATCTAATCTAATTATTACTTTATTTTCATTATTAGTTGGATTAATTATATATAAATGAAATTCTGATTACATACCAAATGAAGGAGAAAAAAACGAGATGATAGCGGAGAAGTGATGCAGAAGTCTAGCACCTGAGTGTGCTGCTGCAGCCATGACACATTTGTACGCATGTTTATCCGGGCACGTGTGCGACTGCCGACTACTTATGTGGAGTTGTCTTCCGAGTGTGTGTGTGTGTGTGTGTGTGAGCTGTGTTTGCTCTCCCAGCATCTCAATGACATCAAAGCGCTGTGCAAACTGAGCCCCTGGCAGCTCTTTAAAACCCCATCTCCCCTCTCGGTAGAAGGCAGACGCGCCAGAGAAGACCCAAACTAATGAAAGAGGCGTTATTCAAAAGAAGGAATCCACTTTCAAATTGTATGTCATGTACGAGTGCGAGGCAAAAGGAGGACTAGGAATTATCAGAGAGGAAAAAAAAGGCAAGGAGATGGAGCGTTAGAGAGCTCTGAGAACAAACAGAGGCTACAGTAGAAAATATATAAAAAAAAACGTGGGAAATGATTTCATGTGAAAAGTCAAATGCTCTATGTCTTCGTTTCAAACGTTTCTTTTTTGTTAGATAAAAATCAATTGTTCAAACATACAGTAGGTGTCCAGCAACTATAAACACATCAAGAAGGGAATTTGAAGAATTAAATCAAAGTAGTGATGAATGGATTTTAACAACAATAAATCTAAACACAAAATTAATATAAGAATATAACACATTTCTTCATTGTCAGTATTATACATTTGGATTTGAACCTCCAACAGTTTGTACCTCATTTAGCTATTAACTCTAACTCGTACCAACTTACACCTTAAAACATTTTCACACCAACTCTGTGCAGGAGGGAAATGAAAACATACCTCCGCCATTTTTTAAATCTATTTTTAGCTAATATTATTGGTCTGTATTCATTACATCAATATAATTGACAACCTTTTTTATGTGTGAAATGTAGTGATGTGTTGATGAAGCTTCATGAAGCAGTGCCAAGTTGTTTAGAGGTCAGTAGGTGGCGCCATCAGTTTAAAAATTATGTGATGTTTCATTAGAACAGGTCTAGTCAAAACAAAGGAAAATATTGCAGAGACCGCCATCCAATTGACTCTGACAATAATGACACTGCTTCATGAAGCTTCATCAGACCATCACTAGTGAAATGGTATTTGTTTGCACATCGAAAAATATTAAAATTCTTTCAGGATCCAGATGGTTATACTGGATGATAAAATGTAAACATGTGTCATTTCCTGAAATACATTTTACTTAACATTTGATTTGCTAAATGAGAGACAGATACATATTAACTTTAGGTCGTTGGTGTGGATAAAGATTTGTGATAAACACCCTAATCGTTTTAACTTTTTTAAAAATGTATTTATCAACATATTTTATGCTTCAAACGTATTCCTACAGTAGTCAGTTTGATATTACTCTACGTAGTCAAAATGTGTCTTAATATTAGTGTTATTATTGTGTAATTTCTTTTAAAAAAATGAGATTCAATTAATATTGACCTTAAATACACCAAGTGGTTGTTTGTTCAATATTGGAGGATATAAATAACATTTCAAAGAAACCTAACAGGTTCAATACACAGACATTTGAACTCTATTTGACCTCTAAATATACTGAAAAATATATCCGTTGCCTCTTCATAAACCTTTCCCAAACTGTCATTAACATCCTCTACATACTCGCATAGTTTATATACTCTTAAAAAACCAACAACAACGTAAAACTGTTCATTATTACGTTTATTAAGTAGATGAACCAGAGGACAAATCACATTAACATTCATTGGAAATTGCAAACTCAACATTGCATATAAGTTGCCATCACTCTCTCTCGGTGACCTGAACAGCTCCCATAATGCTTTGCCGCCCAGCCGTCCAATTACAGCCGTCGATCACTTTTGACATAACAACATGGACGTATAATTAAAATACATGATTGTTGTGACCAATGAGCTGTCACTCAACAGAGTAGTGTGCAGAAATGCATCATGGGAGTTCACTGATTTGTTGTCACCATAAGTAAAGTAGCTGAGGTAATTAGTGGGAAACCAAATTTATGAACTTCGCAGTTCCGTGGGCAAAATATGTGATATCCCAAAGGAGCAATGTAAATATATATATGTATATATTTCATACAAGGTAAACAAAGATCTGATGTCCTTAAAACTGAAATGAAAACACATCAACAAGAAATTAATTTTACATAAAACTTTCACATCATAGCTCAATAAGTTTAGCGATGGCTGGTTAATTAGTATGTTCATAATATACTAATAAAACAACATTTTACTGCTAAATATTCTTATAATATGTTGTTGTTTTCCGTGTTTCCATTTCTGTCTACAAGAAGTTCTTCGGTCAATAGTTAGTGGAAGTGAAATCGACAAAAGGGCGGGATGCGCCGAGACGGGCGAGCCGATGTTGTAAAGTAAAATACTTTGTAAAAGGGAAATAAATGCTGCAGCGAGCGGAAGATTCGTGTGCTCAAATAAACCGGGGCTTTTGAATTTTTAATTGGCGAGCCCTAATTATGGCCATCAGACAGCACTTCTAAACACACTCGCTGCAGTTTCTCCCCAGCCTCTTCACTTTGGCTGCGGACGAGGCCTCAGCCCGGGTGTATTTTTCCACGCCATTAATATTTGATGAAATGGGCCGGGCTGCATCAGCTGCTCATCGCCACTAAGAACACGGCCTTCATTACGAGCTCCCCTGCACTTCCTCTCCGCCGCGTGCATTAGCAACGGCGTGGACGGCCGTGTGAGGCTGTCAGCGGGGTGTGTGTGCAGATGTTCTGGAGCGAGTGCTGGCTCATCAGCCCTCCCTGTCAATTGATGCTATTAAATGTTGAGAAACAGTTGGGTGTGAACTATAATTGAGCTGACACTAATAATGAAAGCAGATACTGTCTGGAAGCCCTTGGCAATATGCTAAAGATACTGATGCCCTAATAATTCAGCGGCTCGACAGATTGGAGATTTTTTTTTTTTTTCTTCTTCTGCTTCTTCTTCTTCTTCCCTCCGTTAGATCTTGGCCCAGGAAGGAAATAGGATTTAAAATAACTCAAAAAAGCAATCGAGCCTCATCTTTTAAAGCTCTGCTCTTATAAATCACTTAAAAAGCGGCGCAGACGCTCGGGTAGATTATTGCCTAATGTCGGAAATTGCCTCTCGTTTTTATGGAAGTCGTATAGTTTGTTACAAGAGCGACGTGACAATGATATTGCATCGGATTGGGGCTGATAATTGCCGTCTCACTTTTGTGTTGCACGTACACACACATCGCTCACTATTTCATTCCTGTGTATCCCTGACTGAGGAATGTCAGAGGCCTATTTAAAAGTGCAAGTTTATGTTGAGCCTCAGTCAAGGACCCCCATAATGATCAATTCAACCTTGTGACTCCTGTCTGTGAGATGAGGCCCTTCGGGGTGATCAGTGTGTGTGTCTCAGCGAGTGTGTGTCTCTGTGAACATAGAGGTATGTTGAGGGGAGTGGGGGGGGGGATTCATCTGAAGACAAGGTTCATCTTTGAAGGTTAACATCAGCAGATTCACACGTTTCCTTTAAAGTCAATTTGCTTCTATAACCTCTTGAAATAGTGAAGCTCAAACATTAAAGCCACAATATATAACATTTATTATCTTCATAATATACTAACATTTTACTGCTTCATATTCTTACATTCTGTTTTCGGTCAATAGTTAGTGAAGGTAAAATTGAAAAAAGCTGGGTTATGCAGAGACTGGAAAGCTGACGTAAAGTAAAATACTTTGTAAAAGGGAAATATCCATATTCATCTGAAGACAAGGTCTTGAAGATCAGCAGATTATTCAAAGTAAATTTGATTTGATTTAAAAATGTTTATACATTTCGGGGGTTCAATTTATGTTGTGAAACTAAAGTATTAGAACTCTGTGGCTATACTTATTTTATTTTTTTTCATGTTTTTCTTCACAACTTTTTGAAGTTACCAGAAGGACGAACAACAACAAGAGTCTTACCCACTACCTGTTACTAGGGACGAGTGGATGAAGCTTCATGAAACAGTGTCATGTTATTTAGAGGTCAGTAGGAGGCGCCATCAGTTTAAAAATGACGTAATTTTCATTAGAACAGTTGTTTGAAACCAAAGAAAATAGAGACCGCCATCTAGTGGACTCTAAATATAATGTCACTGTTTCATGAAGTTTCATCAGACCATCACTCCCTGCTAACTCTGTATCACAGTAATCTTTTATTCTGGTAAAACTTGAAGAAATCTTGCCAAAAGCGAATATACGATATTCCAGCAATAGCACTATTTCGACACTAGGGAGAGCCACAGTGGATATTTTCAATCTTACAGGCTGGGACCACCAAGGACTGATACTGTATCTATCCCCAAGGTATTTTTATATGATATTTACTGATGTGTTGATAATTACTGTCTTAAAGGTTTTTTATTTGGATAAAAAGAAAGTAGTTGTTTGGTTTTTGCAGATCATGCCGTTTATTTTTGTTGTTTTAATCTGAAAATAATGTTGATTTTGAATGGTGCAAAGCTTGTGTGTATTAAATCATCATGGACTCATCGGACTATGATGCTGGTTTGTCCTTGTACTTTGTACCTTGTACTGACTATTTGATATTTCTATTTCCAAATTTTTTCCTTCTATCAGTAGCAAGCCCACTCGACCTCATCAAACGCTACTCTTTCAAAAACCTCTCAGAAGTAATTCAGCCCGCAGCATTTTTATTTCACCTTTCTTAAAAAAAACACATTGAGTTGTCTCGTCTTCTATCTTCAACGCAGACTTTCATCATCGCAAACAAATACCGCTTTTGTTTTTTACCTCGAAAAAGTGTAAACTTTTGCTTTTCAGTCAGCAAGCTGCTCTTATTACGCCACGTAACCATTCTTCTGCATTCTTCACTCGTCTTAATATCCACTTCTATCCCATCGATGCCATTAAATGCGCGAGAAATGTGAAACCGTTGTAGGAAGCAAAACACATTATTGAGCCTCTCGCGAGGAAAATTTGGCTGTAAACGGCAGCATTAGACCCCAGAGAAATATGCAACAATAGATGTTGGATCCTCAGGCGCTATTATGCTAAGCTAACTCAAATTTATAGCTCTGTGTTGGCTTAATCTTACAACTTGTGGAGGTCCCACTACTTGCATCGAGTGTGCTTTATTTACTTCCTGGCAGTGCTTTAACGGGGGAATCTTCTTCTCTTATTATTTAGTCCCGGGTTATGGTTTCATTGTTTGGCACATTATCGTGCACTTGTTGTCGACCTATAAGCTTTGAAAATGGACACGGTTGTGTTTCCTCCCTCAGGAGACTCAAGGTCCAGTAAATTCCACCGTACAGTAGTTATCGCTGATGTTCAGGTATCGAGTGGAGATTATTCTAGCTTTTAAATATAACTTTAACCACCCAAAGTGATGCATTTACTTCTACAGCTACACAGTCTTGATTGTATATTCAATGGCCCTGATGTTTCCTCACAGGACATCCCATAATAGTTTATGTAATTTAAAAAAAAAAAAAAAGGGATGAAAAAAAAAGCTCTACAATATTCATCGGCTGCAGTTTTTTTTCCTTCAGATTTTTACTTGCGCGTGTTAAATAATTCAGTGAAATAGTCACAGCCGGGCTCTTTGGTCGTTAAACCCACAAATGTGGTTAAAGTGTGAAAGAAAAAAAGAAGCTGATTGGCAAGTTGGGTCGGACGAGGTTTAAGAGGCGACATGGATTCAGAGCTCGCGAGTGACGCTGGATGGAAGGAGACGGGGCTAAGTAGAGTAGAAACCACCTGTCATCTTCGGCTCTCCGTCAGCTTGATTAACATCAAATTTTTATATTTTTTCTTTCTCTCCGCCATGTGCGCTCCATTCCGGGGTATCATTGGAGTCTTATAAATTCACAACATTTATCTCTTTGATGATTACATGTTTCTTTCTGTCCATCTGCTACTCACTTATTTCAGTCAAACGTCGAGTTATTGTCTTCTGAGCTTAACTCTCTTTAAAAACAGGAAAAAAAAGTGCATCTTGGGAAATATAAACCATAATCACTTCAAAAAGAAGAATGTACGGCGGGACCTCAAACCCGCACTAAACGTTCGCCGGGTCCCAACATGGCGGTAATACATCTTAATTGGATGATGGAAATCACACGGGCCTTTTGTTTAGCTCCATGCACCGAGGAACACGTCGTTCCTGTCGGCGTCTCACTTGTTCTCGACGCCTCATATACATATTCATTGAGGTATCAATTATTAATCCTGCTCCGCAGCCACTTTCTGCATTACTGCGCGGCTCCTACTGTATAGCATCCACCGGGGCGTGCATTAGACTGAATAATGAATCAAAAGTTGCATAAATCAATATATAATATATCGCAAAAAAATAACAGCATGGACGATATTGTAAACATGGAGGGGGATCAGACATTAGTATTATTAGTAGACCATGTTAAGAAAAAAACAGAATATGTGCTCGACAAAAGCGTCAGTAATCCATATGAAAAATAAAACTTGTGTGTAGTTTTAAAAAAAAAAGGTTTCTGATTAAATAAAAGAAACAATTTAAAATCTGCAAATATATATAGAAAATAGACAAATTATTATAAACCCTTTTTTAGTTTTAAAATTTAGTCTACTTTATTCATAGAGGAGTTCACACAAAGTGCTGTACAAGAAGATAAAATATCAGGCAAAATAAAAACAGGTTCAAACAGTAAACGTACAATAAAAAATAATTAAAGTCTCATGCAGTGTTAAAAACCACATAAAAGTGAATTTTAAGTTTAAAGAAATGTACATTTTAAAATAAAATCAAACAACATCATTATTAAACAACAATTATTATAATTAATTTGTTTAAATTAAATTTATAATTGTATAATTCTGAATCAGAAAGTAGCAAAACGGTAAAAGACATGTCAAAGCTGATGCTCGGTGTTTCCCCGGCATCCCAGCTTTCACTGGCTTCACAAAGCTAAACACGACAAAGTCGATGAGCTGACTAATCAAAATATATCTCCAGCATCACAGGCTGCATCTCAACCAACTGTGACCAGAGGAAAAAAAAAGAAAAAAATCCTGGCCTCACCAGCCAATACTATTTCTCCTTCAAGCCAGCATCCGAAACACACACACACTCGGTATCGGCACGACGCGAAACACACACTCAATCTCCCCCAAATACACAAAATTGCCCGGTTGCCATAGCACAGAATAGATGACCGCACTTACTTTAAATGTCCTGTGAAGGAAAAGTTTCAGATTTTCTCCCCCTCCACTCCTCCTTCCTCCCTCAATTCTTCGCCCGCCATAGGTGCCCGAGCTGTTGGCCTCCCTTATCAGACAACTTAAGTTTTAAAAAAAAAAAAAGCAGGAGGCTCCCCGCATCATTTTATACATTTTTCCCACCCGTAACGCTCTTCTACCGTGCACGGGATGCAGACTGTGCTCACTGCATCTGGTTGCACAAGCACAATCAATATGGAAGGAGAGAGCTATTTTATGATTGGAGAAGTTGTTGTGTTTTTGGTGGTGAAATTCATTATTTAGTATCTGAACCTTCAGCAATTCAGTATCATTTATTCATAAAGTCCCTTTTTGCCAGGAGGAAATGGATACAGCTGCAGCAACTGAGCGAGAGAGAGAGAGGGAGGGAGAGAGAGGGAGAGAGAGAGAGAGAAAAGGAGGGAGGGTGGAGAAGACAGGATCAAGAGAAGTCGTGAAAGTGAATAAAGGCGATGAAAGAGAGAAAGTGTGCTGTGAGAGTGCAGGGGGGGGTGAATGGATTGATGATATTGATCAGGTGAAATAAAGGCATTGGGGCTTTATCGTTTTTTTTTGTTGTTTTTTTTAAAAGGATGATTGACAGATGAAGAGCAAAGGGATGGGAGGAGGAGGAGCGGCGGGCCTTGAGTGTAGCGCGCCGGCGTGCAGCGATAAAAGCAACTCTTCTGACAATCACAGCGAAAGCTCGACTCCGGATGAGGAATCACTGGAAAAATGATGTTTGTTTACTTTGCAGAAACGAGAAAAAGAAATGCAGAGAAGAGGGAAGAGTTGTAAAGTGGAGGAGCCGTGTTTATGTGTGTGTGTGTGTGTGTGTGTGTGAAAGCGCTTGCTTTGTATATTCCAAGCTGTGAAGTTGCAGCCATGGACTGTACATTTGCTGACTGATGCTGTTGCTGCACTGCTCTTTGAAATAAAAAACCCTAACAGCTGCAATAAAGGGAAGAAGGAGGGAGGGAAAAAAAAAAAAATGGCTCCACAGTCGGCGAGCGAGAGCGCGGTTGTGTCGTATACAACAGAAATAAGAGGAGATGTATGAAATCATTTAGTTCTTCCATGCGTTTCCCTGACAAAGACAATCTCTCTGCAGTCGGAGGCGACACTTTTTTTTTTTGCTCTGTTTTGTATTCTGTTGAAAATAAAAGCAATCTGAAAATCGTTTCACGTCCTGAATTATTTAGATTCCACTAAGTGCTACGCTAGCACCAGAGATTGCAGAGATCCATCTCAGTCAGGTGGTAAAGAATGAGGCGCACCTGTAGCTAGAGTGGCCTTTGGCTTCTGAGCCGTCATTGGCTGCCCTGACTTCCTGCTGTGTGCGAGTGCGTGTGCGCGAGTCCCTGTGTGTGTTCACATGAAGAAAGTGTTGCTGAGATAACACCGCTTTAAAAATGTGTGTCTTTGACACAGAAATACTGTTTTCATGTCATGGTTTTAAAGAAATTTTCAAGGGAAACTAATGAAACCTAACAATATGAGTTGGATTCAAGGAACAATAACGTCATTGAAGATACTAGAACCTGAGGGGCCCGAGAGAGCAGGTGGAGGGGCCTCAGATTGCAGCTGTGCATCCTGACTGTTATGCTAGAACTTCTTCCCAGTAGTAATGAACGTCTTCTTCTCAACTGAAGTTTCATTTTAAGAACATCCTTTTTTTAAATACTTAATGCTGCTTCTATCTATTTATAATTTCTGTTGTTTTTTATTCAAACACATCATGATTTTTAAAAAAAACATGAAAATAAAAGGTCAGAGAAAAAACTGTGTATTAATTATCATAGTCGATGTTATTACCATTTCATTTTTTCTGGCATCCTGTCCAGGGTGTCCCCCCGCCTCTCGCCTGAAGAAACTGGGATAGGCCGTGACGTCCATAGGGGGAATAAGCAGCACAGAAAATTAATAAATAAATGAATAATAGTATATATTTTACTTGGTGACACACCTGGATAGTGAGTCACATGACCACCAAACTGCTTTACATCAGTGTGTCAGAGTCACTGTTTTCAAATGAAGAACTGAGAGACTTTTACTAGTTACCAGGAAGACAAAAAGCAACAAGAGCAAATGCACTAAAATTTGAAATAGCGAAAAGCGAGATCTTTGTAAAAATCTTTGTATGATAACTGCAAATATTACTCACTGAAACACATACAAATGTCGGCTGTGCAGTCTAAGCTTCAACTAGCTATTGATGAAAAACTGTTGTTGAACAATAAATACCTCAAAATAGGAAGAACACAACGCTACTATACAGTTTAATGATATTAATAAAGAAAAATAAAAATAGCGAGATGAAAGAGCCACAACTTTGCGGTTACATTGTTCATGACACATGAAAGCCAGATATTATTTTTATAAATAAACATTTTTCAGTGAATACTATCAAGAAACAAGAGTTTTGGTTAAAAACAAAGCAGATTCTTTTCTGAAAACAATTCTAGCTGTTTGTCCCATTATTTGTTTCACTGTTGCAAATATCAAAACTGTCCACAAATGCATGTTAACACCAGTGTGAAGGCGATGAAAGACCAGTCAGATGGTGACAAAATTCCCCACAAATGATAAAATGTTTGCTTGTCTGAAGTGGCCAGACTTTCACATAGATTGTGAAAAAATAAATAAAAGTGAAAATATTAAAGTTAAAACAGCTTGTGGACATTTGCAACAGGTACTTTTTGATCTTAGTGGTCCATCAGACTTCTTTCCACTACTTGGAATGAAGCATGAACATCCTGTTTCAACACAGCTCGTTTGTGATGTCATAGTTTGAGTTATAAATTGGATTTGATTTCGGCTCTTTTTTGTTTCTTCCCCGTGAAAACCTTGTTCAGGTCGGCCTGAATTATTTTTTCAGGTGCTGAAAAAAGTGATCACTATTGTGTTCGTGTGTCACATGACCATTGCTGAGATGTTTGATGTCATCACGATGGAGATACTATCAACCTGGACCAACAACACAAGTAGGTCTTAAAGTTCAACAAATAAAATCTTGTTTATCATAACCACACCCACTCTGCTGTGATTGGTCAAACATCGAGGTTTGTCACTGCGCGTCATCAATCCCTGAAGTCTCCACCTTCAAGGAACTCGTTGAATAAACAAAGCGGGGTGTGATTACAGCCGGCTGGAGGAGTGAAGCCATTATTTCGTCATAATTGACTCTGCTCTCGTAACCTCTCGTTCGCCCTGATTTTAGACAAGGGAGAACTTTAAAAGGTAATAAGTTCAAAACACGGTCATGATAAGAGACTTACTGCATCTTGGAAAGGAAGAGTTCAACATTTGAAACATGTGAGTGAGTCAAAAGAGTTGGGTTTTCACATTAGTGGCCCTTTAGAAAAAAGGATGCCCAGTTTTTATCATCACCAAAAATGGCAGATTCAAGTTTTTTTGGCAATTATGTGAGAAACCTGACAGGAAGTGAGTGCAAATCATAAATATAAAAAACGTAATGGAAACATCTTGATTGTTTTGTTAATTCGAATTTTGACAATTTAATATCTATACATGAATATTTTAAACACAATATTATTTACCAGCATACGGATTTATGGATCCAGCGCATTATTGTTCTGTTAATAAATGGGACATTGGAATCTCGTCCAAGTCTGACTGCCTTTGAAAGCTCTGGGGAGTCTGCATCTTCGTGTCTGATGTTCTGGATCCATCGTCTGGATGCTAATGGAAGAGGTGGAGTTGGAACCGTATTTGATTTATCGCAGCTACAGTAACAGATTCATTCAAACGTAAGAGGCTCTACTTCACTTCCACCAATATTGTTTTGACTTTCAGAAGTTGTTGTTTCCACTGAAACTTTGTGCATTGTCCAAATAACGCAGACGCATCAGGAGAGCAGGCAGCATGCTCTTCACCGCGAGCTTCGTTCTTTGAACAATTCCACTAGACTCTCACACTGGGACTTCTCTAGGTTACGGATGGACCGGGCAGATCCAGACTCAGTCATGTCAGGTGTCCATCAAAGACCAAAGTGGGTTGTGCAGGCGGCGGGCGATCCTTCATTACCCAGGAGAGACATGAGCGCTCTGCACGCCTAAACCCTTGTGGATTCCATCCAGCTGCAGCAGGACCAGCCACAATTATGTGTTGACAATGTGTAAATGTGATGATGACAGGCTGACGGTGTCTCTTCTCGCTCCCCGGCAGCAAACCTCCGCCTCGGGAGATCGCTAATTGATTCCCACGTTCCCCTTCGGGAACGTTTCTTTCCTCCGTCTTGCTTAGTTGAACAAGTGATGGGAAATTAAAGCGAGTGACTCTTCGTTGTTTAACGTTGAACTTTAGCCAAACTTTGTGATGCAAAGATTCTTTTGTTTATTTTTTTCATCTGTTTTTGGTTTAAAGTCTATTTTATTTCAGAAATAAATACCAGATTGTCTGAGAAGTAACATTTCTCTGTGACTCTTGGCACGTCAAGACGCTTGTTTTGCTGAAGTTTACTCAAATAAAATAAGTGTAAACTCCTGGGAAGGAGTAAAAAACAAACTACATGAGGTCATCTTATTGTAGACAAACCAGCCAGATTCAGTGTGATGTTAATTTTTACTTTTTTACTGTTAACATTTGCTGCTGTTGAGTTTATGCTGTGTTGTTGTTGTTTTAAACCAGAGTTTCTATTCAAGGCACCATGTTTTGCTTTAGAGTTTAAGTTAAGACTTTACAAAAAAATCCACGTAAAAGTGCAAATAATCGTACTTGTATGAACAGAAGACCATATAAATATTACTTAGAAATTGAGACATTTAAACCCTGTGTGACATTTAAACAAATCAAGGTGTCAAGGTCAAGGTGACCCTAAAGCCCGAAAAAAAAAATGTGTTCGTGGTATCCCTTGTGTTGTCTCTGGGTCAAGGTGACCCGAAAGCCTGAAAACAAATTTGTTTGTGGTATCCCTTGTGTTGTCTCTTCGTTAGGGTGACCCGAAAGCCCGAAAACAAATGTGTTTGTGGTATCCTTGTCTTGTCTCTGGGTCAAGGTGACCTGAAAGCCTGAAAACAAATTTGTTTGTGGTATCCCTTGTGTTGTCTCTGGGTCAAGGTGACCCGAAAGCCTGAAAACAAATTTGTTTGTGGTATCCCTTGTGTTGTCTCTGGGTCAAGGTGACCTGAAAGCCCGAAAATAAATGTGTTTGTGGTATCCCTTGTATTGTCTCTGGGTCAAGGTGACCCGAAAGCCCGAAAACAAATTTGTTTGTTGTATCCCTTGTGTTGTGTCGTGGTTAGGGTGACCTGAAAGCCCGAAAACAAATGTGTTTTTGTTGTCTCTGGGTCAAGGTGACCCTAAATCCCGAAAACAAATGTGTTTGTGGTATCCTTGTCTTGTCTCTGGGTCAAGGTGACCTGAAAGCCTGAAAACAAATTTGTTTGTGGTATCCCTTGTGTTGTCTCTGGGTCAAGGTGACCCGAAAGCCTGAAAACAAATTTGTTTGTGGTATCCCTTGTGTTGTCTCTGGGTCAAGGTGACCTGAAAGCCCGAAAATAAATGTGTTTGTGGTATCCCTTGTATTGTCTCTGGGTCAAGGTGACCCGAAAGCCCGAAAACAAATTTGTTTGTTGTATCCCTTGTGTTGTGTCGTGGTTAGGGTGACCTGAAAGCCCGAAAACAAATGTGTTTTTGTTGTCTCTGGGTCAAGGTGACCCTAAATCCCGAAAAAAAATGTGTTTGTGGTATGCCCTGTGTTGTCTCTGGGTCAAGGTGTCCCGAAAGCCGAAAACAAACCTCCACCACCGCACATGTATTTCCTATACATAAATATTTGTTTAAGGGCTTTCAGGTCACCTTGACCCTGAGATAACACAAGGGTTAAACAAAGAAATGTATATAGAATGATATTGAGATAACGATAAAATGTGAATTAGTTGAAGGGACATACTTGTATGATAAGAAAATATATAAATCGTATCAAAATGATCAATACGATCATAAGTTGTGTTTTACTTTACAGTTTACTTTTCTTTAAATCTATATCTATGGTTTCTACATTCTTAGTAACATCAGAATACTTCAGTCTCTAAACTTTACCTTTAATCTTTATTTAAGATGTATTTTTTATTCATCATGTACGCACAAAAGAGAGGACTTTTGGTTGAATCCATAGAAAGAACAGACAAAGATAAAATACTCCCAAGATTCAAACTTTTTGTAAAATATGTATGTATGTATTTTCAACACTTCATATATAATACAGGATTACCTAGTGATATATATATGTCTTTCATATATTACAAAATACATCTTGTATTATTAAACAACAAGTGTATGTCTGGATAAATGCTTATTTTATGTCTGAGATAAGTTATTGTGTTGGTATTGAACGATCACAGACTTGCATTGAGGGCCACAGGGAATGAACAAAAACATAAAATAGATCTGTTAATTTAAGTTAAAAGTAAGTAAGTAATTTATATATGTAAAGCGCTTTTCCAGACCAGGGTCAGAAAGCGCTTAAACAATCAAAACAATATTCAATAAAATATATGCTTAAAAGGTCAAGACAACACCGAGACAAACACAGGAGTCTCAGAAAATCAGGTAAAGCCTACACAAATAAGAATTTCTTAAGATCTTTCAAACACAGAGGGAGAGGAAGATCTTTTCAAAGCTTAGGAGCAACAGCCTGGAAGGATTTCTCTTCTCTGGTCCAGAACCGTGTTCAGGAACCATCAGTAGATTCTGATCCACAGACCTCAGAGCTGGGGTGTAAGTCTGGATCAGATCAGTGATGTAAGGAGGAGCCTGACCATGAATAGCTCTGAAAGTAAGAACCATAATTTGTAAAGTTGATCCTGAAAGGAACTGGAAGCCAGTGAAGAGTTTTACGGATCGGAGAAATGTGAGTTCTTCTACTAGAGCAGGTCAGAATTCTCGCTGCAGAGTTTTGTATTAACTGCAGGCGAGACATGCTTATTGTAATCGTCAGTCTGAGCGATACTTGAGTTATGTTACTTGCATTGGTTGTTTTGTTGAGTCACTCACAACCTGCACGCAAGACACAGGAGCCCTCCAGGGGCCACAGTGCGTGAGAATGATGAGCTTTAAATTGTTTTCTTATCGGTTCTTACGGTCCAAGAGTGTTCAGCAGGGACATTAATTCATATAAAAATAGGTTCATAGTCGCAGTATTTTAAGGTGACATGGAGAAGGTGGAACTAGAATTGTGCCGGTTGATTTCATCTAATACATTGTAACAATAGAGCATTAAATCCAGATCAGGAAGAGAAAACAGGTGAGAATCGATGTCGCCCCGTGACCTGTAAGTGTGTGAAAACCCGTGCGTGGAGGGCCCTCCACTCGCTGAGAGTGCTTCATTGAGGATTACGTCTCTCAGAATTCGCTGGTCCACTGATCTCTCCCAGTATTCCCAGTGAGACTGATTATCCGGGGCCTGTCACAGACATGGAGGATAATTACAGGGTCTCCCTCAGGTCACTGCTCTCTCTGTGCAACATGACTGAAAACACACGGCCGGGCGAGACGACCAGGACGACGGCGAGGACACAAAAAAAACATCTCTGTTGTTTCTTTTGTTTGCTGGTGTGTGAGGAACACCCTTTAACACCCGACACACTGGTTTTATTTCTGAAATATGGAATTATACGGCAACACTGGTGAGACTAGAGCAGCTTAGCTTGAGCTTGTCTGTATAAAGATGCAGCATCTGAACTGGTAGTTGAGTCTGGAGCCCTTGTATTCATCTGACCCTTGGAAGGTCAGTAGGAAACTTTGAAACTGACCTTGGTCTTGAAGGTTCAAGTGCAAATTCTTCTTTGGCCTATTTGTTTTATCATGTAGTTTTAGTGTTATTATTATAATGCAATTATTATATAGAGGCTGTAGGTTGGAAATTAAACAATTTCCCGAAGGAGACCTCCTGAGGGATCAATAAAGTTCTACCTAACCTAATAATAATAATAATAATTTTATTTCTAAAGCACTTTTCAAATCATAGTTACGAAGTGCTTTAAATAAAAACAACTACAGTTAGAAATTACACAACACATTAAAACATCACAGTAATAAAACAAGATAAAACAACACACGTTCCTATCAGGGAAAATATTACTAAATAAAATGATAAAAAACTGAAGATAAAGGAGAGTAAAAGTCCATTGATGAATCCAGTTAAGGGTTAAAAGGTGACATCACACAAAAGCCAGTCTGTAAAAAGTGTGTTTTTAAAAGAGATTTAAAAGAAGGAACAGACTCAGCCAGTCTTATGGAAAAAAAACAATTGTTTGGGGAAGGATGGACAATTTTTTTCACAAAGGAAAAGGAAACATACAAATAGAACAAACAAATTTTAAGAAAAAAGGCAGATTGCTAGCCACAAAAGAGATAATTGGAGATAGAATAATAGATTAAAAAAATGCACTTTTGTTGACTGTGATTAATTAATCACATGACTTACACAAACGTACATAAATATTTCATATTTAAAAAGTCTTCTTGAAACAACATTTATTAGATGAAGTCATGAAAACACTGATGACACATGAATTTATCTCAATAATGTCGACAAAATATATCTAAACGTCATATAGTTTCCCTTAAAAAAACAAACGTTTCTCATTTAAAAAGTAAACTCAGTTCTGTGTCAGACAGACAGTGAAAAGAAGAACCATGGTCTCAGATTTATAGGTGCTAACCGGCCAGAGTAGACACAAATGTTTATTTAGAAAAAAAAAACTTTATTGGCACAACAGTCTCTGTTAATGTTCCTTAAAGCTCTATAGATGAGCATTAAAAAAAAAGGACATCATGAATGTTTAATGTTTAATATGCGAGTAATATTTATGAATTAATAATAAAAAACTAAAAAGTAATGAGGTAACATTACAGCTCTCACGTGTTGACATAACAGCCGGCACAAGTTAAGGTCAGCGGGATCATTTTTATTCAGCACTGAAATCAGTAAAAATATATTCGCACAAATGTATCAAAGTCATAGATCGAGCTGAAAAATCAAAAAACTTTTCCACAGACTTGGACAATAATCCTGCAAGACGTCTGGTTGATCAGCACAGGGTTGAAGATAAGGGGGACAAAAGAAAGGAAAAGGAAAGTTACCCCACAAGGACAAAGTGACAGTGGAAGAAACTCTAGACTCCTGCTCGTCCCTCGGCCCCTGCAGAGAAACATGAAACCAAAGATATCTTTTTCTTTTTTTTTCTACCAAAACAGAGCTGCCCGCAGACTGAGGCATCTTTGTGGATTCACCACAATAACGAGAAGCAATAGTTCCATCTATTTCTCTTGCTTTTACGAATGAATACATTTTTATATCAGTGTAGACGACGATACAGCCAAACCTACCTGACCTTAGTAGATAATGTGACCCTATTTTATACTTCATTGAGAAACTATTTTATAAATAAATAGGAATAAACAGTTGCTAATTGGAACAGAATACTAATATTAATGATTAGAGTGGGATCATTTTCTACACAAAAGCAGTACAAATTAGGACACCTATGGGACATTTCTTTATTCAAACTGATAATATTAACAAGAAAAGATCAAAAGTGAGATATCTGAATCATGGAGGATGCTGGGTATTATCTGTAAATTGTTCTGCTGAAATTGTAACATATTTGACATTCTATGCACATAGTTGTTAAATAATGTAACATGTTTTACACTTAATTATTCTCATAAAATTAGAAGAAGAGTAGTAGGAATATCAACTAAATCACATTTTAAAACTCACGTGTTTTTATTATTATTATTATTATTATTTTTACTTAGATAATAATAATAATAATAATAATAATAATCGTTTAATAATAATGATAATGATAATAATAGATACAAGTGTCATTTGGCCCTTTTACGGCATTTACATGGCCCCTGTGTCAAAGTAAAACTGTGACAGTGATCATCATTAAATCTGTCGATACTAGTTCAATTTCGCTTACATTTTAATACAAAAAATAGCTTACCACATTTTAAAAAATTGAATAAAAAGACAACTTCATGTTATTAGACTTTGATTTATTCAAAATGTTTTTATTTCTGTTGAAATTTTCCATCAGTTTCTTGTTTTCATCCCTTCTTACTTTCACTGTACGGCCCCTTGCAACACTCCTTAAGATATGTAAAGTCATAACAATGTATTGAAATGGAAAATAAACTCCATTTTGTAAGGATATTTCAAAAATAACAGATGTTTCACAAAATCTATATGAAGTTTAGGGGGAAAAGTTTTCAAGCGATGACCTGGATAGTACTGTGTCCACTCACGAACACCAGGAGATTGACCTCTGACCTCAAAACTCCATGAGTTCGACTCCAACATCGTAGAGAGTCAGCAGTTCGGTGTTGCACTTATAGAAGTTGGTAGAGAACTGACAAAGAGAAAATCATAACACAAGTGTGAATCAATGAAACAGAAAATAATATTTTATTAAATGAAACAATTAAATAAAGAATATTGACAGAAAGTCCTGGGATGAAGTGAAAATCTCCTTCAGTGCTTCCATATTCAACCCCCCGCCCCCCCAAAAAAGGTTTCCGTCCATCATGAAAGATGATAGATGAGCCTTGAGCCAGGAACTAACCGACCATGATGAGATCTTTCAGGGGGGAAAACTGCTCCTGATCTCTTGTCCACGTCCAATCTTAAGAGACTTCATCAGCACCAGGACCACATGAATGGGCCAGAAAACCCCACCCTCCCCCACTGCACCCCCACCTCGGCCTGTGTGGCTGCTTAATTATTGATGCTTATGTATTGCTGATTTTGGTTTTTGTGTCGTCCCCTGTGAGCGTTCTAGCAAGGAGGGTTGAGGCATTTATCTAACTCAAAAAGTAGTGCTCTATTCCTCATCCTGTCCACATGCTGCCCGGCCTTCCCAGTGGATATGACCTCAGCTCTAGAGTACTGGGGGGTTTCTCTCTCTCTCCCCCTCTCTCTCTCTTTCTCACACACACTCCCTCGTTTCATGATTATCTGCTTTTATATAAATCATCTTTGCATCGATCATAATTTTATTTTATTAAAAAAATGCCGTTTGAACAATTTTTTTGTTCAACAGATTGATAGTTTAAATTCGGAAAGTGAAAGTAGATTAATAAAAGTTAAACTAATGTATTAAAAATTATTAAAGGTGGATTCATTATGGAACATATTCAGCGACTTGAATACTGTCTTTCTAAATACTTCAAATATTCTTCTCACTGGATGATTATCGGTTTTGAAAAAGTGCAATACTACCCTCTTGCGGCCTATTGGTGTCAGTGCTTCTGGGTATTTAAACCCATTTATTTTTCCGATAATTATCCAATTGTTGACCTCGAATCACAATAAATGCGAATATATAGAAATAGAAATATAAATTCAAAATTTAATGCAGTTTAATGCAGTCATATAAAGGAAAAAACACTTAATTTTAATTTTGTTTACCATGAAAAGCGCTATAGAAAACACATGTATGTATTATAACTAATATTATTATTGTTATTATTATTAAGTTCTGACTACTGTGTGTTTCATGTGACTTACATAAGGAAAAGAAAACATGGAATTCCCCAAATCATTGTTTTTGTAAGTAAAAGTATAGTTATGGTTTAATTTTTTAAAACTTTATTTAGTTATTTTTACTCTTTTATTTAATTTATCTTAATTTCGACTGAACATAATTGTATTTCTCTAATATATATATATTTTTTGGTTGAAACAGACATTAAAATGAAAAATACAGTAACGAGTATTAAGGTTATTTTATTTAAATTGTATTCAGAAAAGATACTTGTGTTTTGATACAAAAAATACTGCTATTTTAGATGAATCTTGCTTGCACTAAAATAAACATAAAAACTGTCTCATTACAATCAAAAACATGTTTAAGTTGAACAGACAGCGAACAGATGCCAGTGAGATGCCTCCGGATGCATTTTAATATTAATTGAAATATCGTGACGTGAGCAGATGACGAACACATCTGTTGATTTTTTATAGTGAGGATGTTTGAGGGTCTTCATCAGAATATTTGGATGATAAAAAAAGGAATAAACAGTTGATAATGGGAACAAAATACAAATATTAATTATTAGTGGGATAATTATTCTACACAAAAGCTGGAACACATTTACGAACTCTGAAACAAATTTACAATTTCCTGATTTTTTTTTTACAAACCCTTGAACAAATTTACAATTTCTTAAAAACACATTTATAAAATCTGAAACAAATTGACAATTTCCTGGAACACATTTGCAATTTCCTAAAACACATTTACAAAATCTGAAACAAATTTACAATTTCCTGGAACACATTTACAATTTCCTAAAACAAATGTACAATTCCGTGGAACACATTTACAATTTCCTAAAACAAATTTACAATTCCGTGGAACACATTTACAATTTCCTAAAACAAATTTACAATTCCGTGGAACACATTTACAATTTCCTAAAACAAATTTACAATTTCCTGATTTTTTTTTTACAAACCCTTGAACAAATTTACAATTTCTTAAAAACACATTTATAAAATCTGAAACAAATTGACAATTTCCTGGAACACATTTGCAATTTCCTAAAACACATTTACAAAATCTGAAACAAATTTACAATTTCCTGGAACACATTTACAATTTCCTAAAACAAATGTACAATTATATGATTTTTTTTTTTTACAAACGCCAGAACAAATTTACAAATCTCTAAAACACATTTACAAAATCTGAAACAAATTGACAATTTCCTGGAACACATTCACAATTTCCTAAAACAAATTTACAATTCCGTGGAACACATTTACAATTTCCTAAAACAAATTTACAATTCCGTGGAACACATTTACAATTTCCTAAAACAAATTTACAATTCCGTGGAACACATTTACAATTTCCTAAAACAAATTTACAATTTCCTGATTTTTTTTTTACAAACCCTTGAACAAATTTACAATTTCTTAAAAACACATTTATAAAATCTGAAACAAATTGACAATTTCCTGGAACACATTTGCAATTTCCTAAAACACATTTACAAAATCTGAAACAAATTTACAATTTCCTGGAACACATTTACAATTTCCTAAAACAAATGTACAATTATATGATTTTTTTTTTTTACAAACGCCAGAACAAATTTACAAATCTCTAAAACACATTTACAAAATCTGAAACAAATTGACAATTTCCTGGAACACATTCACAATTTCCTAAAACAAATTTACAATTCCGTGGAACACATTTACAATTTCCTAAAACAAATTTACAATTCCGTGGAACACATTTACAATTTCCTAAAACAAATTTACAATTCCCTGGAACACATTTACAATTTCCTAAAACACATTTAAAAAAATCTGAAACAAATTTACAATTTCCTGTTTCTTCGAACACACTCTAAAACAAAAAAATAGTTTCTAAAACATTTTTCTTTTTACAATTTCATGAAAACACAATCTCCCGAAACACAAAAAATGTACAATTTCCTGGAACACATTTTACAATTTCCTAAAAAAGAAAGTGAAACAAAAAACAAGGTCAATTTCCTATGTTTTTGTAACACAATAAATAAACTTGCCCAAGACTTATTAGCACCAGATATATTTTTGCTACATTTTCTGCCTGTTTGTAAAATGTTTAAACAACAACAACAACAATGAACCGATTTAACTGAAATGTTTATAATAGGAGAAGAACTAGTATGTTTTTTTTTTACCATCTGGCTCCTCGGATCACTTGAAGATTTGTCTCCCTAGCATAGAAGCACAAGCTCCAGTTCTTGCTCATGACTATCATGAAAGAGAGTTCCTGAACAAATATCATCACATGCTGTACCTTTAATTCCAATTGCAAATACTGACATAGTTACACAATTATATTACGAAAGATATATACAATTTAAATTAAAAAGATACAAAAATACACAACATGACTTGCTTGATGGGCGTTGGTGCTTCACAAAAGAAGCCACATTGATGAGTGTAGGATGTAAAACTATAATCCCTCTCACTGCCTCTTCAACACAATTTCAAAACTGAATTGACACTTTGGTTCCTGAAAGAATACGGGAATCCGTGCGCTCGGCTGTCATTGGTTCAATTCCGCATCCATGTCCGCGACACTATAATGGAAGCAGAGACTTGTAGGTCTGTGTTGCCACTCTGTGCTGCTCGATAGATCCGATCAAACAGATCTGGTTACAAAAGCTGCAGAAAAGCCCAGAACCTCTAAAAACAATATTAGCAGTATTGACATCTTTAATGTGTGGGGAAGGTCTAATCCCAGAGGCGGCCACGCTAATGGGGAAATATTGAGTGTTGCCACATCTGAGGGTTTCTTCTAATCCCTCCATTATGTCCTTCGAACTTCCACTCTCACCAGAGATGAACGCGCCCAGTCGGATGCTGGCTAATGTGATCAATTTTGATAGAATAAAAGCAGCAATAACTCAAACTCAGTCACTTTGTGTAATGATCAGCTCGTCTGAAGATCACATTTTTCAGCCATTTCCTCTAAATCTCACTCTCTGTCCACTGATGACCGACTCGATCCTCCCGGAGCGTCTTCATCTCTCCTCATCTCATTATCAGAGAAATCCATACGTCGATCAATCGCCAACTTTCTTCTTTGTCTAACTTTGTGTTTCTCGGACAGACGTGCACTGCATGAAAGTCAGCCTCGTTACAACGGTTTCCCAGGAGCACAAAACAAATGTACAAATTCTGAAACACATTTACAAAGAATTGAACAAGTTTACAAACTCTAGAGCACATTTACAAACTCTGAAACAAGTGTACAAAGTCTAGAGCACATTTACAAACTCTGAAACAAGTGTACAAAGTCTAGAGCACATTTACAAACTCTGAAACACATTTACAAAATCTGGAACGACTTTACAAACTCTGGAGTACATTTACAAACTGTGGAAGAGGTTTACAAACTCTGAAACAAGTTTACAAACCCTAGAGCACATTTATAAACCCTGAATAAAGTTTACAAACTCTAGAGCACATTTACAAACTCTTAATAAAGTTTACAAACTCTAGAGCACATTTACAAACTCTATAAAACAAGTTTACTAACACTGTAACACATTTACAAACTCTGAAAAAAGTTTGCAAACTCTGAAACAAGTTTACAAACTCTGAAACGAATGTACAAACAAGAAGGGGTTTACAAACTCTAGAGCACATTTACAAACTTTTAATAATGTTTACAAACTCTAGAGCACATTTACAAATTCTGAAACACATTTACAAACTCTGAAAGAAGTTTACAAACTATAGAGCACATTTACAAACTTTGAAACACATTGACAAAGTCTGGAGCACATTTACAAACTCTGAAGCAAGTGTACAAACTGTAGAGCACATTTACAAACTCTAAAACACATTAACATACTCTTAAACAAGTTTACAAACTCTAGAGCACGTTTACAAACTGAAACACATTTACATACTCTAAAACAAGTTTACAAACTCTAGAGCATGTTTACAAACTCTTAAACACATTTACAAACTCTGAAACACATATACAAACTCTAAAACAAGTTTACAAACTCTAGAGCACGTTTAAAAACTCTGAAACACATTTACAAACTCTGAAACACATTTACAAACTCTAAAACAAGTTTACAAACTCTAGAGCACGTTTAAAAACTCTGAAACACATTTAAAAACTCTGAAACACATTTACAAACTCTGAAACACATTTACAAACTCTAAAACAAGTTTACAAACTCTAGAGCACGTTTAAAAACTCTGAAACACATTTAAAAACTCTGAAACACATTTACAAACTCTGAAACACATTTACATACTCTAAAACAAGTTTACAAACTCCAGAGCACGTTTACAAACTCTGAAACACATTTACAAACTCTGAAACACATTTACATACTCTAAAACAAGTTTACAAACTCCAGAGCACGTTTACAAACTCTGAAACACATTTACAAACTCTGAAACACATTTACATACTCTAAAACAAGTTTACAAACTCTAGAGCACGTTTAAAAACTCTGAAACACATTTACAAACTCTGAAACACATTTACATACTCTAAAACAAGTTTACAAACTCCAGAGCACGTTTACAAACTCTGAAACACATTTACAAACTCTGAAACACATTTACAAACTCTGAAACACATTTACATACTCTAAAACAAGTTTACAAACTCTAGAGCATGTTTACAAACTCTGAAACACATTTACAAACTCTGAAACATATTTACAAACTCTGAAACTCATTTACAAACCCCGGAACAAATAAAACACTAAAACACATTTACAATTTCCTAAAATAAATAACAAATTTCTTGAAACAAATACACAAACAAATATTTTCAGAAAGAAAATGTACAAACTTTGAAACGAATGTGCTTTTTCCTGGAACAAATTTCCAAAACCTGAAGTAAATTTAAAATTTACTGGAAGACATTTACAATTTGTTGAACACATATATACATACTACAAAATAAGTACATACTCATACTCGAAAAACATTTTTTTGGAAACTCTGCAATAAATGTACAATTTCCTGAAAAACATTAACAATTTCTTAAGACAAATCTACAATTTCTTGAAAAAAATGTACATACTCTAAAACAAAATATCTCGTGAAACAAACCACAAACACAAATCTACAATCTTCGAAACCAAATTACATTTTTTTCAAACAAATGTTTAATTCCCTTAAAATAAAAATATTCTTTCACAAGTTTGTAAATGAGTTTGAAGACTTTGTAAATGTGTTTTGTGCTTCTGAGGCACCGTACATTAGGATGCGAGGCACAAACACAAGTGAGCTCACACTGGTTCTACATGAGGAAAACTGACTGGCAGACTGAGGAGCCACAGAACTGCGAGCGCTGACACCTGGCCAAACTCAGAATGGACGTCCAGTCCTGTGATGCATAACTAAGACAACACTGTCTGTGGTTTAACAACACAACACGCGTGTCTTTGGCCCCGCAGGCTCTATCTGACGCCTCTATCTCGGCCTCGCACCAGTCGTGCTGCGACCACACTCGTGCCAGTGGATGGCACTGTTGCCAGTGATAACACATTTCATTGTCTCCTACTTTGGATGGAATTTACTTCAACTCTGACTAAAGCGTGGGTCGGGGGAGGGTGGGGGGGGGGGGGGGTATGTGGGTGTTGAATTTGGGACAAGGATTACTGTAGTCTTAAAGCGAAACACAGGCATTAAAGAGCAGCTTGTGGAAGTGCTTTATTCTGAGCTTAAGACAACTTTACTGACTTTGCTGTCTTTCTTTTGGCTGAGAAATCAACGTTTACACTCTTGTCCTGAAGTCAATGTTTCCATGCGAGTGACAAGTTCGTCTGTTTCTGCAGATCTGCGGGCATCGGTTGATTTTGTCTGGAGCAAAGATGGGCGGTTACTTTCCTCAGGGGCCACATTATTTACCACCGGTACTCAGGATCTTTATTAGATACAAAACCGCAAAAACGATTAAATATCCAAAAAATTGAAGGCCATGTGATGAAGTTTTAATATTTTATTGCCCCCTTGACATGCTTTCTTGGACTTAAAAGGGTTCTAGCGTAACTTTCTGGGCGACCGCAACAAATTCTGAAAAATGACGCAGATTTTGTTAATGGCTAAAAGAAAACCGATAACGTTGGAGTACTCTCGACTTTTAAAATGCTGTAACTTACTTCATTTTTAAGCAACAACTATATCTTAAACTCATAAATGATAAAAGGCGTGTTTTATTTCTACACTTTAATTCTACTTTGAGGATAAATTAAATGCTATATGCTAAAATGCCAAATGCTAAAAAGGACAGAAAAATAAATAAATAAAGGTAAAAAGAAGCTTAAATTAATATTAATTAAATACTTTAAATCTTTAGTCATAATTGCTCATTAATTTTCAACTACTTTTATTATTATGATTATTAAAAAAACAGGTTTCTTTAATGATCGTGATTGATGATTTTGCATGAATTTACGAAAAGGAAATTAAACACAGGTAATAATACAAATACAATAATATTTTTAATAAAAATAAAATTTTATTACAAATTATATACACAAATATGGTTTCATGAAAAGATTTACAAATGAGTGGATTAAATTTATTGAATGTGTGTTTTATTAGACACTGAAATTCAAGATTTCGTTATATTTTCGTAATATTTTCCTTATTTATATGTACAGCTCCACGCCTACGTAAAAAACATAATCAGATGTTAAATTATATATATTTTACAATATTTAAAAATATATATGAAGATGTACGTCTTATAATGATTTTGAAATGTACACAGATATGAAAATATATCTTTATAAAACACAGATCTTAACACAAGATAAAGAAAAATATGTTGCGTGTGATAATGAACACCAAAACAAAAAAGATCATGACATGTTTCTACTACTAAAAACTTAAAACTATACAAAGCTGCAAGAAAAAAAATTAATATAATTATATTGTTTAAATATATATTTTAAAATAAACTATTTTCCTTGTTAAAGCCTCATGTCATTCAACATATTTATACATATAATGAAAAAAGAAGCACAAAAGAACAAAGGGCAGATCAAAAGAACAAAGTGCAAATCAAGAGAACAAATATCAAATCAAAAGAACAAAGGTCAAAGAGATAACAAAGTGCAAATATAAAAAGCATAAATCTGGATATTCCTTTTGGTTTTTGGAGCTGGTTACTAGTGGAATACAAATCTCAAATATAAATTGACTGTGTGCTTTCAGCCATTTCTGGCTGAGAGGAAGTTCTTGAGCAATTAATGCAGTAAATGGCAGAAGAAATAAAAATCTGTAAACTGTAACGCCAGTTCTTTGGAAGTCAACATTTTGTCCTTAATCACTCGAGAGTGTAGTTAATGTATTTCACAGTGTTCACACAGACTTTTTAAAAGCCGTGGCACAAACACACACACACACACCAGCGCAGACTAAATGACAGCCAGATGAAAAGAGGGAATTGGCCCGAATGCACGAAATCATCCATAATGAAGCATGAAGTTTTTAATTGATGTTGGCTGCGTGAAACACATTTAGCAAAACTATATTTGCGGTAAATCACCGAAATCCATGGCTACTTCACAAACTTAACATGAATCAAGGCTAGTTTTTACTATTTTAAAAAAATGAACAACTACAAGACACTTTTTCCCGAGGATGTGTCATCATTTGAGACACTGAATGAAGTGAACACGTGGGAAAACGGCAGCTTTTCAACATCAGATCAAAAGGTTCTACTGGGTTCCTCTATAATTAGAGAAACTATTTACACTGCGGACACTTTGTTCTATTTGTTCAGCGTTGCATCGCACAGAGAAATTGCTTTTCTCAATTGCATATTGATTCACTATTTTACATCCATGTTGCCGTTCAAAGAGCTGCAAAGAAGGAGGAGGACTCTGTGTTCTTAAAAAAACAAGAAAAGAAAAATAGGATAAATCATGTTAATGACAACGTTCCATTCAGACGCAGCTTTTGTTGTGAGCTTGTTTTGCATCTCTCTAGTCCTGATGTTTGTTGTGAGCAGCGCGCCACGTTTCTCCGAGCTGTTTTTATTTGGTCTTGCGAAGAATTCTGGGCCAAGAAGTGTCTCACTGACCTAAACTGGAGTAATGAGAGCTCAGCGAGACACAGATGTTGTGTACGCGTAATAATTCATCTGATTTACAAGTAGTATTTGAATATTTACTCATGCAAACATTCATTCTCTCGTTGTTTGTCGGTATAAATATTTGATCACATGGCCTTGGCTTCCTTTTGACTCATTTTTTTTCTCGCCCCCTTTTAATTGGATAGCAACTCATAGAAAAGGCATCATAATTAAAACATGACGAACCACATCTGATGGATATCAAGCGTTTTAATCAAAAATCGACAGAAAAGACCTCGGGTGTGAACGCACGCTCTCTATTTTTCATGTAATCCAGGTGTTTGTCATTTTTTTTCTCGCATAATTCTAAAGATGAGGAATAAAGGTCTATGAATAAATTGAAGAGTTAGAGAAAATGTCAGCCTTCGCTTTTTGAATTAGAAAGCCTTGGGAAAAAAAAAAGAGAAAGAATTGGAATTATTAAAATGAATGCAAAAACTTCCTTGTTCCTGTCCTTCACTGTACGCCAGTGTCATAATATTCCGCCTCTTCTCCTGCTGAGCGGCACAGTGTGATCCCCCCCCCCTCGCCGCTGACCTTTACAGATTTTGTCCTTTGCTGCTGCTCCGTATAAACTGACCGCATTAACTTCTACTTCAAACGCCGCAGGTCATTAGTAAGAGTGGATTTGTCACCTGGCGTTGCCGCCGACCGGCGATAGAGCAACAAACAAGAAAAGAAAATGATTCTTGATAATTCAAAGAAGTGAGATTCAGGGGAAAAAAAAAAAAGTTAAGAAGGGGTCTTGGGAAGGAAAGAAAAAAAAGGCTTTTGACATGATTCCAGTACACAATGACTCATTACTCCACATCTGTGCGTCTGGCGAGGACCGGCACATCTTTATGCCGCGGCAGCTGCCCGGTGCCGTCGAGCCAAACTTCAATATGCTTTACCACCCTGCAGGATGGAGGCACCGTGAATAATCAACCCCCTACTCTTGCTCTTCATCTTCCTCTTCGCTTCTGACTTAAAGGATTGTGATTGGAGGTTTAGCGGTTTAACTTTTTTTCTCCAAACTTGCTTTTTTTTTTAAAAACTCTCATCTGTCCTAGTTTGATCTTCTTTGAGAAACATAATGAGTGGCATTATGTGTTTTTGCATTAGTGGGCTCGGGTGAACAACATGATGGAGAGATGCTAAGAAGTACAACCGCCGATGTCTTTTTTCTTTCAGCACATGGCAGTCAATTACTAAAAAAAAAAAAAAAAATGCAAATTTCATCTTTCCTCTTAGAACAAGAGTTTTTACGAGGTTATTACAACACAAAGCAGCAATTTAAAGCATTAGAAATAGCAGCAAAATGACTCATACCAATAAACGTGTTATGTTCTTTAATGGAATCCAAAAAAAGAAAAACTAACATTATACTTTGTTTAATGAAAAATTGTGCGGAAATAAAATCAACTATGAAATAAGAAACAGTTATACAAAAAATAAACAATGGTGGTGCCCTTCATTCAAACGTTAATACTGCAGAGGACACTGAAAACAAGAGTGATGGTCTTATGAAGCTTCATGAAACAGTGTCCTTATTTTCAGAGTCTAGATGGCGGTCTCTGCACTTTTTTACTTTGTTTTGAACAACTTCCAATGAAAGATCACATTATTTTATAAACTGATGGCGCCACCTAGTGACCACTTAACAACCTGACATTGTTTCATGAAGCTTCATCAGACCATCACTAACTAGTACTTAAATTCCAACAACATTTACTAACAAAAATCAATACAATTTAGCTGTGCCATTCATTGAAGACACTCACATATTTTCTTTCATCTTATACTATTTTATTAAAACACACCTTTTCCCATTTATCTTTACGTTTGGCTAATGCTGGTTACGGAAGCTTCTTGAAGCAGTGTCTTATTTATTTGTGGTCAGAGACCCAGTTTAGAAGTAACCTAGTATTTTGATTCGAATAGTGGTTCACTGAGCAGAGAGTGCCATCTAGTGGGCGCTGAAAATAATGACGCTGCCTAACGTGACTAACTCTCAGTCTTGTTTTCTCAAGGATTCTGCCTCTGATACAACATATTAACTGAGAAAACTCATCTTGAATCTACCAGTTTTTTCTCTGATATTGTTGTCCTCCTGAGTAGTGATGGTCTGATGAAGCTTCATGAAACACTGTCATTATTGTCAGAGTCCACTAGATGGCGATCTCTCTGCTATTCTCCTTTGTTTTAAACAACTCTTTTTAAATGAAACATCACATAATTTTTAAACTGATGGCGCCACCTACTGACCTCTAAACAACATGACACTGTTTCATGAAGCTTCATCAGCCCATCACTACTCCTGAGGAATCAACAGTTGGTTTGAAAGTGTCCATCATCAAGTCATTTCAAATGGTTTATAAGAACATAACAAACTGATAATGAGAAATATATCAAATACAAAAGTATTGAGGGAATTAAAAGCCTCTTCAACTCCTCATGTTACAACAATAGAGATGACTCACAGATTTCTCAAGGTTGCCTTGAGAGAAAACTGGTGTCTAACAATAAAAATAAAATAAATCTAAATTAGTATTACTGTCATATGTTTACTCTTGTCTGAATAGTTATTTCTTCGAAGGTTGAAAACAAATGAAAAAGGAGATGTTGGAAAAAACACTCCCACTCAACCACTCAAACTATTTATCAATGTAATGTCAATTTCCTTCCCTTTTCAGCTGCTTATTGCCTTATGGGGTGCCGGGGGGGCTGGAGCCTATCCCAGTTTCTGCAGGTGCATTTAGGAGAATTTCAAGTTTTTCTTCTGCCTGGAATAAAGTGGTTTATTGAAAATACGTCTAATGTAATGTGCGACAGTTTGAAATGTATTTTACAGCTGTGAGTGACGAGTTTTAAACGCTAGAGGTCAGTAGGTGGCGCCTGCAGTTTGAAAATGATGTGATGTTTCATTAGAACAGTTGTTTAATACAAAGGATTGATGAGCAAAGACCGCCATCTAGTGGTCTCTGAAATCAATGACACTGCTTTATGAAGCTTCATCAGGCTATCACTACAGTTTAGTGCTAGTAAATATATATACAGTATATATATATATATATATATATATATATATATATATATATATACAGTATATATATAAAAACCTTTTTCAATTATTATTTTTTATTTGAAACAGGAAAATATTTGCAATGGATTGTGGAAATGTCTGGATCATAACACATTTTCCAATGTATTGTTGCTTATCACTATTTTTTATCATCATTTTTAATCATATTTATGATTTGTAATGCAATCTTAACTGTAGTTTTGATGGAAATGTACTCTACACAGTTGTTTGTAATACACATGACAACTTTTCTTTTGAAAATACATCATACTAGTCTGTTTATAGATATAAAAATAGTCTGATGTGGATGCAAGAATCACAGTAATAACTCCTGATGTGCTGTTGGAAGGAAATGGAAGGAAATTGACATTACATTGATTAAATGTTTGAGTGGTTTCTGGTTTGTATTCCAACATTTATTATGTTCCTATTAACCATTTGAAATGACTTGATGATGGACACTTTCAAACCAGCACAAGTGTTGATGCCTCAGGAGTAGAGATGGTCTGATGAAGCTTCATGAAACAGTGTCATGTTGTTTAGAGGTCAGTAGGTGGCGCCATCAGTTTAAAAATGATGTGATGTTTCATTAAAAGAGTTATTTATAACAAAGGAGAATAGTAGAGAAGCTTCATCAGACCATCACTATTATTAACTTCCATCAAATAACGTATTACTAACCTACGTCCTTGAATTGCAACTGAAGGCAAAAAACCCTGATTATCTAACTACACAACAGTTTCCCATTGTCTCCACAACAAGTTATTATAAATAATATACCATAATATAAATCAGTAATACCTGCAATAATACCGCCAAATAGATCATAAAAGGATTTAGTGGATCAATGTATATGATATCACCTTATACTTTAATTATATTTTAAATTAAACATGATGTTATTAAAGTATCTTTCTGAAGGCACCTCAGGTCCAAGTTATATAAAAAGAGCTGAAATATATTCTCTGTTTCTCTCTCCGGTTCTCCCTCACACCCCGGTGGACATCCCCCACACGGCTTCCAGAAAGATCAAGGTAGAATTAACTTCCTTCCTTCTTCATTACTTGAAATAAAAATAGACCAGCCTGGGTCAGTCTGGTAATGACAACAGGGTGGGTAACATTTCTTCCTCTTTCATCCACTCGTTGCCCTGATGTCCTGCTGGACGTCTGACAGAAAAATGGATGAATCTTTGATGCTTAATCCTATTAAGGATGTAATCACCGTCTTCTAATGCAGTTATAAAGTCCAGCTAAAATTACTTCCAGTATCTTTAAAAAGCTGCTGGACCTTCCACTGATCTGAAGCCCGAGTGAGTCACGAGGATTTGAGGGATTTTCTATTTCCTCTACGAGGAACAGATGTAAATCGAGCCCAGTGTTGTTTGTTAGTCGTGTTGAAATGATCAAGACAAGTTTGTCATTTTGTATAAAAACACACATTTCTTTTTCTTCCGTTCAACATGACAGCCAGAGCAACATCTTTTTAGCTTTGGGGGCAAATCATTTTATGTAGATTCATTTGATTAGATCTAAATAGATTCATGTTCATATTGAAATGGTGACGTATGATTATATATACATATGTTTAAGATAATATAAGAAACATAGCTTATCAATAACAGTAAAAAATGATGTTGAAGGAAAGGACTTTTCTTGGTGAGTGTTGATAGAGGAGAACAAATACAGATATTATTAAGATAAATGAAGCCTCCAAGAATAAAACAATACTATAGCAATCACATCCACACAAACTGTTACATAACTTTGGTAACTTTACATTTTGTTTGGCGTGCAACTTGGAAATCTTTAGGATTTTGGCCCCTTAGGTGATTGAGCCGCCCCCCACTTTATTAAAGTGCTATTTTTCAGTTTTAAAAAAGTTATGCTAGATGCTGTAGTTTGACAAGAGAATGTACTTTTTTTTTACATGTTCTCTTTTACTCAGCATGTACTTAAGTGTGTGTTTTTATGAGTACATTAATAAAAGAGATCAATTCATAAATATTTGCGATGAATTGATCTAATTTGTATATTTTTGAATCTGACTTTAATGTTACCATAAAAATACCGTCTACTTCATTAAAAAAAACAACTTTATTTTATTATTAATAATAACAAAATTGTCTTCATAAAATCTAAAAATAACAGACTAACGGACGTGAACAGATGCTGTTCCAGTCATTTACATTTTGCTGTATTTAAGACTAGTCCCAAGTGTCGCCTGCAACACTTATTGCACCAGCAGGGGTAAATATTACTGTGTTCTTCTGTATTAATAATTCATTCTAACGCTTTATCCCTTACCCCCCGTCGTGGGCAGACTGGAGCCTATCCCAGTTTCATAGGGCGAGAGGCAGGGGACACCCAGGATAACCACTATCACACACTCTCAATCAACCTCCGTATGTTTTTGGACTGTGGGAGGAACATTAGGTCTAGATAAAGTTATGTAAGTTACCAGGTAAAAAAATAATTTAATAATTTACCAGACACTGACGTCTGACCATTGTTTTCACCCCGGCAACTCAAGGACAAGAAGACCAAAACACACTAACACACACAAAGCAATATGTTTTGCATGTTTATGTAGGGAAACTGTAACTTTAACCTTTAACCATAAGTGAGTGTCTTCAATGAATGGCACAGCTAAACTTTAACCAAAGACATAGAACAAACAAAGACACACAACCAGTCACACACACACACTTATAACAGACAATTTCCCAAAGTTTCCAATCAACCTCCCTATGTTTTTTGGACTGTGGGAGGAAACCGGAGTGCCCGGAGTAAACCCATCAATGTGAATAGAAAAACAGTTAGTTTGGCAGTTGAATCTCTTACCTCTTCTTGTTTGGTGGCCTCGACCAGTTTAATTGATAGTTTGAAAAGCTGCCACTACAGTGCAATATTTTTTTATTAGTCCAGGTGGTGTCTGCTCTGCACCCCTGGGTGGAATTGCACCATGTCCACCTACTCACTCCGTGTTTTGACAGGTGTCACTGACTGGCCTCTCGGTAATAAGCAGTAACACCATTGTAACGGACAACCTTGGTTCCATAAGGATTTATTCTATCACAGCAAGGGGCCACTTCAGAGGTGACAAGCCCAGAGAAAGAGATGTCACTGGAACAATACTGACAAGTGAAGTGGAGTGTCTTGGCTGTCCCGAGTCACCGTCTCGGCGCAAACACACACTTTTTTACAAAAAACAACCTTGCTTCTGGATTTCAACATTATTTTCCACAATAACACAACGCCAAAGTTGTCGACTAGGACAGGAGTCATCCATTTTCCTTTTTGAAAGTTGAAAAAAAAGCTATATTGAATATTTTATTAATTAATTTTGTAATTAAAGTGAAAATAAATGGTTTTGTAATCATATTTTACATTGCGTGGCTTAAAAAAAAGAAGAAAAAAAAGGTTTTTAAAACATTTTACTAGTGACAGGCAGATGAAGCTTCATGAAACAGTGTCATATTTTTAGAGCTCAGCAGGTGGCGCCCTTAATTAAAAAGGGTGGTATATTTAGAAATTATGTTCAGAACAACAGATAATAGAGAAGAGGGTGCCCCCTACTGGGCTCTGAAATAAAGGACTTGGCTTCATGAAGCTTCCTCAGCCCATGACTTCTTTTTGAGGATGAAAACAAATTCATTTTATTTAAATTCAATCAATTCAAAGCTTGTTTGTCATTTTGACCAAATACAAAATCCCAATTAATTGGATGTTAATTGGTACAAAAATAAACTTAATTAAGTTAGTCAGAATTAAAACTTTGTTGACGTTTGTCTCGATCTTAAATTCTGTTTTATTTGAGCAGACATCGCTCTGGTTAGTAAAAGGTGCCTCTTGTGAGAGAAATGATTGATACAAACGTCTAAATCACATTAATCACACATTCTTTAAAGACAAACAACGATTTCATCCCCCTCAGCACTTCTTAAAATCAAAGTCTGTCGGTTTCGCAGCTGGTGAATTAGACAGCCAACATTCCAAACTGGCAGATGATTGATGCCCGACTCAAGGTTTTTGGGTTTAGTCTGTGGATACTTTTCACTTGGTATCTACACAAAATATGTCGATTTTAAATGTGTTTTGGTTAATTATGTGAACATATCTTCTTCTATTTAATTAGTGATGTGAACTTCAATTGTTGCCCTGATTACAGAGCTCAGTTATTCTGTTGCTCTCATTTTGGTAGAGTCGCTTCAATGTCCTCTGAGATGAACATTCGTTTGGTAATTACAGTTTCAACTGAAAACATGGTGCGAATATTTTCTTTCGTTATCATGCATTGCAGAGCGAAAACCACAATCAGATATCTGGGTTACACCGGTTCCTCCTAATAACATGGAGGTGAGGCAACTGGAATCTTAGCAGGATTAGAAATAATCAAAATAGCTAGAAAAGCACTGAGACAGCGCATACACTGCCAAGGAGCTCGTTTCACATTCATTTAATAAATACAAAGCAGGGAATAAATCATCAAAAACTAGTTGAAAATAGCCATAAAAACTCATGCAAACCAACTTCAACCGTGTACATGTAAATCTATAACCCTTGTGTTATCCCAGGGTCAAGATGACCCGAAGACCCACCTTGACCCTTAGACAACACACTGGTTAAAATGCAAAACAAGTTTGGTGAAGAAAATTAGAAATTAAAAAAAGGCTCCAAGAAGAAGAACTCCAGGGTTATACATAATAATACTAATAAAGTTGCTTTTGCAACACATTTGGATATTTGAAGTGTATATCAATAATTGTGTGAGAAACAAAATCATGATTAAAATACATTATAAAAGGTCCAAGGTCTTAATCCCACTTTTGGCTTTTCTTACCTGATAAAATTCACCCCAGACATGAAACTCATTTGATGGTAAATACATGTTCATATTCCTATCAGAAGGCAAACAAAGTAAAAGACTCAGAAGCCCCGACTGGAAGATGATTTCTGGAACTTCTCAGGCAAGACTGATTAAAAAAAAAAAAAAAAAAAGGAAGTTGGATTTGTGCTGTGTCCTCTCCAAAGTGAGCAACAATCATGAGGGTCTCTCTACAATGAATTCCGAATTGGTATCTCGAAACAACAGGCGCTGTGGTTAACCATGGAGCAAGAAAAACAAAAACAACTTGTTAAAGGCGACAGTACATAAACAACAGGGAGTCTTGATCGCAGAGTAATGAGCGATGACCGATGGAAGTTCATGAATAAAACACTGCAATGTGAGTGTTTCTGTGGGTTTGTGTGTCGGCGGCTGTTTTTTTTTTTTACAACAATCTTCAAAATACAACTACACAGCTCTGCACCCGACAGCCTCAAAAGAGCTGTGCATGGACTGCTACACGCAAACATAGATGATGTGTATGGAAGCGCTATTACTCACGAGTCTTACATGTTAAACATCAACTGAAGTGATATAAATATCTTTATATTATACTGGGACAAGAACTACATTTTGGAGATAAAACTATTTTTAAGGAAACCACATAATGCTTACCTTAGTATCCACGATGACTCAAGTTTTACTTTATTTAGCCTCGTATTCAGTGTCAGTGTCAGAGATGATGATGAATTTGTCTCTTAAATACATCCTGAACCTCTATTGTATCATCAGTATGTGTTCGTACAAAATCCACTTTTAATTAAAATATTAACATTAGAGAATGTGCTTAAGCCCCGCCCACTGAAAACACTTTTTCTGGAGATTAAATGTTGTTTACCATAACCACACCCACTCTGCTGTGATTGGTCAAAAATCAAGGTTCGTCACTGCACATAATCAATCCCGGAAGTCTCCACCTCCAAGGAACTTGTTGTATAAACAAAGCGGGGCGTGATTACAGCTGGCTGGAGGAGGAGTGAAGCCATTTTTAGGTCATAATGGACTCCGCTCTTGTAACCTCTCATTTGCCGAGATTTCAGACGAACTTTATAAATAATAACTTTAAAACATGGTCATGATGAGGGACTTTCTGCATCTTAGAGAGGAAGACTTCAACATTTGAAACATGTGAGTGAGTCAGGAGAGTTGGAGTTTTACATTAGTTGCCCTTTAAGTTGTATTAAAAATGTTGGTTAATTGCAAGATTTTGTTTGTGTTTCTTATTTGCCGAGGTTTTATTTTGTTTACATCTTGGGCTAAAGCTAAATGCTAAATACAAAAATGCTACTTTTCAGTTTCAACATTTCTTCTTCACTAGTAAACAAAGGCTGAATTCTTTGGAAAGCATTCCAATATAAGAGCAACAAAACGAGTGCAAACATATACACTTTAAGTATATCGCTTAGTGTCTGTTTCTTGAACCCGCTAAATGGCTTTGGCGAGTATCACGAAGTAGCGAATCGAAGCTGCATTCTGGCGAAAACAATACGTCGTGCTTCAGTGACCTGCATGATGTTCATAAAATGAAATGGATCCCACAAACAAAACATATGAATCACTTTCTCCATGCGAGCTGCACGCATGTTTTGACGTCTAGCGGCTGATGAAGATGAATCACGTGACAGCCGGAGATTATTTATCTTTACTGTTCTTCTGTATCTTACATGACTTTTAAAGAAGTAGACGGCAGCAGTCGTGGATTAGTGAAGGGCTGAGAAGGTTGCAGGTTCTCCAATTCAGATTAAACAAGCAGCACAAATGGCGGTTTATTCAGAATTCTTAGAGGAAATTCAGTTAAAAATGACAAACAATTGACGTTTAAAGTTCCAAGTTTATTTCAAAGACGCTATGAAATGCTCAACACTTGCTCAACGGATATAAAAAGCATAGCCCGGGATTTTCTTATGCGTATCCACATCATTCCTACGGAGTTGTGCTTGTTAGAAAGCAAAAAAATATTGGGAAGGCAAAATTGCTGGTTCATATTATGCAAAGTGATGCAAATCAGTAGCTGCAGGCTTTAAATGCTGACTGTATCACACATTTGTGCCTCATTCCTTCGCTTTCCCAGCACTGTAACAGGCCAGAGATGAAAGTAAATTAGTGCTTTTTATTCTCTGCTGATTCTAAGAAACAGGACGAGGGCGGATTGTTAGGTTGACGTTTTCTTCAAAGATTTTTCGGCTGCTCCTTTTAACCTTGTACACAAGTTCACCGACACACGCAGACGACTCTTTTGTTAAAAAACCGCCAGAGATCTTTCCCACACGGCGGGATCAATGGGGGTCGCGGGAGGTTAATAGATTTTAAGGGTAATTCATTTAGTGGCGTGGATGAATCAACTTGCATGTGACCCACCTCAACACAAGCCGCCAAGGAGAACATTAAAGTAAGTGATGGTCGATTTTCATTCTCCATAACAGTCAGTTGATTTTTTAATTTAACAATAATATCATTTATCATCTTCCACTTGCTTGTTTGAGAGAACACTAACAATGCATATAACTCTGCAGATTAAACGCGGATGCATCCTCTGCTTAATGAGCAACAAATGACTAACATAACAAATGCACTTCTTTAAGTATGACATTTCATTCTCCGCATTCTGCCACATTCATAATCCTTCCGCACATGCTAATGAGATATATTAATCATGAGCGTTAGAGGTAAGCTGGGAGAGAATACCAAACTACTCAGCGGTATTCCCAACAGCCCAGTTGAAAATTATTTCCCCCTCAGCAAATGCTGACTTAATCTGCTTGTTCAAAAATCTACAGCGGCATTCCGAAGATGAGTGACATTCCCCTCCATGGATAGTGACATCATAAGAGCCGGCCCTGCCAGTAAAAGCGGCCAACACTGCTTATTCCTTTGGACGAAAAAAAAAATGCAACAAACAAACCTCAACGTTGCCCTTCTAAACGCCCGCTGTCCATCCCTGAGGATTTTAGCAGCATCTAATAAGAAGCGCACACCAAGGCCTCGAGCCCCACGATTATTCCAGCACTTAATTAGAATTCTCATTATTTACAGAGTGAAGGGAAAAAAGTCTGCAGTCACATTCACATCAAAGGCGTCATCTGTAGGCAAAGATGATAATTAGATAGTGTAATCTGTTCTCTGAAGTGTCTGTTCCAAATCTACATTTCTGGAGTGTTTGTTTTTCCTTCCCCCCACTGCCTTTGCTTTGCTAAGAGACTGATCAATTAAAAAAAAAAAAAAAGATTCAATGGTGGACTTGTTTTCACTCTCCCTCATGCCTTCCTTCCAACTGATCTCTTTCAAGATGTATTTGTTTGTTCCCCAAAAAACTAGATTTCGTACTTTAAAAGCTTGTTCTGCAATCTTGCTGACTATTATTGAAGGGTTTATCCTGCAAACTATCAGATTCACTTTTTTTTGTCTTCCCCTCGTTATGTAATACCGGATCACCGTCAACAGATGGCACTGTTTCACCGCTCAGACACTGAAGCGCGTTTCTCCTGCCTCACTTCTTTTTCTTTTTTTTTCTCTCTTTCTCCTTCTCGTCTCTGCACCTCTTCTTCATTGTCTGTCTCATTCCCCTTTTCCCATTTACTTAAGCAGAATGAGGGCACCGGAGAATCATTAAGTGTAACTGCTACCTGAGATTAGTAAGAGGGGCTCGAATGAAGTGTCACTAATATGAGGATTACCATGGCAAAGCCACCTGAAGTTCTCCCTGATACGCTTCGCAACATGAGATTGGGCCGGCAAGACAAGGAGAAGCTTATTTTTACAACCTTTATCTCGCGAGGAGATAACTCGTGTTTACACATTGGATGCGGCAATAACTAACCATTATGTGATTACCATGGAGCGTTGTTGGAAAGTGCTGCATTCAAGATTTCATGTTGAAATACACTAATTGCATCACAATTGTTGAACCTCGGCTGCATCATTAGCGGGTGGCAACCGTGTTGTAGTGGAGAACAACCTAAGAAGCTAATGCGCCTTCAGGCTTTTTGGATCTGAGGTTTACAGCTTGTTTCTCACATTCCAACGTTAACCCATCAACATTTCATTAACTTTTTTTCTAATGGGCAAAAAAAAAGACTGGAGGTTGGTAACAGAATCACACGCTATCAATGCCATGTCCGACATCAAGTCAGGTTTGCTTAGAAGGGCCACATTTGGCCCACGGAAAATGACCCAAATCCTTCAGCATTACTTGTGAGGATTCAGTTTGGAAAGTTTGTCTTCCAATACCACAGGGGGCAACAGTGAGCAAGACCACCACTTCACCGTGAAGATGTAGAAGAAGATGAGTTTCGACAGCTGTATTGGTATTGGATTCTGGAAATCTTTTCAATGTGTTAATGCAACTTCATGAAAAGGATTTGAGAAGGATTGAGATTTTTTACCACACAATACAATATATGCCAATTGGATCTTTTCCCAAGGTCCTTTTTGTCACTCCCTCTTCTTACATCACTTCTTGGCTAATATGTGCCAGTTATTGGTTTTTATTTTTCACTTAAATCAGTAACAAACTTCTCAATGGGATTTGAAAATTACATGTTTCAAATGTTGAAGTCTTCCTCTCCAAGATTCAGTTGGTTCATCATCATGACCATGTTTTGAAATTACTTTATAAAGTTCTCCCCTGTGTGAAATCTGGGCGAACAAGAGGTTACAAGAGCAGAGTCCATTATAATGCAACAATTGCTTTACTACTCCTCCAGCCAGCTGTAATCACGCCCCTCTTTGTTTATACAACGAGTCCCTTGGAGGTGGAGACGGCGCGATGATAAACAAGATTTAATCTTCAGAAAAACAAAGAGTTTTCAAACAGCGGGTATTTTGTATTTAGACACATCAGTGTATCTAGAGTAATATCGCCGTCAATTAAAAGACAGAGGTTATATGGAACATTTAACTAGTATTTCACTTCTAAAGTGTCGTCACACACGGAAATGAAAGAGAACTTTCAAAAGTGGGACAACGTGTCATCAAATCCTTCATGTAAGGTTTCATTAACTCTTCGTCATCACTTTGAGGCAGCCAGACTCATTCTGCACGACGGTCACTTTTCGTAACATTACTAAAAATAATAAAAAAAGACACAAAAAATAGATTTTAAAGTATTTCTGACACTGAATAATAATACAAGGGTAACAATGTGTATTACCTTTGTAGAATAACAGAATAAAGAATTAAACTATTTGATGCACTTTCAAATTAAACATAACTTTTATAGAAGTTATTCAGTCAGTTCATGCACATTTGTGTTATTTTAATCACTGCGGTCACTCGACTAATAATAGAATGGAGCATGTCCTTTCTTTTGGCCTTTATCTTTTAGACATCATGTCATGACGTAATCTTGACCTATTACTTTGTTCAACAGCTTTAGTTTCCTGTCAAGAAATTTTGACAAGACGCTACTGTTATGTAGCTATGATCTTGTCATGTACACAAACCAGCCACTTTTCACCATGTTAGTATCCGGTTTGACGCCTTTAAGAACTGCCTTCATTCTTTTCAATTCAATTCAATTCTTTGTTGCATTCAAAATGATTTGGGGATAATTACATTTAATACTATTGCTCTATATTTATTCAGACCCTCAGGCTGTTTGATTGACATATAAAGTAAAAGGATCGTCATCTTCTATAAACCAGCTTCAGATGATTAGAGTTTTGGTCCTTTTAGAAGAAGCCATCAGAAAATAGATGACCGGGAACTATACTCACCATGTCCCCCACACAAAGAATCGTTCCATGCTTTCACGTCGCCGAATCCTGACCCTTCCATCTGAATGTGGCAGCAGAAATCAAGACTCATCAAAGCAGGTTTTTTTTTTTTTTTCAGATCTTATCTTTCTTGTCAGCTTGTGTGAATGGTAGCCTCGGTCTTCTATCCTTAGTTTCAGAAGCCCACCGGCCTCAGGGTTTCAGCGGTCAGAGATTCACAACACATTGACTGTAACAAGTTACTGTTGCCTTTGTATCATCACAAACCATTATTCTCCGACCTCTGACCTCTACAAAGTTCACACAACTGCTGCTCTCTGAATACATTCTCCCTTTTCAAGCTGTTCTCTTTTAACCCCAGCATCTCAGAAACCCGCCTTCGCTACTGATTTTAGCTGCTAAGCAATTTGTGTTCCCAAGACATTGAACATGCAAACAAGTTGCTACATCCATCCTTTGTACTCAAGAATGCAGTAAATTTGCTTCCCTTGAAAATGCTATCAACAAATTACCACGGTGGGATTTGGGAAAAGGTCACACACATCTCTAAGGTTTCCCTTCACCTTATGCATCAATCCATCTGCTGACATAAGATGTATTCCACGAGCATTTCTCTTTGAGTATTAACTTAAAAAGGGGAAAAAGGTCAAAGTCTTGTGTGCTGAGGCTTTCATTGATATTTCCTACACTACTGATGTGGCTTTTTGTGTTCGGAAATGGAGCCTTTTTAAAAAAAGAAAATAAACCCAACAACCTTGTTCTGGACCCTGACTGATCACACATTTGAATGCACGTCTTTAGCGTGACCTTTGGAAGATCTTTGGGAAAGTAACGTTCTTGCAGACACTTGTAAAGCTCGGCTGAATATGAAGTTTGAGTCGATTTTCATCCGTCATTCAGTCCAACATCGGATACTGTTAAAGGGCTCAGCAGCCCTGACACACTCTGACTCTTTTGTATCTCAGTTAATTCAGGTTGGCATCGCTACACAAACATTCAGGGAGAGAAATGGCCATCAGCGCATGAGAGCAGGAGGAAAGCAGCAGCAGAAATGGACAGATGGTTAAAATGTGGGAAGCGTAATCTATGGATGTAATTTTCTTGTAGACTTTCGGCAGAACATCATCGTACTAAACCAAACACTCATGGGTGAAGAAGGGCTCATTTCTTCAGCATAGTTTGGATCCGTCAAAAGAGAAAAACACAATGTGTCACTATTGGATTCATGGATAACAAACATTACAAAAATTGTTGTCTAATACGTTTGATATCACTATCGGTGTCGTGGATATCTCAAGATGAAGAACCAAACTGAATCTCCTTCCCTTTGATAACCAAAAGAACAAGTGGATACAAGCGGATGGAATTATTTTCTCTTCCTCTGGTGTCATGATATTCCTGAAGGGATAACAAGTGATGGGCTGATGATGTCTTCATTTTTCGAGCACTATACTTCTCGGACTGACGTTCAGATTGAAAAAAAGTAAAAAAAAACGATAGCATGACCTGCAAAAAAGCTACAATGAAGTGCATGAAAAAAAAAGCTGAATCAGAAAGAGTTCCGGACTGGTTACAACAAAATGTTTGTGTATCTCCATCTATGTATATTTGATTGTATGCTGATGATGTTGTTCTGTATGTGTGTGTCTCCTAGCTTTTAGAGAATTTGCGGCAATCCGTGAATTTGTGTTCAATCATTATTTATATGAAAAATGAGGACTCTGAAGAAGAAGTTTTTGTTTGAAGTTGAGTTTTTTTTTTTACTCATTTTCACTAGTCAAGAGTCATGCACTAATGTTATTTCTCAGAAAATCTATTTTATTTTTATAAATGAAACACCTTTAAGAAGAAGAATGGCTATTTGTATATGTATGTATCTAAACCAGGGTCAGAAACTGTTTTTCCCATTTACACACACAATCACACACTGATGGGAGTAGGCTGCGACGCAGCGGGCCAGCTCTGCCATCAGGAGCAATCAGGGTAAAGTGTTTTGCTCAGGGACACAACGCCACAACCTCTAAGACCACGAGAAACCACTCTGAGATATCATGCCCTACAGTAATAATAAATAAACCTTTTTTTCTTTTTTCTCTGCAATAGATGAGACTCTTCGCCCTATAATTCTAGCGATTGTCAAACGTTGCTCCTACAAATGAAAGGAAGCCTGTTGAGGTGGTCCAGGAAACCTCTAAGGATGCCTCGGAGTGGTAACTCCAAGGTTTGTCCGACCTGCAACGGTATTCCTTGGATAACTAGTGGGAGATTGATGGGTAAAACTTACTTACTTATGGAAATTTGCTTCATTAAGTAGTGCATTCGAGTCATAGAGGGTTGGAAACAGGTCGTTTCCAACTCTTCCCTCGCCTCAGCAAACTCTCTCCATTGAGGTGTCCGACTTTGTCGAGCCCACAGGCTGGACTATATCCACACTAGATTAGGTTTCTAGATTAGTCTGGGAAACTCTTATTCTCCCAGTAGAGCTGGACAAAAAAAACCTCTGTGACCTCTTTGCTCCGTTCACTGTGACTAGAACGTTTATGAGGAAGAAAAAATAAAACATGTATTAAACAATTAATGTTGGGATTGATGATGATTTTAATCCCACTTTACTCCAGAGTTGTCAAATGTCCGGACCACCATGTGTAGACAGTCATCGGTTCACATGTCAGCAGTCTGCATAGCTTTGGGGCTCGAGTAGTCGACTTGTGATCAGAGGGTGGCAGGTTTCTCTGTGTCCGCAGGTGGTGAGAATCAAACCTCAATTTCGCTCTCAGTCTTGTGTCAAACTCTCTCAATGGAGTTGGGAACTGGATCGAGGAGGAAAGTGGAGAGTGAAGTCAGCAACAGTCAAAAGGTATTAATCGAAGCGTGAATTAAAATGTTCTTTAAATGCATGGACTTGATTTCTATAATATATACAGTATATATATTTATTATCAACAAAAAAAAAGAAAGCAATTGAGTCATATTCCTACAATAACAACAGGTGACACACTTTCAAATTAGTGTATTCAAAGTTTTATGCGTATTTCTACTACAGAGCACGAGTTTGACCTGATTTCTGCATCGGTGTTAATGCATCAGCTGTTCCAGCAGATGTTACCTGTTTACTACGTTTACGTCAGCCAACACCCTTGCAACTAATCACCGTCACTGCTTTTTTTGTTTTTTCTTCTTTTCTTTTCTGGGCAAGCCAGCAGACATGAAACAAAAGAAGAGCTGGAGTTTGAACTTGAAACTATGCTTTTGTTAAATCATGAGCCCGTGTCTGTGTGCAGCGACCAGAGGGAATCCTTCAGTGCAATGATCAATAATTGTAGGCTGCATCAGCTGAGAAGCTCTGGGATAGAAAGAGAGAGATAAAGAGAGTCTGCGAAATCTTGAAGAGCCAAGACAATGTTTTATTTAAGATAATAAAAGAGAATTTTTGATGACTGCACTCAAAACAACAGGCGGATGAGGGAGTGGATATTTATCTACCAGTGTCCGTGCGCGGAGGATGAATGGTCAGGGACAGAGTTTCAAATAAATCAAAGCCCCGCAGTGTAGAGATATTAAAGTGAAGAAAGTTTTCTGATCAAATAAATATTCATCTGGAGTCGTAAAACATATTTGGAAAAATCCAAAAAGGATTAAAAGTGCAAACGCCTCCAGGAGTTGACTATAAAGGGATGACTATAAAAAAAAAACAAGCAATGAAATCATACAAATAACTTTCATGATTCAAGAACTGTCTTCATAATAAATGGATGATTCTTAAAAGGGAGTTGAACCGTCCTCACCTTCGGTGAATGCAAGTCCTTCACCAGACGGGAGATGTTAACCTTGCAGTGCTATCGTGGAGTCGAGACAATAGAAAATAATCTAACGATCTGAAAATAACTTTAACTCTAATTGTCTTCACTGTTGCCACATGGAAGTTGTTTTATTTCAGTGATTTCATTTTATGTTGTTTTTATATTATGTTTTTTGTTGGATTTTATGCTGGTTCTGGATCAGAAGAAATGCAAGTGCACCACAAAATATTCTAAAAACCAGACTGAATTTGGGGAAACCACTAAATTGTAATCATTCTTTTTTAGATTTTTTTTAATAAAAAATCTAGACAAATATGTAGAATATTAATCAGAATCTGAAAATATGTATTGCCAGTGTTGTAAACACAACACAGGAATTCGTTTTGGTGGCATTACACTATAAAAATGTAATACGAATGAGATAAAAACAAGGTGGAGAAGGTGATGATGGACTCCACTATGGTAGTGTAGAACTACACCAGCATCATCTGTGGAAGTTGGAATTTTCTCAACTGACGCAGGAAGTATATCCGCTAGTAAGCCTTTTTCACAATAAGGACGATGATAATCTAAGGAATATTAGATTTTATCAGTGGAAAAAACTATATATAAAGTAATTTATAAATTATTATTTATCTATTAACCTACTATTCAGAGGCTAAATTTGTTTATTAGTTAATTTTCTGCTTTTTATTTGCTTATGGTGGCCGCGGGGAGTCCAGGGGACACCCTGGACAGGATGCCAGCCTGTCGCAGGGAACACAAAGACAGACAACCATTCAAACACTCACTAATTTTTACAGATCATTTCCTCTAGTTCAATCGATTTTTAAGTGTGGGAGGAAACTGGAGTTCCCGGAGTAAACGCAACACGAAAGAACAATTCTGAGGCTAAATCCCAGAGAAGAAAACTAGTTTAAAAAGGTAGATATTTATGTATATTTCTGGAGATAAAACAACAATTTCTCATCAATTACTTCCTTTTCAGGTTTGGAATTCATCAAGTCTTATTTATTTTCCATTTCCACGGTTACAATTCTTATCCAGAAATATGTCAGAATTGCACATTCCTTGAGAATAAAAAGGCTCAAGTGCTCATTGATTGTTTCTATCAAAGGGAATTCCTCACACAAGGGCACATGAATAATAGAACGCTTTGCAATGAATGGCTGAGAGAAATGTGAACTTTTTCCCGTGTCCAATTAATGTTTTAGCTGACTTCAGCCCGGCCAGGTTCACACAATCAAGATAACAAGGTGTTCAACCGTAAAAGGGGATGTTGGGGTGGTTACAATGGGCAGTCGCGCTATAGATCCGCACCAGTGTGGAGCCATTGAGCTGGACAATCGATCAAATGATGGATTTCTATGAATGCAGTTTTCATTTTTTTTTGTCTGGATAAATGAAAATGTCAACATGGGCGTTAAAAAATACCCCACTGATGGTTTAAAAAGTACAGATCTAACATAGCAACACACGTGTTAACATGCGTGCTCATTTGCATAGAATGCATAATTTACACCCGCTATTGCACTCGAAGTCACAATTGTATCATGTAAATGTAACCTTATTTTGTTGGCTTGTACTTGTTTGATGTATTCCTACAAGGCCAATTGCAAACACATTAAAAAGCTGTAACAATAATACACCACATTCATTATTTGAAGAGCTGGGATAATAAAAGGACGACTTACGTGAACATAGCATGAATAATACAGAGACTGCACTACAAACAAGGAGATTTGGTCAAAGACTGTTCTAGTCATGTGCATATTTTTCTTCTTTTCTGCCTCCTTGTCGGCGAAAGTGAAGTGACTTGATGTTAAACGACGTAACTTTCGCACGGTGCTTGTATAACACACGAGGAAGTGGCAACAACAAAACACTTTCTATTCTATTTAATAGAAATCAGTGCCGCGCGAGGGAGGAAAGAATACAAGGTGAATACATTTCTCGACACCTTTTGGAGTTCTTGACCTCACCGCTCAGTTTTGGCACTCGTGTTTGAATATACAAATGTGCTTAGCATAAAAAATAAAAAAAAACGACTTTGGTTACACAGCTGAAGGGAAAAGCTTGAAATATTTTTCCTACACATGAAATAAATATATGTTATATTGACATGCATCCATGTACATTCAACATTATGTCAGTGTGTGTGTGTGTGTGTGTGTGTGTGACCTGATCTTAAAGTCGTATAAGCACTTAAAACACTCAACAAAATTGCTTGAAAATAACCATGTAAACTACTGACCTCTCAATGGTGGGTTTATGGGGGAGGCTGCTTGATCAGGTCAAGGTTAATGAGTGAGACCCTATAAAAATGCAAATTAGTCCAACTTTGATTTAATTTAAAACACATGTATTCATGTATTTACAAGTTAATAAAAAAATACAGAATTTCGTCTGTTATTGGTAATTTTAAGGCCCGTAATCTTTCAATTTCCCTCTTCAGATAATACATTTGTGAAACTTTTATGTCACTTTTGAATTATTTATTACAGTCACCGCACACGTTCAAAATGACTGGAGTGTGCGTTTTCTCTTTTCCCACAATGAAACATTTTTATTAAAGCGATCGTTCACCCCAATTTCAAACTTTCATTTTCTCTTACAGTTGGGATTATTTTCTGTTCAATTTTATATAGATATATTAGTTCATTTTAATGTAGTGACTGGAGCTCAGTGGTCTTCGTCTTCATCTTCTCCTTAAAAGATACACTTAAAAACATCCCAAAAACCTTCCAAACTGCTCGTCTTGTATTTAAGCCTCGACAGGAGGATGTGTTTCTGAAAAATTCCCCGTTGAAAATGGAAAGTCCTGTTAGGAAAAGTCAACAGAGATAAACATCTCACCGCTGAAAGACATGAGTAGCTTAATAGCAAACCTACTTTAAATAGATAAATAGAACAGTTTTTTTGTTCCTGCTCTTGGAAAGCAGTGAAATTGAGCTAAAAGCTTGAAAAAAAGGCTAATGCACAACCATTCTTTTTTACAACAATTCTTGTGATGTAACAAGAATGGAAAAAAAGAGGAAATCTAACTTGAGCTGTTGATCATTAATAACGTGTTGATTTATTGAAACATATAAACATATAAATAACTGTGTTTTTGTACCTCGGTTTCAATTGAATTCTATGAATCCAAGAGGAAGATCTGCGATGTAAAATAAATCTTTGCATCTTTTCTTCAATACCAAACACAACGAAAAGTGTCACCGGTGAAACCTGTCATATCTTCTCTGTTGTTACTTTTACATTTGACACTTTCTTCTGAGGAATTTCCAACAGACAACATGCTGTCTGCCGGCATGCTACCATAGTTAGCTTAATCCACACTCGGGCACTTTTGATTTCTGACAATATCTGGTGAAAGCAGCGACAGGGAAACACCACCTACTTACTCGTCATTGTCATCTAGCAGCAGCGGCATGTCAACAGATCGTGTTTCTCACTGCAGCCCACCTGTTCCATCAATACGAGCCGTGGGGAATCAAGATTCAGTTAAGTTAGCTTGCATGGCTCAGAGATGTTCCTTCTTTCAAACACTTTTCTTTCTACTTTCTCTTAGCAATGAAAGTACAAGAAGCGAGAACAAATATATATATATATATATATATATATATATATATATATTGTTCCAAGTAATACAGTTCAGTCTGGATGAAGCTTCACGAAGCCGTGTCATGTTGTTTAAAGGTCAGTAGGTGGCGCCATCAGTTTAAAAATGAAGTGATGTTATATTAGAACAGTTAAAAACAAAGGGAAATAGTGCAGAGACCGCCATCTAGTGGACTCTGAACATAATGACACCGTTTCATGAAGCATCATCAGACCATCACTACAGTTTAGCATTACTCAACATAAAAACACAGCATTACTCAACATAAAAACACAGCATTACTCAACATAAAAACACAGCATTACTCAACATTAGAACACAGTATTACTCAACATGAAAACACAGCATTACTCAACATAAGAACACAGTATTACTCAACATGAAAACACAGCATTACTCAACATAAAAACACAGCATTACTCAACCTCAAAACACAGCATTTCTCAACATAAAAACACAGCATTACTCAACATAAAAACACAGCATTACTCAACATAAAAACACAGCATTACTCAACCTCAAAACACAGCATTTCTCAACATAAAAACACAGCATTACTCAACATGAAAACACAGCATTACTCAACATAAAAACACAGCATTACTCAACATAAAAACACAGCATTACTCAACATGAAAACACAGCATTACTCAACATAAAAACACAGCATTACTCAACATAAAAACACAGCATTACTCAACCTCAAAACACAGCATTTCTCAACATAAAAACACAGCATTACTCAACATAAAAACACAGCATTACTCAACATAAAAACACAGCATTACTCAACATAAAAACACAGCATTACTCAACATAAAAACACAGCATTACTCAACATAAGAACACAGAATTACTCAACATGAAAACACAGCATTACTCAACATAAAAACACAGCATTACTCAACCTCAAAACACAGCATTTCTCAACATAAAAACACAGCATTACTCAACATAAAAACACAGTATTACTCAACATGAAAACACAGCATTACTCAACATAAAAACACAGCATTACTCAACATAAAAACACAGCATTACTCAACCTCAAAACACAGCATTTCTCAACATAAAAACACAGCATTACTCAACATGAAAACACAGCATTACTCAACATAAAAACACAGCATTACTCAACCTCAAAACACAGCATTTCTCAACATAAAAACACAGCATTACTCAACATAAAAACACAGCATTACTCAACATAAAAACACAGCATTACTCAACATAAAAACACAGCATTACTCAACATAAGAACACAGAATTACTCAACATGAAAACACAGCATTACTCAACATAAAAACACAGCATTACTCAACCTCAAAACACAGCATTTCTCAACATAAAAACACAGCATTACTCAACATAAAAACACAGTATTACTCAACATGAAAACACAGCATTACTCAACGTAAAAACACAGCATTACTCAACGTAAAAACACAGCATTACTCAACGTAAAAACACAGCATTACTCAACATAAAAACACAGCATTACTCAACGTAAAAACACAGCATTACTCAACATAAAAACACAGCATTACTCAACATAAAAACACAGCATTACTTAACGTAAAAACACAGCATTACTCAACGTAAAAACACAGCATTACTCAACATAAAAATGCAGCAATACTCAACGTAAAAACACAGCATTACTCAACATAAAAACACAGCATTACTCAACATAAAAACACAGCATTACTCAACATAAAAACACAGCATTACTAAACGTAAAAACACAGCATTACTCAACGTAAAAACACAGCATTACTCAACATAAAAATGCAGCAATACTCAACGTAAAAACACAGCATTACTCAACATAAAAAAACACAACCCTATCAATACTCATCGTTTAAGAATAAAGACATTTTCTATTATCCGTGTAACTTAATGTACTCTCCATTATTAGAGAGAAAATAAATGACAAAAGCTTTGATCCGAGGCGGGGGGGATAAGTAAAAATCGTTGAACAGACAGAAAGGGAGACTTTAATACCTTCTTTGCCGCTTTAATTAAATCACGACCGGAATATAACCTAGACACACCTACGGTGGCTACTTTTACTTTCTTGGACTTTTGTCACCAACTAATCTGAAATGTACTTTATATGGTAATGTGCATGCCCGGTTGTAAAGATGGAGGACATCCTGTTTGATGAAATAAGAGATATGTGCTATTATATTTCAGCAAAATTGGCCAAACCCCACATGATACTGCATTTCTGTTTATGATGAAAGCCTGTCTGTATATTTCAGGACATGCAGAGTTTATATATTTTAGCATGATGGGTCTGATTATAAGTCTGTTTGACTCACGCAGGAGGAAACATTAAAAACACATTAGTTTAATACGTTATATAGAATACATTTATGAAGTGAAACTTGAATAAATAAAATGTTACCATGACAAAATCCTACAAAGATATACAACTTAAAAAGTGGTTAAAGACGCTCCTTAAATAAGTCGCTTTATTTTCAGAAAACATTTACGTGATTCAATGCTCTTTAAAAAAAAGCAAGATGCTTCATAAGGCTTCATCCGCCCATCACTAAAAAAATAAATCCCAACAACTAAAGTAGTCACAGTAAAACCTCAACCAACCCAAAAACAAAGGCCAAATTAAATCTAAATATAAAACATATAAAAAAATACCACAAAAATCAACACATAAAAAAAAGCAACTACCAAGAAAAAAGACAACAAAAGGCGGTACAAATAAATTAAATATCTTGTATGTTCATTATAGTATCTTACCATTTCTTACTAATACGTTAATGTAAATCTTATTCATAATATTTAAGGTAGACCTACTCCAGAATTTATTCAATTTAATTTTGCTTATAAAAGGAAGAAAAAGTATAAATTCGTCCTGCAGTGTGTCGAGCTATGGAGGACGCAGAACCTTTACTCAAACCACAGGGACTCACTTTTACTGCATATCCTGCGAATAAACGTCACTTTATTAATGTCTTCTCTGTGGTGGCCGAAGCAACGCCATATAATAGAACCTCAGCTCACTTTCCTTGGCAGTATTTTGTCTTTCCGCATCACTGAAAGACCACTGAAAAAAAAGTCAACGGTGCGAGGAGAACAGTTTCCACACTACGCTGGTGACGTCTCAACTTTGGTCTTTCTGTTCACATACTTTGTAATAACAGGCACTTGCTCGTACATGTAGGATCTTCTCATTTACAATGTATATATTTTTATATCAATACAGCATCTGTTCATTCTTCAAATCCCTAACGTACACATGAAGGTGATCCTCAGAGGTTTTCACTTGTTTATTTGTCTAAACCTAAGCTTTTTTAAATGAGTTCTCCAGAGACATCTCCATTGTTTTGATGGGATACCGTATATATATATTTATTCATACATGCAGATATCTCACGCAGGATTAAAGGTAATTCACATTTAATGAACATGATCTTAAGGCTAGATTTGCACATCAGACTTCCTGTCTTGGGCTTGGAGGCGCTGTAGAGCGACTCTGGTTGATGTTTGTGATGATCTGATAAAGCTTTATGAAACAGCGTACTTGTTTTCAGAGCCCAGTAGATGGCGATATTATTGTTTTGAACAGCTATCTTAATGAACCCCAATATATTTTTAGACCCACTGAGCTCACCACTGTTTCATGAAGCTTCATCAGACCGTCAGAACCTCTAGTCAGGCTTTGTTGAGGTTTCTGCCTCCGAGTAGCATTTAAATTGACAAGGCAATAGAGCAGAGATCCTCAGCCCTTTAATGCAACAAACACCAGTTAAAGTGGGTATTATTTTCATGGTCCGTACTTCTAGACGTTAAATAATAAAAATCAACTAACACTACCTCCTTGAAAAAATGTTCAGAGCATGAAAGATGATGAAGGTACAGCGGAAAGTCACATTGAAGATAATCCTTTTTTTTTTCTAAAATACATATTTAAACTAACTAAACAACTAAACTACAATTATAATGGAACAACTATGAACACAATCATGCATTATATTTTAAATAAATACTTTAAATATTATCTATTTATCTATTTTATATCCATTTTTGCACTTAACGCCTTTGTTTTTTTTTAACGTAATCTCTGACATTCAGCGGCTTCTAAATTTCGTTGTACATTGTGCAATGTCAATAAAAGTATTCTGATTCTAAACTCTAATAATAATAAATACAACTAAAATTAAATGAACTATATAATCTTTCTGTGTGTCTCTGTCAGCTGTGGCTCAGTGTTCGTTATACTGTTATAAGTGGTTTCTGAAAAGGAAGACTCAGTAATTAAATTCGATTTTTTACCAATTTTCAAGGATAATTAAAATATATAAAAGGTTATATAAACGTCTGTCTCACTGGAAGGAACAAAACAAAAGTTCATGTTGAATTATTAAAAACAATGCAGATTCTTCTTCTCACCATTTTATTTCCCGTTTTTTTTTCTTCCATCATTTCAAACATGTTAAACAAAATAAATTAGAGAAGATGAAATAAACATTAAGAAAAATACAATTTATGCATGAGGTTTGGGGAATAACTTTTTCTTCATTCACGGAAATAAAATGATCAGTTTTTTTTACTGGCCAATTTAAAACAATTCAGGAAAAACATAAAACACTAGGCAAAGTTAAGTTTGGATCCAGCTGGAGAAACCATGGAGACATCACACTAACTAACATATTGTTGTGAAAGACGGCAAAACTATTTTCAGTTTACAATCCTCAAGACTCACAACAAACCAACCGAACATATCCAAGTGTTCTGCAATTATTCCCTTCTTTTTTAAATATAAAATGTTATAAGAATAAAATATATAATATAATTTTAATTATTTCAGGATAATATCTTCTGGAGAATTTGCGTTATATTTGAGTGATAACAATTTTGTGTATCATACTTTTTTTTTTTTTTTTTCCTCCCTTGTACTTTCAAAGTAGACAATGCTCGGGCAGTATCGTACAGCAATAAAATAATGTAAATATATTCCGAAGCTTTTAAGCCGGTGAGTGGAAGTATGTATTCTTCTCACTTACTGCATCAGCCGAACAATCAGCATAAATCAACCGACTGCACCAGCAAGAGGCTGATAAGCTTTGGTGAAAGAGTGACTGAACAGCCGCCGTGTCTTCTTAGGCTTTTAGAAAACCTTCCTTCTGCTGGTGGCTGCGGTCGGATCTGCTGCTTCAAATGAAGTGAACGATAGGCTTCGGATGATAGTGTCTCAACGTTGGCTCAAAATTAAAATACATATATGTTTAAACATATACTCGTTCCGTGTCCTGGAAGAATAAATATTGAATTAACCACATTATACTTTATTCATATTTAACAATTCACTTTGTCTTGAGTCCAAATCTTTCCTCGCATTTGTCATCAACTCTGCTTTGGTAATAATGAAATACCTCACCTGAGAGATTAATAAAGGTTTCTTTTATCTCCCTAGTTCTCTTATCCTTATCAGTATAAAAATATGAATTGCAAGAGAAAATGAAATATTCATGATTAGGCACGAAGATACACTTTTTTTCAACATTTTATTTTTTTCAGTGATATATTAAAAGTAGGGGAGGATTTTTTCTTGGATCACATTTAAATATATATCGTTTATGAGTTATATTTCTACACCGAAAAATAAGTTTGAGTCACCCGTGGGATTCCAATCATTTACAGCAGCCGACTGGAAATGATTGGATGACGACGTGTTAATCAAACATTTTAACCTGTAGTCTTTAACACTAGTTTAAGTAGTGATGGTCTGATGAAGCTTCATGAAACTGTGTCATTCTTTTCAGAGTCCACTAGATGGCGATCTCTGCACTATTTTCCTTTGCTTTGAACAACTGTTCTAATTAAACATCACATCATTTTTAAACTGATGGTGCCCTCTAAACAACATGACACTGTTTCATGAAGCTTCATCTGCCCATCACTATGTTAAAGTCTAGTTAAAATTTATTTATTTATGTATGTATTTATTTGATTGTTTTTACATGTATTCATGGCTGTTTCTATGGATGGATGATAATGACGAAGCTTCATGAAGCAGTGTCCATTACAAGAGGTCAGTAGGTGGCGCCATCAGTTTAAATGTTATATGAGGTTTCAGTAGAAAAGCTATTCAGAACAAAGGAATATAGAGCAGAGAGCGCCATCTAGTATTCTCTGAAAGTAACAATGATGCTTCATGAAGCTTCATCAGACCATCACTACAATAAAGTATCCATCTATCCATCTATCAAGTGAAGCATTTATTATTGTCAGATTGAAATATACACTGCAGTTCTCTTATCCTTTGTTTTAAACAGTTAGTTTTTTCTGATTAAACCCACATCCTTTTTAAACTGATGGCGCCACCTACTGGCCTCTAAAAAAAGGACACTGCTTCGTGAAGCTTCATCACTTCTTTAAAGGTGAGGGGGATACTTTTCGTAATCGATACAATTGAAGACCAGATATCATGACGTACATTTTAACGATGTGAATACAAACAATTAAATGTGGAGTTTTCAGTTGTGGATTTCCAATTAAAAATGGAGCATCTGCTCATTAGATTTTACAGACGAATGGTCCATTCGTGCGTGCAACATCACAAACTGACTCTATATTCCAGTTCAAATATGCACTATAAAATGCAACAATTAGTGAGATGACAAAAGTTGTATTTATTTATGATTTATTGTAGAAGCTTGTTTGTCACAGATGAAACAAGTCTATTATTCTAGTTGCTTAAAATACTAGAGTATTCTCCACTTTGTCATTCAAGCTTTGTGTTGGAGCAACAAGGTTTGGGATCGATGTGCGCGTCAAATACCTGTCAAATAAGTATTTAATCTGTTGTTATAGGACACTTGGAGACAGTGTTAACCGTCAGCTGGGCTTTAATATCCCCTGCTGCAAACATCATTCTCACGACGCTTCTAAATGTGGCTCCAGTTATCCTGGTGGCAGGATGCATTGTGACGGCGCTGATGACAAAGTGATGCTTTGTTTTAAGATTATCGTATAGCGACGCGGCTAAGATTGTCGGCGGCTTAAATGTAAACTGCGAGGCATCACGGGTAAAATGAATTTCCCACCGCAAGTGCTACTCCATATGCACTCTCTATTTTTAATGACACAATCAGGAAATGATTATTTTGGAAGCCGATACTCGGCACATTCATCACAGGACAATGTGACACTGGTGTAATCAGATTGCATCTCACTCACTTACCGACAGCGTATTATCTTCCGCACCTCATCTTCTGCTGCATTTTATGGTTATTGCCTGTGGATAGTCATCCTAATGAACGCTGCTTCTGAAGCCATGATACTTTACAATTCAACATTGTGAAAGTGTCGAATTTATCGCCGAAATGTTTTGTCCAAGTGTGGCAAATCTTTGCTTTGCATGCATGACAGCTTAAAGAGCACAGTCATTATCTAAAGACATCGCCTTTAACAGTCGGAGAATCTGCGGCGGCGCCGAGGAGAATGGAAATCAATTCAAAGAATGGTGATGACAGTGGGGTGCTGGCTGCACCAAAATAAATAAATAAATTCCAAGTTCATCATGCAAATTTCATCCTCCCAACCGTGGCACATTCTTCAAACAGACACCTCCTCTGTTGGGAGGGAGACGGAGTCTGATAAGGAGACAAATGAGCTGGTGATCTCCCATGCTAGCATCTCTCCATGTGTGCGTCTTCTCTCTCCCCCTCTCAATATATAGTTATATACGTCTACTCTCAATTAAAATTATTTTTAATAAGAAATTCTTCTGGATTACTGAGCTCCTCATGGTATCTTTACGTCCAGACAACCCTTAAAGGACTCTCATTTGGGCCAATAATATTTCATTTTTTTTCTTTCAGTCATCACTGACAGGTTGTGATCCAAGTGGAAATGAAGCTTCATGAAACAGTGTCATGTTCATCAATTTAAAAATGATCTAATGTTTCATTAGAACAGTTTTTCAAAGTCAAGGAAAACAGTGCAGAGACCGCCATCTAGTGGGCAGGGAAAATAATGACACTGTTTTGTGAAGCTTCATCAGTGTATCACTGTGTTGAGGTAACTTAGGGTGAACTAAAACACTACAAATCATCAAGATGAGGGACTTACTGCATATTTAAGAGGAAGACTTCAACATTTGAAACATGTCAACAAGTCAAGAGAGTTGGGTTTTTCAAAGAAGTTGCCCTTTATATGAAGATTTCTTATCCATCACACTTGAACACAACCCTTAAGATATCAGATAAACTCACAGCAGGAACTTATTTTCAGAGTAATCTGTTCCTTTTAGAGTTATAGGCAGAAATGTATGTTCATTTTAATGTAGCGACTGAAGGTCAGTTGTCTTCGCCGTCATCTTTGTCCAAAAAGATGCTTAAAAGCATCCAAATATTTCCATGACGCTCGTCTGTAACGTCCATCTTGTATCGAAGCCTCGATAGAGGAATTGTTCAGTAAAAACTGTAGAAGTGTCCTCTAAAAAGAGCCCAAAATACAGACTTGTTTGAATTGTGAAAGCAAATTCTTGACCTAATTCATTTTAAATGCAACTCAGTGTTTCAAAATCTGTTATCTGAAATTTAAGCAATAACTTGAGTTATCTTCATTCAACAATTCTAGAAAAATGTCTTATTTAAAGATATTAGAGGGACGAAAACTGACCAGAATTGATTGTTAAAAGTACAAACATTACCAATAGTGTCAGAAAAAACATACCTATTTAGTTCCTTGTATAAGAACAGTATTCCTGTTTTGAGAAACTGTATTAAAATATGTTTTTCTATTCCATTGGGCAAAGTTTTTCCTCAACAATAAATTTCAGGTGTAATTGTCATAATATCTATATATTAGGACAATCCTCTGGAATTGTCAGGTGAATCTATCTCATCATTAGGTCAAATAAGAAAATTTGAACTTTAAATAAGACATTAACACACACTCAGTTTTTGTTGTGAGTAAGAAACCTGGTGAATGTCTAAACTTGTCTGTGGAATAATTGTTGTTACAGTCACTTAACACTAACTAGCATTTATTTGTTGGCAGAATAACTCATGGAATGTAATTATGTGTCATTTTCCCTCCAGCCCTTCTCCTGAGTACACTTTAAGTGAGAGATTTACCGTCCATAAGGCACGGTCAGGTTTTCTGACAATACGATTTACCTCGTTTACCGAATGGTTTCATTGGACGGAATCACTTTCTTGCTGTATTTGTCACAACCGCGGACATGACAAGCTTATTATTTATTTCTGTCTCCACTTTGCCGAGGATGTCTCATTTAAGTTCCCCAATTATCCTGACTAGATCACCAGTCAAACATGAGCTAACGCAACTTGCAATCTGTTAGACTGCACAGCCAATTTACTCCTCCTTATATGGGAATTTAACAAATCACAACCAATGCCTTGCCTGTTACCTTTTTTTTTTTATATACTGTATATACCTCATCTTCTTCCGCCTTTAGCTGAAAAATGCATGCAGATATTCCAACAAGGTGATAACAAAATTGCCTGACATTTCCAGATTTATTGCTGTATTTTCTTATTATGGCTGAGAAATACACAGAAATCCCATCCCATAAATCATGCTCTGAGAGAAATTGCCGACACTATTGTGTTTAGCCCATCGCTACCTTCTTTTAATATTAGAAATAAATTGCGGCCTCATTTTCGCAAATGGGAATGAAGAATCACTGCTGGTGCCTCAGCATGACTTTCTCCAGAAAGGATTTTCAATGGATGGGTTTCCCGAGTGTTGCTGCAACACGGGGATCAATTTCGATTAGCTCTTACTGGTTTTGACAATCGTCTCAGATGCTTCTGCATTTCTTTTTTTTTAATGCATCTGCGTGTGATTTTTTGATCTTGGATTGTTTTACGATTGCCGCTGTCGTTTTTTTCACCCCGGGGCGTACAAATAGACACGGCAGACACTCCATGAAAACACCACAAATTAAATGCGAATAGTAATTGCAAAAAGCAATGTTTATTCAACGATATATTTGAATTCAGCATCGTTTCTTCGAGGTGTGGGTTGTGTTATATGGCACGGATTGAACACAGTACACACAAGGTGTCATTATTTTGTAGTTTAGAAAATGAAAAAAAACAGATAGCGCTCCGACCTTTCTCTACACTGTTGAAGGCAACAGATCTGACACAGACATTTATTTTTAATATTTATGGGCTTCTTGATGCCACACAAGGTCAAAGCAGATGTTCTCGCTGCACTTCTGAGATAGCACTTTCCTTTGACTCCAGAAGCTTTTTTTTCCCTCCTGTTTAGAAAATCACTGCTTTGCGCTCAAAGTCAGCACATCAATAGGAAGGGTAGTGGAAGGATTTTAGACAGTTTTCCTTTAAGATTTGGGCGAAAATGTTCTTGCCAAATTTCACAGTGGCCTCCTCAATTAATCCGCTTCTGCTCTGGCAGCTTCTCTCGTGATTGTCATAGAAATAATGAAATATATTTTTTATTGTTGTTATCTTCTATTGCTTTCATTAAGAAAGTTAAGTGAACAAACGAATCATCACGCAGAAATGCAGCTGATGTTAACTAGAGACTCTGAGAGAGCATAAGCTGCACCTTGCTATATTCAAGTGGTAGTGAAACATCAGATTTACCAAGTTAATAAGCCTCTAGCAATCTTCCTTGGCAAACCTTAAACTGTGTCAAATGAACACCATATTTTCAGCACCGAAGCCAGAAAGATGGAAGTTATTGTGTTTTGATTGTACTCTGCGTTTGTTTCCTCCCTTGGCAGAATGGCACATGCTTTAAGATATTGCTGGTTCCAGATGGTAAAGTAAAGCAAGTAAAGTAATGGTTATTTGTAAAGCGCCTTTTCTAGACCAGGGTCACAAAGCACTTTAACAATCAAAACAATAAACAGTTAAAGTATATACTTCAAAAGGCCAAGACACATAAGACAAACACAGGACTCCCAGGGAAATCAGGGAAAAGCCTGCAAAAATAAAAATGTCTTAAGATATTTCTTGAAGGAGTCAGTAGATCATCAAACACAGAGAGAGAGGAAGATCGTTCCAATGCTTAGGAGCAACAGCCTGGAAGGATTTCTCTCCTCTGGTCCTGAAGCGTGTTCAGGAACCATCAGTAGATTCTGATCCACAGACCTCAGAGCCCAAGCTGGGGTGTAAGGCTGGATCAGATCACTGGTGTAAGGAGGAGCCTGACCATGAATAGATCTTAAAGTAAGAACCATAATTAATAATTTGAACCTGAAAGAAACTGGCAGCCATTGAATAGTTTTAAGGATCGGGAAAATGTGAGTTCTTCTACTAGAGCGGGTCAGAATTCTTAGTTGAGAACTCCACATAATTGTAATAAGGGGTTTGCGGTATATTGGTTTGTAATGAAAAACGGGTATTAATTCAACTTTTGTTTATTTTACTAATGTACCAGTTTATTCAGTGAGATTGAATGTTATTCAATTTCACTGCAGCACCACAACACCAAAGGAGGTGCACAGTGAAGTTTTGAGGAAAGAATGATAGCAGAACAGGACAAACTCTCAAACAAAGCACACTTTGATGAGGAATATATGATGCAAAAGAAAGAGGCATGTCTGTGGTTTGGAGGTACGTCGCCTTCAAAAGTTTGGATGCGGGACAAACCCTTGTTTTTGCAAATCCTGCTGAGTAGCAACCAGCGTTGACAAAAGAAGCGATTTCGTTCACCGGCTGAGCCGAAACCACAGTTGTTAGTATGAGGAAAGTATCAATAGATCCCTGACTTCTCACAACTCCGGTTGCAGTTAGCAGACAGACGTCACACATATGTTTTGTCCACCGTCCCATTTCCCTTTTTTGTAGATAATAATCATTGTTAATACTTAATAATAAATTGCACCTGTTTGATGCTTGCTGAACACTTATTAAATTTAATGTGCCTGGTCATTGTGCATTTATTTTCCTTTTTTTATTGTTTTTTTTAGTGTGATACATATCTTCAATTAACATTCTGGCCGAAAATGATCATTCATTTTGTTGACGATATTCATATTCATGATGTACGATCACACTCATGTCCAAACAGTCGCTGAGCAGACGAAGTGATAAAATGTGTTGCTTTTGGGCTTTTATTATTTATTTGCAACTCATGCAAATCACTCATGCCGTACAGATTCCGAAAATAAGGCAAAGTGGATCAGCAAACATTACTTTTTTGCATGTAACAAAAAAGTAAAATTCCTCCCCATCAACTGTAATCATCTGCCTTTTTGTCCCTTTTACATTTTCGGAGAATTCTACTGAAATACCTGCATGACAGTAACTTCAACAGGTGCATTATTTTAGAGTCAACATAAAACAACACAAAAAAAATGATCATATCACATGATTATGGAAACAAGTTAAAACATTTGCGAATAACATTTGAAAATACATTTTTATTTTCTTTCTTCCATTGTTCCAAATGCTGCTGAAATATAATAATGGCAGCGTCCTTGACAAATGCATGATTATATTAGGAGTTAATACAAAATGATGAATAATGAATATAAAAAGTTAATAAATTCTGATCTCATGATGATATTTAAGGTTTTTATGCAAGCTAAAGCTAGCTGTTTCATGTTCGCAGTCTGCTTTCTGGACTGGTGCAACAAAGTCTGTGTGAGAAATTCTACCATATTAATTATTTTCATTCGTTGCTTATTTTTCTTTTGTGTGTATACAGGGAATTTACATCAAACACGACTTGGGGACAATTGTGGTCTTTGGTTTCTAGTGATAAAAACAATGAAACTAGGTCAATCTGCAGGGGGTATGGGGTCTAAACTTAGTGGAATGTCAAAATGGTGAATTGTAACTGTTAAATGATGCAGCAGAATGAAAATGGAAACAAGTTTCAGACACTTCGGTTTCTGGCTACATTGGATCCTTTAGAATTGCTATCAGACTTGATGATAACTTATTTTGCAATCAAGCCATTTTATCCAATTCTTTCGGAGCTAAGAATGTTTAATTTACATGAAGTTGTTGCAGGAGTTTATCTATTTCAACTTGAACATTTTATACAACAGATGCTGCTAAAACATGTCGATAGAAACACATTGAAACTGTGACCCCAAAAACAAGACAGTTGCATAAGTTATACAAATAAAAACACAAAATACTATTTTTTTATGGGTCCACAATATCAAAGAGATAGAGTAAGAAAAAAGTAGACTCATCAAACCAACTTCGTATCTTTCTTCGGGCGTAAATAAATTAAGTGAATGGTAACATTGAGCACCTCTAGGTTATTTGAAACTGATGATAACTTATGCAGCTTCAGATCTACTGGGCCAGGATATTACCACATGGATGAGTCCCTTAGTAAACATAAACCTGCAAATTTCATTTTCCCTCATTTCCTCCGCTAGATTTTAAATGTATTCTGTGGAATAATGCTATAGTAGAGAGAGTGTTTGATGTGCTGCCAGAATAAATAACAACATTATAGCCAAAGGGAGCAGTTTTGTGGAATTTATTTTGTTCTTTAGTGTTTATTTCTTACTTTATTCTTGTACTGCTATGTCTGTCCTTATCTTACCTACATAATGTGTTTTAAAAACATACTTCTGGTTAAGGATGGGCAGTTGGATTGGATCCTTACAGTTGAAATGTGGAAATTGTTTCGGGACGCTTGATCGATGTTCTTGTCTTAGGCAGAGGTGCTGTTCTGTTCTTGAGATGGTCTCTATATTGCTTTCGGGACTTATCACAAGGGGAGTAATTGCAGTCATTTACAGTGTCAGAATGGAAAGCCGGACAGCTTATAAAAGCACAGTAACAAATTGTATACAGTCGTCTCTTCCTTGAAAACAGCAGCACAATCTCGTTCAGACAGAAATATAGACAGTTAAAGGGGACCAGGAAGCCTGGTGTTTACAGACACTGTAGGTCCAGATAACAGGTGTGTATTATGGAAAACACAAGCACATTGAGACACCAACACATTGCACAGTCACTTGCAAATAATTATATAATAACCATTCATTGACAGACAATTTTCTCTAGAGAAAAATCTGACAATTTCCTACCACCTTAAGTAAAATAATATCACCATAATTTGCAATTATTTTAATCGTGCAGCATTAATGAGTGATTCATTTTGCGGGAATCTTAGCGTTTGTTTTTATTCTTAACCTAATTCTCCTTAAACAGAACAACCACTTAAGCTTGTGGGTAATAGTATGTTATCATCTTTAAACAAATACTATATATTATTAGTGGAGGGAGAAAACAATGACACTCATGGAATCAGTTCATCTCCATAGAGATAAAGATGCTTAATTATTTTAATTGAGGGACATGGATATAGAGTCGCTATGAATTTGCAGAAAGAAATTCTGTCAACATTGTACATACTTTGAGGTAGCCAAACTAAATATAAGTTCAAACATTTTTAAATGTGGTATGTGAGATTTGATTACAAAAAAAAAAAAGTTGCTAGCAAATAATCATCATAGTTGCATCATAGTCAGATCTCTGATGACCATAACCTCACTTGAAAGAGGAATACATATTTAATATATAAATATTTAAATTGATTATTCTGGACGAACATAGAAAATTGATAGAGAGATGCTGCAGAGAAACTGGAAGGATTTTAGAATCTTTGTGTATGTAGTTTCAATACTTTTCGCCTTTTGCACCTGATTGAGAGACTGGATTGATATTGGAATGGAGAAAACCAGTTTTGCTAAATGACCGGTCTCGAAGCAGAAAAGTGTGCAGGGCAACTTGGGAAATTTAAAATCATTTGCTGAATCACCACAATCTTTTTTTGTGACCTGGATATCTCCCCTGAGCCTTAGTCACCTTGATGTTAAGCTGTAAGCAAAATGCCATCATCTTGCAGGCCCTATCTGATGCAACTGGAAGATACATTTGATCAAAAGTTATGTTTCTATTCGTATATCGGTATGTGTGGCTCTTTTCTTCCTCCTCAGATGTACCAGGCCAAAATGTATCAACCGAGTTTTAACAATGTGAAACGACAAAAAGCCCAAATTCTAAATCATCCTGACCTTCAACCAATAGAACATTTCATAGAGAATGACAAATATTTGAATATAAAACACAACATTCTTTACAATGTTCAATTCCAGCAGCCTCAACACCTGGTGCAACAGCCAGAGATTGCCTGACTGTATCTTGGCAACTGGACCCGAGAGTGACAATATCTCACTGAAGACGGAAGCAAAGATATAGTTTATTGAGTCACAGAGGAAAAGCTTTTTTAAACTCAGGTGTGCTACAGTTAAGGCTGTGTTCTGTATAGAAAACGATTGAGTAACAGACAAACATCTACTGAGTTAAGCAAACTGTTAAAGCATTATTTTGCATTAAACCTTCTAAATACGTAGAGTGTCAGAAGTATCTTAAATGCTCAGTGATGACCGTCAGGCTTGAGTGCGCTCTGAAACCATAAATGCTTTTGATTTTGACCCTGGATTCACCACAAAGTCCACAAGAGACCCACAAACCTTGCCCAGTGCTACACAAAGTCAAATGAGATAAACACTTGACTTGCCCAAGAGTCAGCGACTGCCTATAAGAGTTATGAAATTAAAGATGCTGTTAAACTGCCCACACTGGCTACATCTTTATCAAGGTTTCAACCCCTTTAAATGCCATGTTTAAATCAAATAAATGATGATAATGTTCACATCAATCATCAGTTAATTGTGTGGCGAACACAAGTAATAGTGCGTGTCACTCATTCATGGTTCGTGCATTGAGCTTGGATTGGGGATCATTTTAAATAAAATAGAACAGCTTAAAAAACGTATTTATCTACTTATTTGTCGTATTTGATACATCTAGTCACAATAATTTAGCCTTTAAAATTATATAAATACAAAAAAAAATTAAGAGGCCATTGCAAAATGACTATATATTTTACTATATACTTATAGGTGTGTTTGACTAAAAATAATAAATATATATTCTCATTTAAAGCATTTTTTTGCAGAAAACTGACAGACGAATGGACAGTTAACAAGTAGCAAAAGGATGCAGAGAAAACATCGGCACACTGAAGCTCCCAAATTTCACAGTAAGTGCAAGACAATCTTGCTTGTAGGCCTCTCCAGGTCTCTGTCCAACCATTAGAAGAGCAGGTGTTGTGCAAGATTCCTCTTTACAAAGGACCCTCGAATCAAACCTTATACAGAGTCATCTTAGACGAAAACTTACTTACTTCTGCTCTGACAACGTTCCCCAACTCTGAGGATTTTTTTTTCTTCAGCGGGACAGTCTTTCAGGTTATAAAGAGATGTGTATTAAACAAAAAATGTGTTTTGTTAGTTCAATGTCACATCATAGTTGTGTTATACTACTTATTGAAGAGTGCTAATGGTGCACTTGAAGCTACAGTATGTTTGGACCAGGATACTTAGCTGTACAAGAACAAAGCCCTAATGCTTCTCTTTAAGATAGACCAGATGTTCAACCAGATGCCAAATCCTCAGCCTGCCTACTTGACCACAAGTACCTGTGATAGCCACTGCTCTCTTCTATTAAGGTTCATGAGTCTACTTGGACCTAATGCACTGCCACCCTGAGCATGTAAACAACTGAGTTGAGTGCCCTCTAGTGGCCTCTGAAGCTTCATCAGCACATCCTTACATTACTCATACATTACTCAACCTGTCTGAACCCTGTAACCTCACTGACCCGCTCCCAACTTGTAGAACCTCACTATTATTCCTGGAAACCTGATATGCCACTAGCAGTAGCAGGTGGTGAAAAATATTCTAGGTGGGGATCTTTTCCGGTACAATTTTCCTGCCTTTCCTATAAAGTACACGTAGAAATTAACACTTTACTGGCTTCCAGTTTCTTTCAGGATCAACTTTAAAATTCTGGTTCTTACTTTCAGATCTATTCATGGTCAGGCTCCTCCTTACATAAGTGATCTGATCCAGACTTGCACCCCAGCTCGGGCTCTGAGGTCTGTGGATCAGAATCTACTGATGGTTCCACAAACACGGTTCAGGACCAGAGGAGAGAAATCCTTCCAGGCTGTTGATCCTAAGCTTTGGAACGATCTTCCTCTCTCTTTGTGCTTGATTGAGTCTACTGACTCCTTTAAGAAACATCTTAAGACATATACTTTATTGAATATTCTTTTGATTATTTAAGCACTTTGTGACCCTGGTCTGGAAAAGCACTATACAAATAAAAATTACTTACTTACTTACTTTGAAGGCTGATGATGGATAATAATGTTTATTATGCTCCTTGTTTGGATACAAATAAAAGCATAGTTTAATTATTCTCAGACATAGATCCCACAGAATAAACCAAATTATAAAATTAAAAAACCTAAAGGAAAGCTTTTAACAACCTACACCAGAACATCAAAGATACTTTCTACCAAATTATCACAAACAGACACAAACACACTGCAAAGAAAAAATAATAATTAAAAAAATTGTAATTGAAAAAAAACTTTTAAATGTCGAGAACCGGAATCGAACTGGCGAAACTTCACACACTCAAACTTCTAAAAATGTCAAGCACATTATCACTCGAGCTAATTCACCTCATCATGTGTTACTTAATCAAGGTCGATTTTTCCAGCGCCCCAAAATCATATTCACAGATGACGCTCCTCCGTTGCTTTTGCGGCGTGTATGAGCTACAAAAACGTGACGTCACTGATGTAAGTAAGTAAGTAATATTTATTTATATATTGCTTTTCGAGACCAGGGTCACAAAACGCTTAAACAATCAAAACAATACTCAAAAAAGTACATACTTTAAAGATCTGTTCAAACAGCGACCACGAGATAGATTGGATATGACAAATGAAACGTAAACCAAGATTGTAAACAGAACTTGAATCAATACAAAATGATCAACGTTGATGATTTTATAACTTAAATTATAAATAATAATAATAAATAAAATATAAAAAGATAAATACATTTAAAATCAGCGCCCTCTGTGGGCCAGTCGCCACTGTTCACTAGACTATAAAGTCTATGAAGCAAGAATCAATATTGATATTAATCAGTTGGAGAAACAGGATTGTTGTTCTTACAGATTAAGATACCAGTACTCTTAGTTATTTTGAGGGGAATATTATCATATGTAGCATTTACATGTAAACCGTTAATTGAAAATAAATTCTAGCATAGCAGCACATGCCAAGAGTAATTTCTACTAATTAACAGCTTGGAAATGAATGAAGACACTATCATGAAGCAAATAGAATCCAGGTTGTAAATGTGAGTTACTTGATTCGACCGGTGGACCACCGCTGGCTCCACTGACCACTTCTGGAGTTTCGATAATTATAGGCTTGATTTGCAACTTAATGGAAATATTAAAGTTCATTAAAAAGTCAGCATATCAGCCAAAAGCAGCGTCTAAATACATATTTTTTCCCGGACCCCCCAATGTCTGGTGGGTAAAATGCAATATGCTCTGGATAATGCAAACACCGGGTCGGTATACAGATTATGCTGTGTTTGTGTGTATATGTGGGTTTAAAAAAAAAAAAAAAAAATACAAATTTTCCCACAGAGACACCAATAAAGGGTTTATTCTTCTTTCCAAACAATGCAGACAATCAAGGACTTACACTGAGCATTTGCCTGCTGCAGCCTCAGTAGTCTTATAAAATAAGGTTGTTTTGGAAGAAAGTGTGTATTTGCATTTAGCGCCGTAATTCTCTGTCCGCTTCTCACATTTTAATTATTTACTTGAGAACAAAGCCTTTACCTACCCTTAAGGAAGAAAAAAGGAGGTTGTGGAGTCAAGTTTATTTTTGTTTCATAATGTACTATAAAGTTGCCGAGGAAAGTGCTGACACGAGTTCTAAAGGAAGAATAAGCCTTTCATGTGGCAATATCACACATATACGAGAATATCGGAAGAATTGAATAATTTGCAAGACTAAACTTGATCCTTGTTTTCTTTATGAATGTCCTGGACCTAAAGTTGACCACTTTCCTTTGAGGGTTTTAAATTTATACAGGCGTTATCTTGAAAGAGAATGAATTCAATAAAGGTTCAATGGAAGTTCAGATCATTTTTTTTGTTTATATGGTAAACAGATTAAAGTATAGTTTCATCAGAGTCTCAGAGAAGCAAATCTTTTAAGGTTAGCAATGATCATAAGCTCCAGTGTTGTTAATTAACAGTACCACAAATGAAGTGTAACACTTAATAAATATTTTATACAGTTTGGAAATATGTATCGATTGCATTTCGTGCTTCAATACTGCAAAAGGATGAGACTTTCAGAGCATACAAATACGAAGACGATAAATAATTCCAGAAGCAGAATCTCAAATTGCTGCTAAAAAATTATGTTAAAGCTTTTCGGTTCTATGTCTTTTCAACGCTCAGATGATTGTGTCAACGTGTGTTTAGACACATTCTTTTCTGTTCCCGTCTTTCCCTACTGACTGCTGCATATTTATAAGACCTGACAGCCTTTTGTGAATTTCATATTTGAGCGTAAGTGAAACAAAACTGGCCTCGTCTGCTACTGTGATATTCATTCATCTGCTAGTGCTTGTTTGACCCAGTGTTCCTCAACAACGGAAGTAGCCAATCACAATTTACATTCACAGTTCAAAAAGGCACTTATTGTGAATTCACCTTTCTTCTTCCAAGGCTTTTCATTTTTCTACTCCCACTCACGTTATTTCCTCCTCCTCTACAAACACCTAAAGCATTTAAGCAATAGTCTTATAGAGAGAAATACTCATACTGTTGCAATTATTTGATACATATCGTACTCTACTTGACCAGCCACAGCAGTTGTTAGGTCAGGGCAGTCCCCAGACCTTTTTTGCCCACAGACGTCTGCCAGCTCTTCCGGGGGAAAAGCGAGGCAATCAATGACAACAAAGAGATGAAATCAGTCTACTGTGCCCTAGGTCTGCCATGGGGTCTTTTCGCAGTTGGACATTTTCAGAACAGCTCACCAGGGAGGGGTCCAGGGAGTGTTATGAGAAGGAACCTGAGCCCCTTCAAATGACTTCTCTCGGTATGGAAGAGCGGCTGTTATTCACTTTTCTCTTATTTGTACGGGAGATTTCAACGCATGAGAAAACACTTTTACATTTGGTTGTTTTGTATGTTAATGATAAAGTCACTAGCCATAGCCTGTTTTTGTTTTTTTCAAAACAATACTGCATCCATTTTGCACTGACTTGTAGAGAGACAGTTGTGTTCTTTGAGCTGGAACTCAGTTCTAGCCAGGACGGGATTCTCCTTTCTTTTTTTATTTAATGATTAACCGACTACTGATATATTGTTTGGAACAGTGGTCCTCAGTGTTTTTTTCACCACAGACCGGTATTAAGTCATTGTATTCAGGTACCAACCTTCAGATAAAAACAGTAAAAGTCAATAGTATAGAGTTTGTGTTTCACTCATTTTTACTAGTTTACAGGTTGTTTTTTTTTAATATAAAATTGACGTAAACAAGCGCATTGACGTGTCAAGAGCCACAAGTTAATTTTACTTCGGAGAAAATACCATTTAATAAAAAAATCTTCTCAGACAGTACTATCAATAATATAATTTGTTTTTCTTTCTGTGTGGCCCGGTAACAAATGCTCACAGACTGACGACGGTGGTTTGGGACAACTGGATAAGAAGACGTAAGAACCAGTCAACAACGACAATTTACTTCACACTGACATGTACTAGAGTCTGGTTAACCCCTCAGGTTAACAAGATACGATTAGTTGAACGAAGTAGTTGAACTGTGTCAATTCAGAGACAAATGGGTCAAAGATCCGTTTAATCAAATGACTCCTAATAGACTGAGGCTTAAAACACTATCAAGGGGCCAACATTTTAACCGACTTGGGATCCTAAAAGAGATTACTTTCCAGTAGCAAACACAGCAAAAACAAGGGGTCAAAATCTTTTAGCAATTTTGTTCACAAGCCTAACATAATTTATATTTATATAATTGGCTGTAACTCAGAGTATCAAACTCCCATCAAATTCCTTCCCTTCAACCTCAATGTTATTGGAAATCACTGTATACTTCTTAATCACTCGCTTCTTTATAGGTCACCAACATAAACATCAACCTATTTTGATATATATACACATACACATACAAATCTCCAGAAAGGATTTATTGTAGTGATGTGTTGATGAAGCTTCATGAAACAGTCATGTTGTTCAGAGGTCACTAGGTGGCGCCATCAGTTGTTTCATTAAAACAAAGGAAAACGGTGCAGAGAGCGCCATCTAGTGGGCTCTGAAAAATAATGACACTGTTTCATGAAGCTTCATCAGACCATCACTAATATATTGGACTATCAGCACCGGCTGACTCTGCCTCATCTGTTTTAGTGGTGGAGCCATTTAAAACTTTTATTGGCCACGTGAATATAATTGGGTGGTCAAATTTGGACCCCCAGGCTTTGAGTTCGACACATGTGGACCAAAGCATTTGCAATACTAGTCATAGAATTACATCACAGACGTACACAAACTTCTCAATTCTCACATCAGCGCCTGTTAGAGCTCTAAATAGAACAAATATTCATGCAGATTTCTCTGGAGTAGTGTGAGATTGTGAGATCAGGCTTGTTAGATTTAGAAACTATATTTATACAGAGAGTTATGGGATTTTAATGGCTATTATTTGTTTATGTGGGAAGAAAAAAAGAAAGGTTTTTGTCTTTATTTACCTTCATAATCAGTTCTGAGGATTAAGGAACAGATTTAGTAAAATATTTGCATGTGCGGAAATGAGTTTGCATGAAGAAAATATAATTAAAAGATAAGAAGCGTAACATTTTTTTTTTTTTAGTGCTTTTTCCTATTTTTTCCTATGAAGTTGAAAAACTTTTTTCTTTTTTTTTTTTTTTACTAACTGCTTGCTCCGTGTACCAAAAACTTTAGTTATATTAGTTAATTTTTTTCTTGTACTTCAACACAATAAGTGTTGAAAACTTCTGTCTCCAAAACACCAGTTGCTTGGTTAACCACTACAATCCTTGGCTCAGCCCCTCATGCACAGACGGACTCATGGACCACAGTTCATTTGCCAGTTGGTTCGACATCGACATTATCCAGAGAAAGTTTCAAAGAAAGCTGCAATATTTCTGCAATTTGACAGATGTCAAATAATAAAAATGACGTAGATGTGGAAAATGTATATTCTAAGAGGTCTTATCTTTGATGCAACAGCGTTATTCAATTGCAAAGACTTTGATTTGCGCCGTTATAAATCATCCCTCCGAACCAATTCAATGCCGCCGAGCTGGCCACATCTCATCAAATCCTGAAGCACGATGGCACCTTGTTATCCGGCCAACTTGATCTCATGAGAAATGAAAAGCGGAACCAAGAGGAGCCAGTTATTTTCATTAGTGGCCAAATCACACGGTAATAACTTTAGAGGTACATTAGGGGCAGCATTTTAGGTGCTGGTGATGAAGTCTGAGTGGCTAAAATAGTATTATCGTGTCTCTCCTCTAAAATACCCATGACAGCTCAGCCATTTTCATAAAGCCAGGGGAAATTATACATCGTAATGGAAGTACATAGGGATGTAATTTTAACGTACGTTTGGAAAGCCATTTGTCAATTTAGACGAAGATGTTTGTTTACTTTAGCTGAATAAGTTACAACAATTGTAAATATCTAGAAAAGTAACAAGACCTTATCATGTTCTGCTCTAAAAGTCAACCATCAGACTAGTTCAATGTTCAAGGACTTTAAGGCTAATTTGTAGTAAATGCATACAAAAGCAGCTTTGAGAAACACACATAACATATATAGGAAGCAGTACATGTTCACTCCAAACAATACAAATGTTTCAGACAATCAAGATCCACGAACAAAAGCCAAACTATAAGAACAGAGTAATCCTCTGAGCTTTCGAAAGCAGAGACAATATAGACTGAAATTATAAATAATAATTGCACAAATATAAAATAATAGCGAAGTCAGGAAAAGACTGGGTCAAAGAGCGTACAGTTGAATTTGGTCCCGGACATCAGACCAGGAGTTCATTTAAATACATCAGCGAATATCTTTGACACTTTTGAAGATCAGTTGTGACAGCAGGTGTGTGATATTTTGACAGAGGACACTTGAAAAAAAGCAAAAAAGCGATGGAGGATTCTTCCAGAGAGTAAAGATGAGTTGTTTAAACATAACTTATGTGGACACGAATGAATTCAAGAATAACAAACCAAACCGTAACTGAGGTTTTTACTGGTGTGTCAGCGTTAAATCACTCAAGGAGGTCATTTTATATGTTTGGTCTGTGTTTGAGCAACAATTACATCTTTAATTCTAAATTAATAAATACAATTTTCGGGCCAATGTTCATTTTAGTGTTATTTTTGAGTTGAGTTGATTTTTGAGTTTAACAAAGTTTTGATTGATTTACTGGTACAGCTTCTTATTGCTGCTGCCCACAACATAAATTACTGTAAATGTGATAGTGGTGACAACAATCTTGTTTTCTGCTCTTTATACATTTTTTTAGGGTTTCTAAGTTAAAGTAATACATCAGGAATACAGGCAGGCTTCCACCCCCAGTAGACAACCTTTGTGAACGCTCTAATACAAATACATAGGTTGTTCTGTTCGAGGCTTAAAATCTTAAAATAAGACAATAAGACAGAGTTAAACTGTTTCATCACTGTTTGTTTTTCTCCTTGGACCACAAACCTCCATTGAAATAATTTAATATAATTCTCTATTTTGATATTTTTAAATCTATCTTGCATTCATAGTCTCAACTTTTTAGCTGAAATATTTTATGGTGAGAATTGGATAAGTATTGAATATGTTTTTCAAAGCTCTCGAGGGCCTAATGAAACCACTTGACGGGTCAGTTTTGGCTACTGGACACATAATTTTTTCCACTGTCACAAAGATCAGCCTGCCTGGAGAAAGAACCATATCACCATGCCATTGGTCAACTTAAACTTATATTTAATAACTGTCATATTTAGGTATTGATCTCGCATTTTTTTTCTGGAAGTCTGTTATGTGAGACTAAAATGTAGCTTGACGAACAGTCAGATAAAGAAGGGAGAGTTGTAGAAAGTTGCAGCTTGGATACAGAGATATAGAGAGAGAATAGCAGAAAAAGTAAGTAACTATAATTCAACCTGAAGATGTTATCTGGAACAAACAGAGTCTAAGCCAGGGGTGGGCAAACCGGTCCTCAAAGGGCCGGGGTGGTGGTGCAGGTTTTTGTTCCAACCGATCGAGCATTCACAGTTTAACCAATGAGACTGACAATCAACTGATTACAGACTGAAGACTCCTGATTGGTCAAAAGGTGTCCTCTGGATTGATTGGAACAAAAACTTGCACCCACTGCGGCCCTTGAGGACCAAGTTTACCCACCCCTGGTCTAAGATCATGTTGTTGTTGCTTGATGTTGAATGTATGTATGCATGAATGATGTAGAAATCAAACTTCCATGATTGCATCCAGAATATGTCAGTCATCGTCGTAAGACCCACTGAAGCCTGAAGATCTGTATGTTGTCGTATGAAGAGGAGGCTATAAACACTGTTGCTGTGTTGCGCAATAAAAGTTTAGCCATATTTACTCGCCTTCTAGTCTTCACTTTACTTTTAAATGCATTTTCGATTTGACAGAGCTCTTATTTCGCTTTAAAGTGTTTGATCACACGAAATTATTAATATCCTTCTATGAAAAAAATAAAACATTCAGTGGATTTATTTTGACTATCTGCTGCTGGGAAATGTACAAATCAATTTAACTACACCCTTGAAGTAAACTGATGCAATCCTATGAAAAGTCAATTTGCGCCGCAATATTTTTATGTGGAGGAATCAACACTTTCCTCATAGGGAAATGTATGAAACCAGATTTGACTTCACTAGTCCTCTGTGTCACAAAGTTTTTTAACTATGTAATAATGATGGTAGTGACCAGCAGTGAAGTAATACTTAGTCCAACCTAAATGAATCCACCTCATAAATAGCAACAATATGACATTTTGGCCAGAGAAACATACAAAATCACACATACGCATCACATATATATCTTCATATAGGCTGTTCAAACAATTTTCTTTTTACTATGACGAGTAAAGAAATGAAGATCACAGATAAATCTTCCAAATCTCAACAATAAAAGCCGATTTTAAAAGATGAATCAACAAATAAGTTGACTAAAGGTACAAATGACCTTAAACACATCCTTCCGATAAAATGCGTATTATCGCCAATTTATATATGACAACAACAATGTGATAACATACAATTAAACATTTAAAAAGTAAAGCAAACACAATTATTGCATTTCTTTTGGTGAAAATGTAAAAGAAAAACAATAGAAACTGCAGTGGATCAGAATGTATTTCTTTTTACTTGTAGCTCTATCATTTCACATCCGTTGGATGATCACTAACTTAATAAAATGTCAAATCATACAAGTCTTTTTTATGTCCACATCCTAAAATATCAATCTGTAACCATGGTGTATATTCTGGAATATTTTGTGCTGTAGTCAAAGTGCTTGTCCATTCAGAGGACATTTACGTAAAGTCCGCTGAAGCATGATAGGACGGATTCGAAACGTTTACTCTGCAATGCAATTAAAAAAAACATCACTAAACAAGAAGCTGTTATAGGCTCATGGAACGTAAGGTCACTAAATGAAGATGGCAAAATAAACAAGTTGGAATATGAACTAATTTGCAAAAATGCACAACCTAGTCCTAGCTAATACTCGAGACAATCCCAGACTGGATTACCAAGAACCAGATCGATTATATTCTCGTCAACAAAAAAAAGTGTGTCAGCAGTATTCGCGCTAGCAAAACAAGAAGCTTTCCTGGAGTTCATATTGGAAGCGATCATAATCTTGTTATGATGGCAATGAAATTGAAGTTGAAGAAAATATCTACCATCACCTGGCATTAAGTACAACCTTGACAGACTTAAAGATCAAGAAGTTCGAGACATTTTCAACATCAAAATTTATGGAAGGTATTCTCCATTAGTGGGCCTTAATGATGTTGAAGAGATAACTGTCTCCTTCCCAGACATTGTCAACAACAAAGCTGCCCTGGAGGTGCTCGGCAAAGCCAGGAAACTAAAGCAACCCTGGATGACATCTGGAATTATAACCAAGTGTGACAAACGAAGAGAACTTCGGTCAAGCCGTTACCAAGATGACGGAAGTAAAAGACGATACAAAGCTGCTAATATTGATGTGAGAAAGGAAATCAAGAAGGCAAAGGAAGATTTTCTTGAAATGAAGTGAAAGAAAATAAAACAAGGGTTTGAGAGGAATGATACCAAGGTAGAATACAAAACAATAAAGGAACTTACAAATCAAAAATCAGGTAAAACATGAGTAACAGAAGATGCCAATGGACATTTGCCAACAGATTCAGGTAAAATTCAAGAGCGGTGGACTGAATACATTACTGACCTGAATAATTACCCCATTCAAACAGACGATAGTGTTCTAGAAACCCTAGAGCAAGGTATTTCATTGACGGAAGCATCAGAACCAGACATTCTGCGAAGTGAAATTGTGGAAGCAGTGAGAAAACTAAAAAAAGGAAAAGCAGTCTTATACCCTGACACAACTCTGTCCAACAATGTGCCTGTCCGTTAATGGAACTGGTTTTACTTTAATGTGTCCAAATTATTTTCATCTTTAACAGTTAGTTTAACCTTACCTGCGTCATTATTACTTATCAGATGTGTAGTTCTTGTAGCCTAAAACACTTTCTGTGGCTTTGACAACATTCCACCAGAATTATTAAATTGCAAATGTGATAATTACAGTACTACAGTAATATTAGTTTGATAAGCCATCCAAGAAAGGTACTTCTACAAGTTATAAAACAGCAGGATGGAAAAGAAGGCTGAAGCTTTTTAAGCATAAGAGCAAGCCGGGTTTCATACAGGCCATAGTGCCATTGCACAAATTGATAATGTGAGGATCTTAGGAGAAAAATACAGAGATCATGAAATGGAGATTCACCCCAACTTTATCCATTTTAAAAAGGCTTTTGACAGAGTGTGGAGAAAAGCATTGTGGAAGGTGCCGAGGAAACACAAATTTGGACATAAGCGTGTTAACATAATCCAGGCACTCTATGAAAAAAACAGTAGTATAAATACCAGTACCTATAAATGGTTCAAAACAACAGTTGGTGTCCATCAAGGATGTATCCTGTCTCCACCCTTTTTTAACATCTTTCTAGAGCAAATAATGTTAGATGCTCTCCATAACTTTAATGGTTCTGTTGATGTAAATGGGAAAAAAAACATACAATAATCTACGATTTTCCAATGACATTGACCTAATTGGAGGATCCAGAGAATAACTGACTGACTGCTCGGATAGCACTGCAAGAAGTTATTGCATGGAAAGCAGTCATGGAAAGACCAAAGTGATGATAACTTCCCACATTGGTGATGTCAGGAAAACACAGCAAGTGGTTAAAATAGATGATTAGTTTGGAGGAGGTGACCAGTTTCAGCCTGAAAAGCTTAACAAAATTTAAAATAACAAAAAAAATATCCTGTCAATGATGAAGTCAAACGACAAATTCAAGACCTAGCTGGATCATAAGAACTCGGAGAAATCGCATGCAGGAGGAAACTGCAGTGGTTCGGTCATGTACCAAAAAAGCCCGGGACGCGAGCACACATAACCATGCATGGTCAAGTGAGAGGAAAAAGTACCACACCTTGTGTGAGAGATGCCAATGATCGAAAGACTTGGCGGATAACAGTTGAATCATCAAAGTGCCCCGACGGTCCACGGACTATGGGTGTGACGTGCACCGGTAACTGACTCGAGAGCTGATTGGCTCATTTTCTCTCCTTTCCTTTACGGTGCACAGAGATGTGAGTGACATCTTGAGCTAGCTAAAACATGATCTAGATGACCGTCTCAGCTTTATAATCCTTTTGTTTCGAACCACTATTCCATTACAATCTCACCTCATTTATATCGAGAGAGCTCTTAGGACACTGTTTCATGAAGCTTCATTATTACATCTGTATTATATCATAATACCCAACAGTAATACGACGCTTGATAAGCTTGATCTGACATTAGAGGTTATGCAGGGGATGACATAAAAGGTTGTTGAAATCTTAATAGGTAAAGCTAACTTGTGGAAGCGGTCCCCGATTACTCTTCATAGAACTGTGTGGGCGGCCAATAATTGCATTTCCAACCACACCAAATGTGGTGTTTGTCTTCTGGGAAGTAGGATGGACTTTTTAATGTAATGTACTGTCCACACAGTAAGTGAGCAGTCAAGCTGACCCAAGCCAGTCTTTTTCCATTCAGGGAGAGCTCAGCTGTGAGAACCATGATTTTTATTTTTCATCTTATTAGGATCATCTGTTGTGTAACTCATCTCTGCTTCTCTAAATAAATAAACATATAAAAATGTTACAGATGGAGAGTAATTTGCTGCTGCTGCAAATCCATTTGTGAATAGAACCAAAATATACTTGACATTCTACAAATCAACATTCTAGCTTCCACATTTCTTTTACTTTTTAAAGGCTGCTGTCTTGTTATTAATGCTGAACTTTTTTCTTATTGTTTTCACCAAACACTATTTACTTTGAATTCTCAGAGTCTACTCTTGGAACTCAAAGCAATATTTTTCTGTCTGTGTTTTCTTTTTTTATTTGAAGAAAATATCAAAAACCCATTTCAAGGTTTTGAAGAAAATGAACTTAACTTTTGGTTGGTATTTTAGATTGTTAATGTAATTCATATCTTCAGTTAAGAAGATATAACATGCTGGTTGTCAGATAAATACCCTAAAATAGGTCATATGGTCACATATCTACTATGTAGCAGCAAGACCATAAGAAGAACATATCATTTTAATTTTGACAGTTGAAATCAACCTTTTGTTTTGATCAAAAACTTGAAAGGTATTACTTACCTATATTTCAAAGTCTGTTGGTACAAAACATGTAAAACAAATATATAGATATATAAAAAGTAAAAACCTCTGGTGTTTTTAACCACATTTATTATATTGTAATATCTTAAGATATAAATAAGAACATTTTTGACATATTGGTTTTACAAAACATCACTTTGATGTCCCAACAGACATAAAAGACTAACTGGCTGTAACTAATCAATTCTAGTGAAATTCAATGTTTTACCTGGGTTACCAAAATTTTAAACCTCTCGTTTTCTACTGGTGCTTTTCCCAATGCATTTAAGCTATTGTGGAGCCTTTACTCAAAAAGCCGGGCTAGACCCGACTTACCTCAGTAATTTCAGGCCTATTTCTAAGCTGCCATTCTTGTCAAAGATCTTGGAGAAGGTGGTGTCTGATCAGCTGTCTTTGTTCCTGGATCAGAGCGACATCCATGAGAAGTTTCAGTCTGGCTTCCGCAAACATCACTCTACGGAGACAGCTTTATTGAAAGTGTCCAGTGACATCATGATGTCGGATGATTCGGGGAAATACACTAGTCTGGTTCTCTTGGATCTGTCCTCAGCCTTTGACGCAGTTGATCACCAGATCCTGCTGAGAAGACTGAGGGATGAAGTGGGACTGTCTGGGTCTGTTTTACAGTGGTTCTCGTCATACCTTTCTGGGCGCAGTTTTAGTGTATCTGCAATTTAAATGAGGTCTGAATCGGCGGATCGGTTGTGTGGAGTCCCTCAAGGTTCTGTTCTGGGTCCTTTATTGTTTTTGCTGTACTTGATTCCACTGGGTAAAATCATTCAGAGATTTCCTGATGTTTCTTACAACATTTTTACTGATAACACCCAGCTCTACTGCTGATTTGATCCAACTTAGCCCCAGAGGCTGAACAGCTTAGTCAATTGTTTGCTAGAAATTCAACAATGGCTGAGTGAAAACACTTTGGAGCTAAATGTGGACAAAACTAAAACCTGCACCTGCTGGTAAGTTTGAGTCAGTAATTAGGTGACTTTGGCCAGTCTGTCAAACTGAGCCCTAGTAACCTCGGTGTTGTATTTGACAAAGACATGTCTCTAATACAACACTGCAAAAAACTGACCAGAAACTGTTTTCTTCAACTGAGAAAAAGCTCTAAACTTAGGAAAATGATGTCACAACACGATCTGGAGCTTGTAATCCATGCGTTTGTGTCTTCTCGTTTAGACTATTAATAATAGTTTATTTTCATGTCTAAACAAGAAGGAACCGTCTCGCCTGCAGTTAATACAAAACTCTGCAGCGAGAATTCTGACCCGGTCTAGTAGAATAACTCGCATTTCTCCGATCCTTAAAACTCTTCACTGGCTGCCAGTTTCTTTCAGGATCCATTTTTTAAATGGTTCTTACTTCCAATGTCAAGGTCAGACCTTCCATCAGTGATCTGATCCAGCTTTACACACCAGCTCGGGCTCTTAGGTCTGTGGATCAGAATCTACTGATGGTTCCTGAACATGCTCCCGGACCAGAGGAAACAAATCCTTCCAAGCCATTGCTTCTACTCCTACTGCACTTGATTGAGTCTACTGTCTTCCTTTAAGAAACATCTTCTAAAAAGTTGATTTGTGCAGGCTTTTCCTTGATTTTCTGGGACTCCTGTGTTTGTCTTATGTGTCTTGGCCTTTTAAAGTATATATTTCAACTGTGTATCTTTTTTTGATAGTTAAAGCATTTTGTGACCCTGGTCTACAAAGTGGATTTACAAATAACCTTTACTTACTTAATGTCTCCCTTCTGAGCAAAAACGGGAGTTTGAGGGAATCTGATTGGATCTGGTTAGTTGCTGATCTAATCCTTACTTCCTACATTTTGGGGACAAATCAGAGGCGGAATCAATATAACACAATGATCAGCGTGTTATGACTCATTCTCTCTACACTGAACTTACGATTTCACAAATTGTTTTTCAAAACACCACAATTAAAGCTTAAGAATCTTCTTAAGGAATCGACTATGTTTAATTTGTGGTTCTTTTGTTCGATGTTTTCTTGCTCATTAAGGTGGAGAATGACGAAGCTGTAGATGTGCGAGGAGGTAAATGCGGTGAATTTGTGTCTGAGTGACCGGTGGCTTATTAACACGACAAATTAAACACTATAATTAGCTTACACTTTACAACATACTCCTTTAGAAAATAGGTTTGGGTCACCCTGGAGTAAAATAAGTAGAAAAGAAATAGCTTAACATTCAGCTTCTTTTGATCACCTTACATATAATATGATTGGACACAGAACAACTAATGATAAAATTACATCAATTAAGATCAATAAAATGTATTCAGTGATAAAAATACAATATATTTTCAATGCACCACAACCAAGTCTTCTTTTTGAATCTCATCCATTGACATTTGATTGCCATTGCCTTTCACATTTCACTCGCTAAAAGCATAGTCTGGAATTATTCTCACTCTTCTCTTTTCCAGTGAGCAGATGTTTCTTTGTTAATTAAAGTTGCTGAACTTTCTGTACATTTGGTCTCTCCCGGTACATCTTCAGTGACCTTTATGCTCAGTGGAAAAGCCGGATTCTTCTTTTTAATATACCCTCACAATCTTCGAGACTTTATAATGAATCCTGAACATTTTTTACTGTTTAAAACAAAGGATAATGGGGCATAGAGTGCCGTCTTGTGGAAAATAAAGACTGCTTCCTGAGGCTCCACCAGACCATCACTAGTGTACAAGAGACTTATCTTGATGGTTGCTTCATTTTATTTGCTTTCTGTGAAGCAAAAGTTTAAACCTTACATTGTTCAGACTAATTTAATAGTGAAAATCACAATTTTCTTGAATAAAAAATGTCCGATTTACTGTTATATATTGTGTCTTCGTTCTTTAGAAAAGCAATACAACAGTTAAATGGTTGTACATGGGTTTATAAATACAGTATTTATCTGACTATATATTAAAACATAATGAACTTTTCTATAGACTAAGAGTCTAGCATTTTTGGTTATATGTCACTAAGCCCATACTTGGTGTATATATATCTATATATATATTTAGATATATATAGATATGTATACCTATAATATTTACTTGTGAGTAGCCACAGTTCTAAACTCCAGGTCTTCAGAGAGCTCCTTTGTTTTAGCAATGGTTGTCTCAAAAACCAACTGCAGCTGCCGTTTTCAAACAGCTGTTCCCAATGAATCTGGATAATTAGGAATCTTTATAACAGTTTTGACTGTTTGGAATGGTATTAAACTTTTAATTTTCCTGTAGACTTTGACAGTTTGCAAAAGGTACCCATAATTTTGGACGTGCCACATTTTGACGGTTGTGTCAAGGAAAACTTGAATAAAAGTAACTTTTATTCAAAATTTGCTAGGGGTATAAATAATTTCAGGCTCCACTGCACATGAGAGCGTGAAAGATTTTAAGTGCGCATAATAGTCCAAGAAATACGGTAACTCAACTGGATCATTTGCTCCTTAATCCGTCACGTTAAATTTACTCCTCCCCCCTCATTTTTTTTTTTTGTAACCAATCCCTCACATCAATGATCCGGAAAAATATGATTGGAATCATCAGATGAAAAGCTTGAACATTTTTTGTTTTCTATGTAGCTTGGACTTGCTCGCTGTGTGTTCTGAGAGCAGCAACAAGCAAAAAAAATAAAAAATAAATCCATTTGTCACAGGAATATGTGTGGGCAGCGGAACCTCTGTCCTCCACGTCGCTTGCGAGATATGTATCACACTCCCCCATCAATTGTCTTTCATCATGTCATACTACAAAGAATAAAATACCTTATTATCCCGGCCGCTCATTTTCATAGCAGACACCACACATCCGTTAGATTACTGAACTGATATTATGTAGGCTAGAGGCCGCGCCGGCGAATTGGGGAAGGTCACCTTGGACGGTATTCTAGTGCAAAAATAAATATAAAAATGTACACCATGCTGTGTAAGATAATGGACTGCTACTGGGCAAATTTTATACACAAAAAAGCCCAATGCTATGGAACAGCTTGATACTCACTCTCCTGTTATAAAGCACGGATATCATGGATATGAATAAAACATTTTCTTCAGTTTAGTGGTCAGGGATTCAAGATCATGAAAAGGACTGGCTCACCTGGGGTGTCTGGTCATTTCTATCAAATGTTTCACCGTGGGCAAATGATAGAGAAGGTTAGACATCGCTCTCTTCAGACATTAGCTTCTACTGGCGAGAGTCATCAGGAGGAATGTGGCTTTACTTCCAGAGTTTAGGAGGATTTTTCAAACATTTCTGTGTAAATAGTGTGGTTAAAAACATTGCCAGACAAAGAAAAAAACAATTGTTACAGACTTGGTTAAATTATGCCAGACGAGCCTTATAATGCATGAAATTATTCACAACAAGATAGTACAGTGGTAACAAAATACAAATTAAATCATTAAATTGAAATGAATTAAAAGTTATTCACCCCTTGTTTTATCTTAAAGTCGAGGTGAACAACTGCATATGTATTTATGGAAGCCAAGGATGTCGTTCAACTTGCCCTAGAGGCAACACAAGGGATACCACAAACACATTTGTTTTTTTCCGGCCACTGGGTCACCTTGAACCTGAGATAACACAAGGGTTAACTGTTCACGGATGTTCTTTCTGTTATTTACCTGATCTGTGACTTTTGTTCTGGCATCAAATGTCCTGATTTAGTTAAAGCTCGTATTGTCTGTTAACTAAATGCTTCATTCTCTTATTTCATCATTTATTTCTTTTAATTCAGGGGTCTCAACTGACTCGGACCACTTACAAATATTTATGTTAAGACCCCGATTAAAATTGAAAAATGCACATAAAACTTAAAAAAAAAATGTTCATATTGTCTTTGGGGTTATTTGGTTTTAAAAAAAAAAGTATATATATATACAGTATATATATATATTTCTATATTCACAGTGCCAACCTTGCTTATTTATTCCTTAACCAGAAAACTGTACAGAGATTTCCTTTACTCGGTTGTCAATCCTGAAAACGTAGACATAAAAAAAACCGCATGATTGTGTTGTTGTGTCCCTGAGCAAGACACTCAACCCTGATGTCTCCAGATAGTGAGTTGGCGCTATGTGTCGCAGCCTAGCTACTCCCATTAGTGTGTGATTGTTTTCTTGGGTGAACAAGGGACTTGGTGAAAAGCGCTTTAAACGCTGAAAAGCGGTGAACGCACCATATAACAACCTTTATATAATCCGTCTCCCTGACATGTTTTTTTTTGTGTACAGTACCTTTAAAAGGTGTGAGCTCAAGATTTAAGGAAAATGGTCAAATTTGATCTAAATTAGTAATGTGAAACCACCCTGTAAATATCTATGTAAAAGAATGTGTTGTGGGTTCCCCATTAACATATCGTAATTGTGGAAAAACAGACTCATTTTCTTTTGTAAAAGGGTGACAGCAGCACTCCAGTTATTTTCAGCTGCTGCTAAAAGGCCCAACGTGTGCCAATAAAATGTCACCCACACCATTACACCTCCACCAGCATTCTGAATCGTTCTGTACAAGCCGGGATGGATACAATGATTTCATGCTTTTTTTGTGCCGACATCTGACAACACTGACCCAAGAGAAGCAATGTTTCACCATCTTTTGTCGAGCTCCTATACCTTGTTTCAGAACATATTTTTCACACCCAAGCCGTGAAAGCACTTGTCAAATTTCAGCGCAATTACTTTTAATTGTCGTTATTTCCTTGCTGTCGTATTGCATCACTTCAGGCAACAGTTATGCAACTTAATTGTCTGTAGTTCGTCTGGGTTAGGAGTTGTGGGAAAAAAATGCAATTGAGATTGACGTGCTGTTGTGCCAGCTGGTAAAACAGTTCACTGAAAAAAAAAAAAAAAATGTTTTACATAGAATTGAAGTCAGAACTTATTCCTGATATTAATTTTATCTATACATCATGAATTAAATTTGTTTTGTTTTTCAGAAGTTTTTCTTGTCACCTTATAAAAATGAACTACAATGTGATCCATCAAAGTAGATCTGAAGCAGCAATAATAAAGAAAGTTGTATGAGGTATGCCCCCCATGAAACACAGCTTTACACTGATGCAATAAACCTCTCACTTCTTCACAACCCCTCAGGCTGCCTGCTGTAACACAAAGGGACAGCTGCTCTCTGTTTTAGCTGATCAATCATCAGAAAGAATTGCAACACTCCGACTTACTATAGCACACACTTTTTATATATATGAACCTTGGTCCTGAGAAAAACCTTAAACCTATAAAATGAAATTCTGTTTCACCCATAATTCCCTTGAAAATATTAATCAAAGATGGAAGATTCACCATTTAGTTGCTGCTTTAGTTTATTAAAATTTCTACTGAAGAATCAATTGTTGGATTTGGATTGACATAGCCAAAAACCAAACATCGTCCTCAAACCTTTTAGCCTAACAAAGCTTTGTCTGTCCACTCTGCCGTGATTGGTCAAGCATCAAGGTTTGTCACCACACGTCATCAATCTCGATCTCCACCTCCAAGGGACTTTCAGAACAGTCCCACATA